>NC_041711.1:3733953-4037044 GCF_900700375.1 Denticeps clupeoides
AAGGCCGCTATCGAAGCATCCTGGGCCTCCATAACACCTCAGCAGTGCCACAGGCTGATTGCCTCCATGCCACGCCGCATTGAAGCAGTAATTTCTGCAAAAGGACCAAGTATTGAGTGCATAACTGAACATGATTATTTGAAGGTTGAATTTTTTTTATTAAAAACACTTTTTTTTATTGGTCGGATTAAATATGCTAATTTTTTGAGATAGGAATTTGGGGTTTTCATGAGCTGTATGCCAAAATCATCAATATTAAAACTATAAAAGGCTTGAACTACCTTCAGTTGTGTGTAATGAATCTAAAATATATGAAAGTCTAATGTTTATCAGTACATTACAGGAAATCTTTTGAGAAGGAGACGTGACTGGAGGAAGGAAGAAATTATTGGCCCTGTTGGCTTGCCGTAGTGGAGGGGGGTGGCTGATGGGACAGTTATGTATCATTTTTATTATTATTACTAATAATTATTATTATTAATACCAACTTCTTCCACCGTATCTGGCTCACCCCTGGATGGATGGATGGATGGAACCCTCAGCATTTGTCTATACTCCATTTAAAGTGCATGTATGTGTTTGTTTCAGTATTTTTTAAGTATTTAATACAAAATAATAATGTAACAACAGTCGGGGGAAAGAGAAGCTAAATTTATTTTGATGGGTTGACTGAACACACAATTCCCTTTATTTAAAAATTTATTTCAACTCTGATCCTCCACGGCGCTTTGAAACCCATTAATTACTAAAGTAGTGGAAAAAAACAATTCTCTCCATGTATCTATCTTTCCATCTATCAATGTGTGTGTACAAGCACCCTGGAAGAGAATAACTCGTTTATGTGATAATTGGATCAATTATGAGCCAATCCCATTTAGTGGGAGAATATTTTTTTGAATAGCGTTTTTGATGGGGAAGGCCCCTGTGCATGTGCTCATCACCACCCTCGCAGCGCTGTTCTTCGAATGGAGCAGAATTTGCTCAGCGTCTCATATTTACTGCGGCTCAGAACCCTTCTGGGTTTGTTTTCTCAGTCCTGCTGGGCTGGAATTGCACATCATCAGATCTCTACATGCTCATGACATTTATTGCGGTGAAATCCCTGGCATCCATGCACTTGTGAAACTGCAGAAATAAGTGTCTGCTTTCTGGTTATCTGTACCTTGGTTACCTAGTTATTAGTTACCTAATTAAGTTTAAAACATTGAGGAGGTCGCATGCAAGGTTGACAGCTCTCCTACTTCATGATTCTGAACCATTTGCTTACATTTGCATCTTCTTGCAGCTTATTTCAGAAACCTTTATCCTGAGCAACGTTCAATCAGCAATCACATGGACAGTCCCCCTGGAGACACTCAGGGTTAAGTGTCTGGCTGAGGGACACGACGGTAGTAAGTGGGGTCTGAGTCTTACTCAGCGTCCATCTCCACCCTCCCTGCAGGGATGTGTGTATATGTGTGTCTGCATTAACCAGTGCATGCTCTACACCCCAGCATCTTCTATTGAGCGCCAACATTTGATGCTGATGGGCCCTCATTACGCTGCCGTTTCACACTAGAAAAGAAGTTTAATGGCCTCTGCCTGCTCAGTGTGGCTAAGTGCGGCAATTGAGGCTCATCTGAGAGAATAGAGAGATTTATCTCCACAGGATATAACCACAAAATGCTCGTAGAGGACTGAAGCATTCGTCACTGCATTCAACACACTGTATGTGCATGTATTATGGAATATTTTATTTTGTTTCAACTTTTACACAAAAAGCCACAGACATACAGAAGCAGAACATCCATTGTGCTACTGTTCTGAGACTGTTCATGATCCGGTTTCATGTCCACCCTGTGCAATGTTTCCTGATCGTGTTCATCTGTGTATGAATGTATAAAGCTGTCCTGTTCGTGTCTGTCGGCTCATTGTTTGGTGATGTGTCCCCTGTCGTGTGTGCCACGTATTAAACCCCTGTCTCGTGACATCGTGCGTATGCGTCCTCCTTCCTCGCCATGTCCAGCCAACAAGACAGAATGACCCGACCAGATTTGGATGCAGCCGATGCCACCCGCTGAGATCCAAGGAGCCATGGTTCGCCCGGAGGACGATTCCACGCATGGACTTCCCCCTCCGGTAATCGGCAGTTAAAAGCTGTCCTGTTTGTGTCTGTTCACTGTCGGGTCATTGTTTGGTGATGTTCCCCTGTCGCGTGACGTTGCGCGTATGCGTCCTCCTTACTCGCCATGTCCAGTCACCGTGACAGTGACGTACACTGGTACACTGGTACAAAACATAAAAGGTCAGACGTCATGTAGCTATGTATGGGGTGAAAGACAGGTGGAGCCAGCGTGCGCTACATGGGGGATAAAAGCCAGGTCCAAGACGTGTGCCTCGGCCAGTGGAGTCCGCATCTGCGTCAATAAAGTCGTTGTTTCTCTGCTGTAAGTTGCTGTACGTTTAATCATATAAAAATATAACTGCATCAGAATTTAATTCACCATATTTATTTCATGTCCTGGCACGCTGCACGATTGGACGAAATGTTCGCAGGTCAAAGGAGACTGCACCTCAAGCCACAGATTCCTAAGAGACGAACTGGCAGCTTCTGTGGATTTATACACAATGCAGCACTTTTTGACTCGATGCATTCATAACGTCCCTCCGATAATCTACGCTTTCCAAAGCAGACATTGGCAAACAGTTGCAAAATAATTCACCATCTTGCTGTGTTGACATCACTGCTTGGCTGTCGTCCTCTGCAAATAATGAAAGAAATACATCCATCTTATTTCATAGCTCTTTTTTTTTTTTTCCGTACAGGGTTTGTGGAGAGCTGGATCCCATCCCAGGAATATAGGAGTGCAAGACGGGGAAAAAACGGCAAACCGTGTGAGAATCAGAACACCCATGCCGTGGCAGACGTGCTCCTGGAGAAGCCCAGGATTTATTCATATCAGGTGAAATTAATAAATATCATCTGATCACCTCCTTGGTCAGGACTAAGAACCTCTATAAACCTAGTCCGGACGTTCTTGCTGTGTGCTGATTGGTCAGTCTCTCCTAGTCCTGCAGAGGAATGTAAAACAGCGGCACAAGTCTTTCCGTCAAGGAAACGAGTCAAAATACACAAGAAGCTTAATTATTTCTGAAATGAGAGGAGAGGTTTTGAGTAGGTTGTAGAAGCTCGAGTCCTGTCTTCCCTGCATTGAGTACCCGCTCCACCCTAAAACCAACTCATAAATAGAACGTAGAATGTCGCGACTTGCTGACTTGCTGATCAGATTCACGGCATTTGAGCTTGAAGTGAAAGTGAAGTGATTGTCATTGTGATACACAGCAGCACAACACACGGTGCACACAGTGAAATGTGTCCTCTGCTTTTAACCATCACCCTTGGTGAGCAGTGGGCAGCCATGACAGGCGCCCTTTCAAAACATATAAATTGGCTACATTTTTTTCTACTGAATGAACATGTATGGAAAAAAAGGGGGAACTACCTTAAATGACTGACAAGCTTTCACAAATTGTGCATTAATTAACTCTAAAGTTTTACTCAGTCACTCACTCACTCATTATCCCGGGACACTGGGTGACAGGACAGGGCAGCAGCCCACCACAAACACACAACCTTCACTCACATCGACAGACAAGTCAGAGTTGCAAAGACCTCTAATGTACATGCCTTTTAGATGTTGGGAGGAAACCGGAGAGCAGAGAGGAAACCCACGCCACCTCGGGGAGAGCATTCCAACTCTGCCCACACAAGGAGGCGTGAGACCACGTCACTAACCGCTGCGACTTACCATAAAGTTTTAGTCTGTATTAAATACATTACCCCAGAGATCAACCAAAAAAAAATCCATAATCTCCATAATTATGACAACACCTGGAAGAGCGTTGAGTGAACGTGAAAGGTGAGTGAAAGTTTGACCCGCCCGTCCTCTGCCACGTTTCCCGGGATGAGCCCGGCAACGCTGCCGGCGCCGTGATGTAATTAAACGTCGTGTCGGAACAGATGATAATGACAGGCATTGTGTGCTCTGAGCCTGTTCCTCCGCTGCTCACTACACACACACACACACACACACACACACACAGGAAGCGTAATGATGGAGGAGGGGAGGGAAGTGTCACCTGCAATAAGACAGAAGAGGGACGGAGACAAGCTCCCAGAAGAAGCGGAGGCTTCTCTGACAGCCAGAGAGCGAGAGAGAGATGAAATATCGGCACTCCTTGCCGCGGCGGCGCCGCCAGAACCGGGGAATTTGTTCTTGCCAAGGAAAACGGAATTTAGGCCGCGTGGGGAGGTAAACACCGCAGAGGTCACGCGACAGAGGCCATCTTATCTGCCCCTGCTCCCCGCCACTCTGGCATTTGGTGCCGGCCAGCGGGCTTTCATCTGAATGGGCGATGTCATTTCCTGCTCGCATTGTCCCCCGCCGCACAAAAGAAGCGCGCTTATCAAGATGCCGCCAGTGAACGGGGCCGATGAGCGGCGGATCTCATTGTGCTGTTTTGTTGGGTTTTTTTTTCTCCTTCTACGCTCGCCTGTTGTTAACACGGCTGCACGCGTTCGACTGCGCGGTGAAGGACAAGTCGGGATGCGGAATAATAAAACACAGCATCATGTTTTACAAATCTATCCGTTTTAGCTCTCGCAGCGATTACACATGCACGACTCCGATCTTTCTTTACATTTACATTTACAGCATTTATCAGACACCCTTATGCAGAGTGACTTACAATCAGTATTTACAGGAACAGTCTCCCCTGGAGACACTCAGGGTTAAGTGTCTTGCTCAGGGACACAATGGTAGTAAGTGGGATTTGAACCTGGGTCTTCTGCTTCATAGGCGAGTGCGTTACCCACCAGGATACTACCACCATACTTTACGGATGATGTGCAGGTGATTCACTGCTTTAAAGTGACTGATGGAGAGAAAGTAGCAAAGAAAGTAGTGGGTAAAGTGAACCAGATGAGAACAAAGTCCCAGGTTCAAACCCCATTGGGGGTTGTATTACCATTGTGTCCCTGAGCAAGACACTTAACCCTGAGTGTCTCCAGGATACTACTGATTGTAACTACTGATTGTAAGTCGCTCTGGATAAGGCCGTCTGGTAAATGCTGTAAATGCAAATTTGGAATTTGGGTTCAAGAAATTGAAAAAAAAATTGATTGAGGGACAATGAGATAAATGATGGAACATAAAAACGCAAGCCGGGCCAACAACAACAACAGTAGAACAAGTGCAAACATTAGACTGGTTTATTGTCTATGAAATCCGTATGGACCCTAGAGTGGAGGGGTTCAACACAAAGAACACTACACGGGTCTGCTCTGGCCAGCTAATCCTGGTGTGTCTAGACAGAAGATCCTCGTAACTAGCCCCTCCACTTCCTGTTTCTCGCAGACATGCACTAGTATGCAATTCACTGCAGTGAGTAAAAGAGTCCTGAAGCATGGGCTGAGATGGCTCTGGCCGTTACTGGGTTGAATGCAAGGCCTTGCGACCTTTTTGCCTACTTCAGCAGAAGTCCTTCTCTCTTCCTTTGGCTCTGAACGGGGTGATGGCGTAAGGAGATTAGAGTGGCGCTCGGCGGTAATAATACACCCGTGCTGATACAACAAAAGCCTCATTAACAGGCAAATACCAGGTGCGAGTGCTTCAGCGCAGGCCCGCCTCGATACCTCGCAACCCATCGCTGAAAGTCAAGCGTCTCGTGTACACGGGCAATAAAATCAAATTCGACAACAGCGCCGCACATTTAACTGGCGGCGCTTGTCAATTAGTCTCTTTAAAAAACACGTATGTACTCACATCGCTGAAAACAAGCCCAACATCTTTTATTATGAGCACCTTGTGACTCGCTATGGAATATCATCTTCCTAAGTGCTTGTTAACTTTTTAATTTATCCCACGGGGTTGCATGGGAATAAATACAAGCGGGCTAATAGGATTGCAGCTGCAGCGAAATAATAAAACAAAAGCGACAAAGGAGGACGGCGCCCCCGCTGCGGAAAACCCATCAGGCAACAACTTCCAGTGTGAACCCTTCATAACGGCAGCATTATGAAATGGGATGTTGTGACACCATATTAAGCACACTGTAAGTCTGTGTTATTATGGATTCATGGTGAAAGTCATCATGGTTTTAATTTAGCCAGAGCGATGAGCTGAAATGTCTGCAATATTGGCTAAGCGTGTGTGCAATTATTTACGAGCAAATACGGATGCAGAGGCTCATGGAGAACAGGAAATTACTCTCTGTGGTAACACAATTCATCACGAATTGTATATTGTACCAGACAAAAAAAAAACACTACGCCTGCATTGTGATGACTTTATAGTCTGCATTGCACAGTTTCATCCCGCTGTTTTCATTGGCTGAGAGGAGTCCTGCATGTGACAATGGGCCAGGATTAAAGAACTGATAATGTGCGTGGCGGTGTTGGGCGGTGTAACGAATTAGCTCAAGAGGAAATATCTATAATTAATTATAACTGGTTATAATTAACAATAAACATTTAGATTAGATTTTGGGATAAACTGTAGCAGAATTAATGTTACAATTACTTGATCTGTCCGTCCACGGAGCAGATAATATAATTATTTATCAATTCTGGGAACGATTATCCCCCCTCTTGCCAGGAAAGGTAGCTTTCCCACTAGCAGTAACTTAGCATGTAAACTTAAAGGGTCAAACGTTCAGTGACTCCAGATGTGAGCAGCACACAGAAACAAACGATTGTGAATTTAAAAGAATTTAATAAACACGGCTATAGGTACATACAACAATTAGACAAACATATACATACAGGGTAAAGAAAAGTGATGAAAAGAGAATGGCAGTATTACACATCAATTTACCACAGCCTAATGAGAATCGCCAGAGAATTCTTATGTTCACCTTAAAAAGGGGTTTAGACGTGCATAGTTACTTGCATTGGTCCTTATTTCATGCAAAGAGTCCTGATGCTGTAGGGTCACGATCCTTGATCCGTAGGTCTGTGGCGTTGGAGGTTCTCCTTGAAGGTAAATATTGCCAAAGAGTAACAAAGTGTTGAAAGAAAAGGTGTCTCGGAAGGAAGAAGAGAAAATCTGAGCATTCGTGCCTGTGTGACGCTCCCTTTTGAATGCTTTCTGGCACGCCCATCATGTGGCCTGAATAGCCAATCACAAGTGTGACATCTTGGCGGGAGAAGTTCCCCTTTGTCTGGGTTTACGACTGACCGGAATGTTTATGGCTGGTCCAGAGAGAGACTGTAGTTTGTTGCAGTTACAATTTCTACCTTATAGGAATTGTATGATGTATTTTGTGATCACATGGTATGCATCACTGTTCCAGTAGTAAAGAGAAGTTCCTTCTGACACCAAGAAAGGGACCTTTAGGAGGTAGGAAAGTAGAGATACACTTATACACTTAATTATAGGTAATTAAAGTTTACCTAATGTACAATAGAAAGTTGTAACTAGTATAATTCATACAAGGGAACGTACACACAACGCGTGCATATACGGGATCCACTTATAATCACATATTCCTAGCACAAGATACAGACAATATGTTTTAAGTGTGTGCGTGATTGTGTATTGCGACGGTGGGGCCAGGCAGGAGGTCTTTGGAATGCTTTGAAGCTTGGAGCCCCGATGAGCAGTTTGCAGACCCCGTCTGCTTCGCATCGTCTTGGTGACAGTGGGGGCAGACGGGACAATCAGGCTGAGGGTCCAGGTTGTAATTTGTATGTAAATGTCAAAGGTTAAAAGGTTCTTTGAAGATCAACCATCTATGATCCTACGCAGACGCTACATTTGTGACAGTGGGGGAAGACGGGACGATCAGAGTGAGGGTCCAGGGTTGTAATTGGTATGTAAATGTCAAAGGTTAAAAGGTTCTTTGAAGATCAACCATCTGTGATCCTACGCAGACGCTACAAATCCCCCCTTGTGGCTGAAAAGTGTTCAACTAGAAACCTTATCAGACACATTGGATCATGAAGGTGGGATGACAGATGGATCCTGTAAGTCAGATAGCAGGTGGATCAGCAAGCCTTTGGGTCTTCCATCCGGGTGTTCCCCTTGGTCAAGTTCAGCACTGCCTCCGCCTGGGGTACTCTCCTACGGCGGTTTTTCTTGAAAGGTCCGGGGAAATGCAGCCGTGCACCGGTTCATGGACCTTTGCACCAAATTTACTCTGTTAAACAGGACGGAGGCAAGGCCGAGAGTTAGGGTGCAACTGATCGCTGTGGCGAGGCAAAGAGCTGTGTCGGCCGCAGTCCAGGATCGGGCAACAGGAAAGTTGGTCTGGACAGGTTGCCTAGACAATGCTTGGAGGGCTGTGTCGATTGGGGTGATATCAATTATCTGAGACCCCCCTTCCTCAATGCTCTGTTCCAGTTCGGGCTCCAGGGTGAGGCTGTGATCCTTGAAGAAAGATGGAAGTTCCACCGCAGACTGGTACTCGTCGCTTGGTGTGTCGTGAGCATATATTAGCATGACCCCCCTTAGGCACTGTGGCACCACAAGCCTTGGCGCAGTGACGTCATCAGGGCAGTACCCAAGAATATTGTGCGTCACACACAGCATAGGTTTCACGTTGAGTAGTGCTTTGAGGGTTGGCGTATTGGCCATTTGTGCAGCTGTGATAGGGCGGTTGGAGGGGTCAGAGAGGTGGTGAGGGATAGTGTGTATAGCTGGGTCAGAGGCCTGCATGTCAGCAATGTCCATGGTGGTGATTTGAGGAGCCAGCGTAAGCGGCTGTGAGGCGGTCATTGAAGTGGGCAGAGTCTGTTTGCTGCGGGTTATGGCAGCCACATTAAGGGTGGGTGGGTGGGAAGGTGGATGCCATAACTCGCCGTGTAGTGCACCTGCTGTAGCCAGCTGGAAAGTGCATAGTGATGACCTTGAACCTTGCTCTTGGGTCGGTGTGTTCCCGCAGTTGTTGGCGAGACCTTCTGTGGCCTTTGTGACCTGGCAGTCTGTCTGGCGTGGCCTTGGTGACTGAGGAGGCAGAGGTTCTCGCACTTGAGCCCAAATTGTTAGCTGTTTGAAGTCCAATAGGGGCTCAAAGCGGTCTAGCAGGTCTTTTCCAATAAGGAGCGGGTATGTGTCAAATGGAGAGATGTACACAGGGTGTACTAAGGTCATAGGGCCGATGGTTAGGTGAATGGGAGCTAGTTGTTCTAGTTGTACATCATTTTGGCTGTATGATTGTACGTTCAGCACACAGTTCTTATATTCGAGAGTTCGATTCTGTCTCTTGGCAGCAATCTGAAGTCTGTCGAAAAGCTGGGCTGACATCAGAGTCAGGTCTGCTCCCGTGTCCACCAGGGCCTCTAGCCTTACCTCATTCTCCAAAGTGGTGGTCAGGTACAGTTTCTTGGCTACCCCCCTTTCAATTAGGTTCCCCAACAGTCTTGGTATTGGGGCTTGTGTGGTAATCGGTAAGCAGTCAGGACCAGTCTCCCGTGACTCTTCCGGCAGACAGACCACCAAGACAGCACTCTCAGGTACATCAAGGTCCTGGCTTGAGGTGTGATGCTGGGAGTTGGCTGGTTCTGATGGTTCCATAGTAATCTGCTGTGGTTGCGTGATATCACTTGGTGGTGGGACCTCTCGTTCTGTGGTCAGCAGAGGATTATGTTTGAGTTGGTTGGGAGGATTATGTTGAGGGGACTTTGATTGGGTGATAGGGTCAGACTGCACGCTTAGTCATGCCTGATCTGACTCATCCTTTTTGCCCCCCCTCTGGTGCCTTTCCTGGAGGAGTTCCTTCAAAACTCTCATAATCTCTGCTGCTTCAGATGTGGCTTCCCAGTTTGGTCCTGCTGGTGATTTAAATCTGGACTGATCCAGAGAGTGTTGAGAAGGGTTCGGCTGCTGCCAATCTGATCTTGACGCTTGTGTTGCTGAAAATTGGCTCCTTCTGGGTCGTCTCTTTCCTTCCCATGTGGCTTCATCCCTTGGGTTGGAGGGTGGTTGTGACCTGTCCCAGGATCTTCCGGAATGACCAGTTTGGTGTTTGTGTCGGGCCCCGTCATGTCCACGCTGCCCCCTGTTGGCTGGAAAGGTTCGTGACCATCTGTTGTCATGGTGGCTTTGCTCGGCGCCCTCTAGAGTGAGTTCTGCACTCTGAGTGGAGACAGGATAGATGGTGTGGGTTTTCGCTGTCTTTTCCGAAACAGCTCTTTGTTTGGCGAAGGCCTTGTGGGCCAAGTCTCTCAGCTGTTGGGTGGACATCGTCCGTGGGCATGCCAGAACCCCCAGATAGTGGCTTACTGTGGGGTGCAGGTTCCGGAGGAACAGGGATCTGAAATTGAAATCGTCCTCCATTCCTGGCTCGTTGCGTGCTCCGAAGTAGGCCTGTCGGAGTCTGTTGTAGTAGGCTTGCGTGGTTTCCTGTCTGCCCTGTTTAAGGTCCATGGCAGTGATCAGTCCATGCTCTGATTCTGGGTCAGAGAACTCCCTGATTAGTGCTTGCTGCAGTTGCTGATGATCCATTTTGACGCTCTCTGGCTGTCGGTCCAGGAAACTGCGCACCTCACGGCTAGCAGTGATTCTGAGCAGATAAAGCCTGTCGCGTGTGGTAACGTTAGCAACAGTTTGCAAGTGGAAGTCCACATCATCGAGGTATGAGTGGACATCATGGCCTCCTGCAGGGTTGGGAGTGAAAATAGGAATGTTCCTCGCCAGCTTATCCAGTTCCTTGGTTGACACACCATGACTGGAATGTAGTCTTTGAGAGGGTTCCCACCCCCTTGCTGCTGGCGGGGGGTTTGGGATGCTGGCAGGTGATGTCCTGTGCACTGGGCTCTCCTCCCTTTTGCTGCTGGTTAGGGGAAACTCTGCGGGGTGCATCTCTCTTCTAGGGTCATCGTGCAGTCTGTATGAGTGCTTGAGCTCTCTGCGAACTGTGTCAAGTTCATGTTTCAAATAGTCTCTTTGTTGGGACAGAGTACTGACCTCGGCCCGGGCAGTTTGCAGGTGGCCCTCACAGGCCCTGGCCCTGGCTTCTCTTTCTTTAAGTTCAGTCTCTGCTCTCATCAGGAGGGTCTTAGCCTCGTTGAGATTTTCCCTCAGCTCTTCTCTGGCGTCCTTTTCCTGCTCTTCCCGGTGTGCTGTGTCCACGCGGAGATCAGTCAAGGCGTTCTGGAGTCTCTCCAATTCCTCCTGTAGCTCTGGGTGCTGTTTGTGTGCTGTCCTGTCCTGAGTCTCCAGTTGCTCCAGTTGTCTTTGAACGAGCGTCAGATTCCTCTGTGCTCTCTCATCCTGAAGCTTTAGTGCTGCAGTCCGCCGTTCCTGGTGGTGGATTGTTGCTTCACTCAGCTTTGCCTGGCCGAGGAGGTTGTGAGCCAGTGATGCGGTGATCTTGGCCAGCTCCTTGTGGCTGTAGTCCTGCGTCGGATCGCGGGCCATCAAGATGCTCAGGTTGTCGTCAATCTGCTCTTGGCTCAGGTTCTGCAGGTCCCCGGTGGGTTCATGAAGAAGATTGCTAGTCAGGGCGTTCAGCCAGACTTCTAGACGATCCCAGTGGGCCTCAGGGCTGGATGATCGAGACATGTTGGCTTGCTGGTCAGGCGAGAGAGGGAGAGAAAGGGAGCGAGAGAGGGACAGCACAAAACAAAACCAATGCAAGTCCTACCAGTGTTAATGACTGCGCCTATAGTACTTAGATTTGACTGCGTGACAGTCTTAAGACTTTGGCAGCTTGGGTTGTCAATGTATTACTCAGCCTTCCCTGATGATTCTCAAAGGTTTGGTAAACAAACAGAAACCAGGTGAAGACAAACAAACAAATACGCCAAACACAGAGGAGAGGTATAGGATTGGTAGGAGCACTACCTATAAGTAAACACACAGGTGTAGAACATAGAAATCGATTCTAAATTTAAATTCAAACACTGTTTAGACTAAAATTTAAATAAATCCAAACAGGAGAGAGAGAGGCTTGACTCAGTAATAACAAGAATCAAGTTAAGAGGCAAAGAGTCAGACTAAGCCTTTCAGATAAACTGGCAGGCTTAGGCCAACCCACCAAGAAAACCCACCTACTGAGACCGGCCACAAGGTGGCGTGGGTGAGCCCCAAGGGTTAGAACAGAGGGGGTGGAGTTGGAATTTAGGAGTGTTAGACAGGGTGTGGCAGGACTTCTTCGCTGCCTTTCACACATTAACAATTAAAAACAGGAATTCTTCGCTGCTTTAAAACAAATGCAATTTAGCTGCACCAAAAGGGGTGTGTGGCAGGATTTCTTCGCTGCCGTTACACACTAAAAATTAAAAACGGGATTTCTTCGCCGTTTTTACACAAATGCAGTTAGTTGCACAGCAATGTGTGGGCAGGATTTCTTCGCCGCCTCTTACACACTAACAATTAAAAACAGGGTTCCTTAGCTGTTTCTACACATATGCATTTAGGGCTCTCATTTACGAATAAGGCCTATAAAAAGATGACAAGAGGAACGTCGCTCAAATCAATCTTTATCGCGATGAAGGAAGATTTCTTCGTTCCAACAGGCGATCTGATAATATTAAAATGTACAGCAAAGAGATTTCTTCGTCTTTACAGCACAATTTTAATATTATGAACTAATGGCTGTGTACTTTAACAGACAATGGCTGTTGAAATACACATATGGAGGTGGTCTTGAACCAACCAATCACGAGAGTGAGTCTTGCCTCACTTTAAGCTTGCATTAAAACACAAAAAGATTGTTACTGAGTTTGCTCACAAAATAAGTTTGAACGTGCCCGCATTCTCCACCATTAAATGTAACGAATTAGCTCAAGAGGAAATATCTATAATTAATTATAACTGGTTATAATTAACAATAAACATTTAGATTAGATTTTGGGATAAACTGTAGCAGAATTAATGTTACAATTACTTGATCTGTCCGTCCACGGAGCAGATAATATAATTATTTATCAATTCTGGGAACGATTATCCCCCCTCTTGCCAGGAAAGGTAGCTTTCCCACTAGCAGTAACTTAGCATGTAAACTTAAAGGGTCAAACGTTCAGTGACTCCAGATGTGAGCAGCACACAGAAACAAACGATTGTGAATTTAAAGAATTTAATAAACACGGCTATAGGTAACATACAACAATTAGACAAACATATACATACAGGGTAAAGAAAAGTGATGAAAAGAGAATGGCAGTATTACACATCAATTTACCACAGCCTAATGAGAATCGCCAGAGAATTCTTATGTTCACCTTAAAAAGGGGTTTAGACGTGCATAGTTACTTGCATTGGTCCTTATTTCATGCAAAGAGTCCTGATGCTGTAGGGTCACGATCCTTGATCCGTAGGTCTGGCGTTGGAGGTTCTCCTTGAAGGTAAATATTGCCAAAGAGTAACAAAGTGTTGAAAGAAAAGGTGTCTCGGAAGGAAGAAGAGAAAATCTGAGCATTCGTGCCTGTGTGACGCTCCCTTTTGAATGCTTTCTGGCACGCCCATCATGTGGCCTGAATAGCCAATCACAAGTGTGACATCTTGGCGGGAGAAGTTCCCCTTTGTCTGGGTTTACGACTGACCGGAATGTTTATGGCTGGTCCAGAGAGAGACTGTAGTTTGTTGCAGTTACAATTTCTACCTTATAGGAATTGTATGATGTATTTTGTGATCACATGGTATGCATCACTGTTCCAGTAGTAAAGAGAAGTTCCTTCTGACACCAAGAAAGGGACCTTTAGGAGGTAGGAAAGTAGAGATACACTTATACACTTAATTATAGGTAATTAAAGTTTACCTAATGTACAATAGAAAGTTGTAACTAGTATAATTCATACAAGGGAACGTACACACAACGCGTGCATATACGGGATCCACTTATAATCACATATTCCTAGCACAAGATACAGACAATATGTTTTAAGTGTGTGCGTGATTGTGTATTGCGACGGTGGGGCCAGGCAGGAGGTCTTTGGAATGCTTTGAAGCTTGGAGCCCCGATGAGCAGTTTGCAGACCCCGTCTGCTTCGCATCGTCTTGGTGACAGTGGGGGCAGACGGGACAATCAGGCTGAGGGTCCAGGTTGTAATTTGTATGTAAATGTCAAAGGTTAAAAGGTTCTTTGAAGATCAACCATCTATGATCCTACGCAGACGCTACATTTGTGACAGTGGGGGAAGACGGGACGATCAGAGTGAGGGTCCAGGGTTGTAATTGGTATGTAAATGTCAAAGGTTAAAAGGTTCTTTGAAGATCAACCATCTGTGATCCTACGCAGACGCTACAGCGGGGTCACATTTGGCATACCCTCTGTACAAGGAGTGTAGAGAACGGAGGGCAAAGAGATGGACGCTACGCTAAACCTGGGCGTGTCACATATTGAATGGAGGGGGTTTAAATCCTCCTGAATGAGGAAGTAAGGTTTTTGAGAGCTGTCAATCATGCCTACAGTCTCCTCCTTTTTTAATCATTTTTATAGCAAAACGTATTTTTATAGAACACTAAGAAAAAGGCCTGGGTGGGTAGTTAGTTGCATTTGCATTTTTTTTCTGTTAACCCAGATGAGGCGCCTCAATATGCCCCAAATTTTATTTAGCCATGGGAAAAGAAAACTTGACAAATTTCCTAGTACGACTCTACCTGTATTTGTATGTAGACTGACTGGTGTTTATGCCAGACTGCTGGGTTTTATTCACAGTGCACAGTACCGGAGGTCTTCCACGAGACCCACAGGGGTCTGCAAACAGAAAATATACAGAATACCAACTCCTCACACCTTCAGATTAGCAGAAAAAATAACGCCCTCTCACCAATTGCTTATTTGGCCCCATGGTACCAACCGTGGTACCAACAAGAACAAATTAAAACCTTTCCCTTCATAGCCCACTGGCCACACACATCACATGCACCTTTGAGACCCAGTGCTTCGGATAAACAACACTTCTAGCAACATCCAGAGCTCCCGAGCCAGAAAAGCAGCCCAGCTGGTTTTATTAGAAAAGGAGGACAGGATATATGAGACAAGGCTTAAAATATCTGGATATAATATAGGATGAAGTAGAATATAAGTATCTTTCATGTGCTGCTGCTTCAGAATAAAGACTAAAATGTGAAGCCATGACTGATGTTTTTTTGTCAATAGAATTTTGACAAAATATCTTCGCCAAATGAAATATATCATGTCGTATTGTTGACAAATAAAAATGAGACTAAATGTGGTTTACAAAAAAAAAAAATTGTCTTTATTTTCCCTGATTTAATTGCCTTATTATTATTATGCCGTATTTCTGTTTCTTGTGTCTCCTGTCCAGTCAAACAGATGACGTCACTTCCTGTTTGTGCATTATTTATATTTGTGGTGGGTTATGGCGATATGCGGTGGCGGGTTATCAGGTGACTGGAAGAAAAAGACCTTTTGGACCTTTTGTGTGGTCTTGTCAGGATTGGCTTCAGGTGATCGATACAGCTGAAGGTCCGAGGGTCCGGGGCCACCATGCGGGACCACGCTGGGAAGCCAGCCTGTTGTTTTCTGTCTGTTCTAGCAGGTACTTGTACTATATTGACTGGATTATATAGAATTGCATTACTAAAAAAAGAGACTAAAATACAATTTTTGCATACTAAAACTCGACTAAAATATTAATGGACAATTCTGACAAAAATATGACTGAAATGCTCAGACTTAGTGAAACTTGCCTAAAATGGACATTGAGTCTGTGAATAATATCTAAAATGACAGCTCGAGGCAAAGACTTGTCACGACGGTGAGCTGATGGGGGAGGGAAGCGCAGAGTCGGGACATGCTGGGTTTTATTGCGAATAAACAATAAATACAAACAAACAACGGCGCGGTGGCCAAAAAACGGGGAATAAAGGGGAATCAACATAAACTAGCCCACAGGCATGTGGCGATTGCCAGAACTCAAAAATACACACATTCACAAACTTGCACTAAAGCCCACTAAAATGCCGTCGCTCCCGAAGGGGCGGAAATCTCCGGCTTTTATGCGCTGTCAGGATTGGCCACAGGTGATGAGCCCAGATGCAGTCAATCCTGACAAGACTGAAAGTAAAATTAATATTGTCCCTCATTTGAGGACAGACACAAGATGCCCTATGTCCAGGCAGTAATCCAGGCAGTAATTAAATAAATAAATAAAAAAACTATAGCCACCACAGATCTATCATGCTGTTACACACAGTGCTACACACAGTCATAAAAGACCATCTGTAGCACCTGCACTATGGAATGGGGCAACCGCATGGTGCACCTGATGCTGAGTCTCCTGAAAACTGACAAGGTTTTAATTATTCACAGTTCACGTATTTGCTAATGAATTTCGCACAGCATCCACCGTACCTGTAACTAACATTTCTGCTGGCCCTGCTGTGTTTCTGTGTGTGTGTGTGTGTGTGTGTGTGAGACACCAAGAATGAGAGCAGCAACAGAATACAAAACACACAAGACAGAATAAGGTGGGTGTGTGTCAGCATGGTTTCCTCTCAAATGCAGAAGCAGTCGGCGCCCACCTGGTTGCCCCTGGTAACAGCTGGTGTGCGGCCATCGACCCCTCCACTGGGTGACCCAGGGGCATGTGGGCCAGGGAGAGGGAGTGCCGGTGTCATACGGACCGGAGCAATTTGTCGGGGCACCTCAGGACAGACTCCGGGCCAGGCAGCCATATGGCTGGGAGAGATGAGCCTGGCAGAAGATGAGTCTGATTCTCTCAGTGTGTGTGTGTGTGTCACTTTTGATAAAAAGGAAAGTATTCATTTATAGGAGGGGTAAATCTGGAGCTGGATTCAATAAAAATAGAGCCTCCGTAAACATAACCTTGGTTCACAAGAAGAAACTCTGTACAAAGTGTTCTGTCAAATTAAAAAGGTTGGATTTTCTTTCATTAGTCATCTATATAACACACACACACACAGCGGAACTCCCCCATTTTTCCCTGCTGAGGCCTCGGAGTGATTTTCCCCACGCAGGTGAGTGTCCCTGAGGGATAATTATTACAGGGACATTATTCCAGAAGGCCAGCGCCCACCATGCCCGGCCCGGGGAGGGTCAGGCCTGAGAGCTGCCGGCGCGGCTCGTATTTCAGCCCCTCATTAGCAGTAAAAGAGAGAGCTGTAATTGCTCTGACAGGACGGCGGCTTCGGACGAGGCTAAAAGCTGGGAATGATGGGATGTGTGTTGCCCCCCTGCACTAAGAACCCCGCGCACGGTGCGGCCGGAAGGGTTCGGGACTGGTAATTGAGAGCGGGAGTGTTTGTGCACAGGGCAGCGCAGCAAGGCTGGCAATTCGATTTATTAAATCATGATTAATATATGAGGTGTTTGTGTGCTGATATGTGAAGTTAATTATCTGCAGGATGACCTCGGCATATTTGTGTGTGTGTGTGATTGTGTGTGTGTGAGAGAGAGAGAGAGAGAGAGAGAGAGAGAGAGAGAGAGAGAGAGAGAAACTGACTGGTAATGCACATGTGTTCATGGTTTAGGTGTCTGTGTCATTTTTATTTGTGCTTAGCTACCTGTGTGTGTGTGTGTGTGTGTGTGTGTGTGTGTGTGTGTGTGTGTGTGTGTGAGCATTTATTTACATTGCAGGGGCAGTGGTGGCCCAGCAGTTAAAGAAGTGGTCCCGTAATCTGAAGATTGCTGGTTTGAATCCCAATCCGGCAAAGTGCCACTGAACAAAGCGCCGTCCCCACACACTGCTCCCCGGGCGCCTTTCATGGCTGCCCACTGCTCACTCAGGGCGATGGTTAAATACAGAGGACACATTTCACCGTGTGCTGTGCACGATGACAATCACTTCAACTATATTTTAATCGGTTGAGATTCCTGAGATTAAAGGTAATCTCTGAAAGCCTTGCAGCTCCGGACACACCTGTACAGACATTTAAATGCAGGAAACATGACAACAAACGAGGGGAATGTGTGCAGTGGGAAAACACAGATATCAGGTCCAAGTGAATTATTGTGCTTTTATTTACAGTGAGCAGTGAACAACAAACCAAACCAAAAGCGCTGTATACAACAACTACACAAAAACCCACAGGAGGACAACACACCATGAAAGGAGAGACAATACAAATACACAACAAAGGCACAACTAACCACACTAATCACTCTAACACACAACAAAGGCTTATCTAACTCTAACCCAATCCAAAACTCCAACTCCAAAACTCTCCTCTCACTTCCTCCTCCTCCGGCTCCACAACAATGAGCCCTGAATGGTGGCTGGAATGGTCCTAATGTAGTTCTCTGTCCTATGTGTTGATTGGCTGCCAGTTGACAAGGGAATTGGTGGGTGGAACGTCAATCCAAATCTCCTCCCACAGCTGAGGACCCCAATCCATTGTACAGCCTAAAGGACGTAACAAGGAACACCAAGCAAAAGACGAATATGCTTGACTGAGCCGTCTAAACTCAGAGTACCCAAATTGGCAGAAAGGTTCTGACTACCTGTGGCAGGTAAAGATGTGCGCTGGTGTGCATATTTGGGATAGCAACATTCACCGTGTCGACACATTCCAGTGTCGATGGTTGTGCGTGAAGATTCGACACCTCTGTTTTACATGTGTTTTGTCTGTCGGTTACGTTCCGGGGGCGTGACATCAGAAACAACAGGTTCTGATTGGTCAGTGACAACTTCCTGTAGGCCAGTGACAACTTCCTGTAGGCCAGGGGTATAAAAGTCTGCTCACATGTGGACAAAGGACCTCTGAGCTTTCTTGCTCAGGGGGTTTTCCATCGGAAGCCGGAAGGCTTCTGAGCCTTTCTCTCCCTCTCTCTTTCTCTTCTCCCTCTTTACTACTTCTTCTCATTTTATTTTCTCTGTAACCTTGGTACCTTTTTACATTCAATATTCACATGTAACTACAATAATTATTTACCGGTGTTAATAAATTAGAAACTGTTCATTTTTAACCTCTACTGTGCCATGCCTCTTTCTGCCAGGTAACATCAAATTGGAGTGGTTGAATACAGTGCTTTGTGTGGAGGGAGAAAGAGTTTTTTCTACACACTCTATTCTCCTCTCCCACACCACATGGTCTTCATTGTTTTTACAGACCGAAAGACCAGGAGTTCCTAATAAAGTGGCCGAAAGACAGGGAGTTCCTAATAAAGTGGCCAAAGCACCGGACTTCCTTAATAATGTGGCCAAAGGAACGGATGTCCATAAAAAAGTGCCCGAAGGACCGGGTGTTCCTAATAAAGTGGTCGAAGGACCAGACATCCTTAATAAAGTGGCCGAAGGACCGGGAGTTCCTAATAAAGTGGCAGAAGGACCGGACATCCTTAATAAAGTGGCAGAAGGACCGGGCGTTCCGTTTTTTTTGTGCATTTCAAGGTCTTAGGTGTGTCAGCCACAAATGCAAGACATGGCCTTTTTTACTTTTTTTCCTAATTTTCCAGGTTGTCCTGATCCCTGTTGGGGGTAGCGACACATCCAATATGTCAGATTGTGTGACTCGACTCCCGTGTCACTAGCTTTTATGACTGGTCACTGGTCACAGGTCACACTGGTCACAGGGGCCAAAATTAAGTTCTGCCCTGCATCAATGTACAATCATCCATGTCTAGTTATTTCAACATCCTTACAAACTAGTGCCCGTGACGTCTTTCATTCTATCTTCTGTTCCATCTTCAGGGCAGGAATAGGTTCAGGATTAGAAAAGTCTTGCGACTATTATAATGCACACAGTGGCGGTGTGTGTTTTAGAGGACCTCTGGAAAACACAGACTCTGATGATTTTGGTAAATAATTTATCAAGAACTTGTCTTCACTTCAATGGGTCCATTATGAACAGTGAAAGTGTCCAAACTCCACAGTAGCCAATTATCTGGGTAACACCTCAGAAAGCTTCTGAGCGTCTTTTTTAAAAAGCACCGTGCTGCCGCTGACATCAAAGGAGCGGGATTAAAAGCAGTTCAATGTTACTTGGGCCAAAGTGCTTCACCAGCTGAGGGGAAATAAACACATTCATCATCCACTCCATGAAAGCAGCAACACACACCTCAGATCTGCTGACGTTTCACGTTAAAGTCACAGTGGCTTGGAATCCACTTTTTCTTTTAGGTTTAGGAATTTAGGTTTCTCAGAATATTTATGAACCAGTCAAAGGGCACAGAAGAAAACAACGTGGCAAATTCTGAGTTCCGCTGTGTGTGCTGCTGTGTATCACTGACTAAGCTAATAAATTGTAATTAATATAAAATGTTAGACAAAAAGCTGCTGTTATTATATGTTAACTGCATTGCTGCAATATTTGTTAGACCATACTGCACGTTTGCAGTAGACCATACAATTATGTACAGAGCCCGGGAGAATATTTTTATTGCATTACTGACAATAATTTTTTTTTTTACATTTTTCTTTAACCATTATTATTATTATTATTATTATTAATCCAGTTAGATTTCACAGGTGAACTTGCCATCACCATCGGGAAAATTATTCAGCAGTTTTCCTATAACGCTGGGCAACACTAATTAAATAAATGTTACAGCATTTTATATAATTTGAATGAAGGAGCTCAACGAAAGTAGTTTTATCCCCTCGGGTTTGCCGTAGCTGGCAATATGCTCTCGCGAGAGTAGGGGTCGCCGCTCAGAAAATCCTTCCGCTCGGTTACATATATAATTCCATGATGTGAACATCGTTTACATCCAAGTCCGAGAAAAGTCTCATGTCTAAAGTGAAGTGAAAATGAAGTGATTGCCATTGTGAAATACTGCGGAACAGCACACAGAGACACAGCGAAACATGTCCTCTGTATTTAACCATCACCCTTGGTCAGCAGTGGGCGGCCATGACAGGTGCCCGGGGAGCAGTGTGTGGGGACGGTGCTTTGCTCAGTGGCATCTTGGCAATTCGGGATTCTTTCTTACCGACTAGGCCACCACTGCCCCACAAGTCATTGTGAGATTTAAGTGCGACTCGAGTCCGAGTTTTGCACTGGCAGGCAATAATCACATGTAGTGTGAGTACAACGACTCAGTCATATTGAACAGGGTTTCTGTTGATAGGGTTTGTGGGTTCTGTTATCAGTACTTATGAGTCTCTGCCGATGGAGGCTTTGTGGTACGCTGCTGAAAACGTATCTTTGGGAAAATTACCAACTGCAGCTACACACTTCTGATATCAATAGTCTGAGTCTCCAGTGAAGCCGAGAGAAATGTAGTTTAGGAGAAAAGGAGAATCCATACTGATTTAGCAGCCAGTCTTGTCAGATTTCAACCAAAAGTGATATTATTACATGAACACATGCATGATTCATGTATCTGTGCACATGAGGTCTGTTGATGCAGATTCCTGATTAAGCGTGATTCTTGATTGTAATTCAGTACTCACACAATACTCACTGATTTAATGTGATTTTCCGTACACGTCTGTAGCCCTTAAAGCTGATTACTGTGTTCTACACCTCTCTTGTATGTCTTATTCCCAACATTTACATTTACATTTACGGCATTTGGCAGACGCCCTTATCCAGAGCGACTTACAACGTGCTTTCAAGTTACCATCGATGAAGAGATCAATTCCGGTTCACTAGGACCCCAACTATGAATACATCTATTTAATTCACTCTGTTGTAGATTCTGTACACAAAGTTTGACAAGAAAATTACAATTTAATCTAAATATTCTTTAAAGAGGAAGGTCTTGAGCTGTCGTTTGAAGGTGCTCAGTGACTGAGCTGTTCTGACCTCGAGGGGAAGTTCATTCCACCACCGAGGGGCCAAGACGGAGAAGAGTCTAGATGAATGTTTTCCTTTTACCTTCAGAGATGGAGGGACCAGGCGAGCAGTACTGGAGGCTCGGAGTAGACGAGGTGCAGTGCGAGGTGTAATAAGGGCTGTGAGGTAGGATGGTGCTGCTCCATGTTTGGCTTTGTAGGCCAGCATCAGTATTTTGAACCTGATGCGTGCAGCTACTGGGAGCCAGTGAAGGGAACGTAGCAGAGGGGTAGTGTGGGAGAACTTGGGAAGGTTGAAGATCAGTCGTGCTGCTGCATTTTGTATGAGTTGTAGAGGTCGGATGGTACATAGAGGTAGACCAGCTAGAAGGGAGTTGCAGTAGTCCAGTCGTGAGATTACTAAGGACTGAACCAGTAGTTGGGTGGCCTGGGTTGACAGGTAAGGGCGGATTCGTCTGATATTTAATCAAATGCACTACTCAAATGCACTTAATGCTTTATTTCACACTGAGAGGTTTTTGGGTTAAACAGTATGTACGTATAGGTTTAAATTTGAATTCTGATGCTGGCTGGTAAACTGTGGCTGTGAAGACCTGCCTATTCGCTGCACTGCCGGCGCTGTCCACACCCTGGGTGCTGATACCTGCATGGATGGCTGCTGCCTGCAATGCTGAAGAAGAAGCCTGAACCATAAGACCACAAGGTCACAGGTTCAAATCCCATGTTCTTGAGCTGGACACTTTACCCTGACTGTCTCAGGGTGACTGTCCCTGTCACTTCTGATTGTGAGTCGCTCGGAATAAGGGCGTCTCATAAATGGCATAGACAATATATATAATACAAAAAAAAGTGAAGTGATTGTCACATGTGATACACAAAAGTACACGGTGCACACAGTGAAAATTACACCACAAATCCCACTTGTGTCCCTGAGCAAGACACTTAACCCTAAATTGCTCCAGGGGGGACTGTCCGTGTAACTACTGATTGTAAGTCACTCTGGATAAGGGCGTCTGGTAAATGCTGTAAATGTAGAATTCATCTTATAAATTCTGTCGTGTAAAATCTACCACTTCCACGACGAGTAACACTGGTGAAGCGACAATATGATCTGATTCCGGTCAGAGAATGAAGAGTCAGGCCAGCTTATCAGTTATCTTATTTAGTAACGAATTTGAGCGTATGCATACATAAGCAAACACGCCACAGAACATGATATGATACACAACTCTGATTAATAACACAAAATAAAACAGCAAAGAGGACACACAAACTCATATAACATACACCAATACATCAAGAAAGCAGTATATCAGCCTTGACACTGAAAGTAGTACAATTTAAGATTATTTTCAGATGCATGTGTTTCAACTTCTACCAATAATATTGGCCATCACATCGTTTATAAGTAAATTACTTAGTATGTAGACATGTACGGCTGGTTCTATAAAAGGGAACACTGGCTAAACTTAAAAAGATTGAAGTAAAATTTGAGGTAATTTGTCACACGTAATATTTTAGTATTGTCATCATGTCAATAAATCAGTTTACAACAGGTTTGATTGGTTTATTTACATGACAGCTGTCAGGGTTGACTGCACCTGGGGACTCACCTGGGCCCAATCAGGTTGCGGTTAAAAGGCGCTATGCAGCCGCACATCATTCTTTATGAACCGACTTCCTTATGTGTGTAGTTTTTCAGTCCTGGCAATCGCCACACGCCGGCAGGTTAGTCTTCGTTCTCCCATTTATTTCCCCTGTTTTCGGCCCTCGTGCTCGTGGATGTGACAGCTACTGGTGTGACAGATCACTTGAGTTTAGCCAGTGTTCACTTTTTTACAGTGCATGGATGCAGAGAAAAAAGTAAACCAGAGCTGTTATTTGGTTAATGTGTTTTTTTAAACTACTCTGTCTAATTTATGCTTATGTATAAATTATATATTTAAAAAAAAAAAAAAAAAAGTTTAGCCAGTGTTCACCTTTTTTAGTGTAGTGTTCACCCCCCCATGACATGTAGTCTCTTTCACCTGGTTCTCTTAATCTCTTTCTTTTTTCTCCTTTTCTTTCTTTCTGTCCATCTCTGTCTGAATTGTAAAGATTTTATCATCCAGCTGGGTGAGAGTGATGCCGGCCTTCGCCTGTCTTCTGCCCAGCAGTGAGAGGCTCTTTCATGTTCTGCTTTATGTGCTGATCTCACAGAAGCTCCACTGACCTGATGGATATTACAGGGATGAATCAAACCTTAATGTCAACAAGCATCTCTGCAGAGACACAGCCCTGCTGAGGGACACTCGGGACCCGAACAGAGAATGTTCCACTTTGTGTGTATGTGTGTGTGTTAGAGCAGAAAAGCTGCAGAAAATGGCTGATATTAACAGTAGTTTTAAGCAATGATGTAGAATGGACAACTTCTCTCACACATACAGACAATAAACTGTACTGTACAGATTACTGTACAGGTGGGATGTGCAAAACCAGCAATGGTTCATTTTCTGAACAAAGACGTTTGATTGTTGTATTAAAATTGGGTCGTTCTTAATATGAAGTATCAATCAATACGAATGAACACTACATTGATATACAGCGGTAGTGTTTACCCTCTGGCTGATTTCACATGAAGTCACATTTAAATGTTTCAGGTCCAAGTATTTATTATTAAAATAGAAAATATGGCTTTGGTGTGCCTACAGATATTAAACTCAGGTTTGGTAAACCATTGTTAAGTTAACAAGGGGTAGTCCTTTGTAACACAGAGCTATGTAGGTTTGAGAAAAACCTTTAGTCTTTAATAATAAAATCCATCACTTTTGTGTTAACTTGTGTTGTCTTTGACTAATATTTAAATTTGTTTGACGATCTGAAACATTTAAATGTGACTAACATCTGCACCAGAGAGGGTGCAAACACTTTTTCACACCACTGTGAACTCTACGTATAATTCACCTTCTTGTTCCAATAAAAAATTTTCTTTGTTACTTGGGCTGTAAGGTCTCTGGCTACCTAGGGGAGGGTCAATTGAACAAAGTTTCTCTGTAAGTGTAATGACCGTCCGTGTGTGTGCCTAATGTCCAGGTCCACTTTAACACCTTGTTCTCGGTGAATGCAACAATCAAACATAATGCAGCGTGTGGATGACAATCAACTGCCCCACGTCTGACCGTTGTGGGGCACAAAGCAGGAGAGCTTTTGAAAGGTCTCCATGAGCAGATAATCCCCTTCCTTCACACCAGGCCTCCAATTTCAGGCAGAAAGTTCAGGAGCCTATTGTGGTTGTAATAATTCTTATTTAAAAGCAATTATGCCACCCCCAAGTCTTTAGTCAAGAGAGGAAAAACGTTGGGAAAAGGCCAATTAAAGCTCAGACTTTAACCTGTTGACTCTCATTAAAGCGGAGCTGGATGTAAGTGGCGGCTGAGGAGACGGCGCTTTGTCATCTTTCGACTGCGTAACTCCACTGAAAGTTTAGCAGACTGAGCACAGCCCACACACATTAAGTAACAAAGTCTGTGATGAATATGGCCGCGCGGCCTCGGAAAAAAAATGGCCCATATTGCCCATGATAAAAGGTTCCAGCTAATGAGCGAGCATAAACAATTAAAGGAATTCATTACTGAGGTGTGCGGTGTTCTCCCCGTCTCATCCCCTCGCTCCGTTTTCCAGGGACTCCAACCCCCTCCACTAGAAGAAGCGGTCCACACTTGTGGAAAGAGATTTATATAAGCGTTATATAAGATTCACGCGAGCTTGTAATACACAGCGTTGTTAAAGCAATGGGCACGATAAATTGTGAACAGGGCACTCGAAGTTAAAGCGTTGACGTTAACGTAGAACGAGCCTGACTAACAGCAGCACACTGTTCAGTGACACAAAATTTATGGGGTAGCGTGTTACTTCTGACAGCAATAATAAATACTCATAGCAGCATAGATAACCACATGGGAGGGTTCAAAGGGTCGACGTAGGTAATGCATAAATCGTGACAAGAATAACAACGGCATTTAAATGCATTGCACTATTAATATGTTTGCTTTAATAGCGCTATTAACATGTTATTAATGAGGTATCCGGAAAACACGATGCAGTGCAAGGGGCACCCACATTAACTTTATACCTGTGTGGCATGATTATTGGTCGCAAGTGAACCGTTGTGATCTCTGGTTGTAGCATTTCAAATGAGGATCCATCCTCTGAGCTCCTCCTAAAGTGGTTCTGGGTTTTAGATCCAACCAAGGACCTGGGACCTTGGAAGAGGTGTAGACCTTCACTTACATAACATTTTGATTTGACTACGATTGTCAGTGAGTCAATTATCGATGCATCACGATGCATTCCATCCATTTTTCTACATTACTTCACATTAGGTTTTCAAATGCGCCAGTGAGATGAGAGTTAAGGCTTCATTCACACAGGCCTTGAAATGCCAGTTAAACAGCAAACAAACAGCTGAAAAAAAAACCTATGGCTTTCAGAGGGCATTCGTTTTGCGAACAAGGCCAAACTCCTTCCCGGAGTGGCACTGTACTCAGGTCAGGCAGCCACAGTCACTAGGTGCACTACTTTTTAGCTAGATTTTTTCATTAAGACACGATCGATACGATGTTCTGCACTGCATCCATGCACAATCGTCCATGTCTGCAATGCGATGCATCGATTATGCGATTAATTTCAACACTCCTATAACTTGGAGGATTAATCTTCACCAATATTGGATCATATTGGATGAGGCGAACCTGTCAGGTGGTTTGGTGGAGTGGGGACGTGGCCACAGCCATGCATGGACTCGACAGCGGCGGTGGGCTTTTGCCAATATGGAAGTGATAGTCCCGTAGACTAAATGAAATATGGAGCCATCCTCCAGCAGCCTTGTGTATTATGTATGATAATGTTACCCTGAAGCGCTATCTCACATCTCCTCTAATAGCCCTGTGAAACAAGTGAGAGGAAGTGATGGATGGAGGTGAGAAGAAAGACGGAAAGGGACGGAAAATTATCAGATGAATTACCATCTGTTTTCAAGGTCACACCTCACCCATCATGACTGGAATGAAAGTGTAAACAGCAAGTAAAGAAGAAGTGAGCTGCTGATGTTCTTTCACATTTAAAAGGTTGACTGTACAAAGTCTGTAACTGCATCAAAATATCTACAGGTACCCAGGTGGCCAGAAGGTCTTATTCTAGTTGTTCTGTGACATTAGAACCATTTATGCATTTGATAATTCCATGTTGGGCTTCGTTGTTTGGCTGTCGGCCGGTTGAAAGTGAAAGTGTAGTTCTTGTCTGATTCCTATCGTCTTAGCAGCTTGAAAGGCTTGTTTGTAATACCTCTAATAAGTGAATGCATGCAGTTCTTAAATGGTTTTAAAGTTTTGATTAATTTGTCAGCACAGTGATGCAATAAGGTTCTGAATTAATGCAAAAAGAAATGAAACATAGTTGTGTACAAAAATTCAAGATATGAAAATCGAAGACTCAGGCACTATCGTGCATTTTATAATGTGTTTCACCGTCTCTTACTCCGGCCTCTCCTGCACATGAATAATAAGGACTGTGCTAAAATGGGGCGTGGGGGTCTCCAGAACTTCTATTTCCATCCGCTAAATGACTTAAAGTGGAACAGACAAACAAACCATGTAGACAGCAAAGAAGACAGAGAGCGCTAAACCAGTGAAAGGAGGCAGGTAAAAATAGTGCAAACCAGAACAATCAAGGTGATACTTGAGTAAACTTATTTTTTTAATATAACTGAATATAGCTGGTAGTAAAGCCAATGTTGCTATAAGCCCCTCTATCTGTGAGATCTAAAGAGCTTATCAGCAAGGGCATGTATTGATAATTGTTACAGCTATATTTTTGGTGTTGTGGTCCGTTTAAATTAACTAAAATTCAAATGAGATGTAATGTACTTAATCACTGCAGACGTTGCTGCCACGTTGACGTGGACCCTGAAGCTCCCCTTTATTTGTTTCAGTTCCTGGCAATGCCCACTATTCTCAGTTGTTCTTTTTCTGTTATTTTAACACTGTGTTGTGAAACACTGCAGCACAGCACACGGTGACACAATGAAATGGGTCTTTTGTTTTTAACCATCACCATGGTGAGCAGTGGGCAGCCATGACAGACGGTGCTTTGCTCAGTGGCACCTCAGTGGCACCTTGGTGGATCGGGATTCGAGCAACCTTCTGATTACGGGGTTGCTTCCTTAACCGCTTGGCCACCACTGCCCACATGCCAGTTTTATGTTAAATAAATCCCTTTTTTGTTCCTTAATTTGCCTCTCTTCTGTGTATTCTTCACCCCTCAGCCCTTGGGCGTGACATGCACTGTTACAGTATTTACAGTAGGTGGCCTTTTGCTTTCTGTTGTCTGGAAAGAAGACCGTTCTGCTTCTGAAGACCCCAAGGCGATGAAAAATAAAAGTATTGTCCTTAAACCCAATGTAACCCTTCTGCTCTGACAACTTGAAAAAAACATGTTAATTAGATCACTAACTTTAGTATTGACATGCAATGTCCCACAAATACATACTCACTCTCAATCCATTCACTATTGTGAGCTTAGCCCTGTTACTCAGGGTAGCGGCTGCCCACCAGACGCAGGGCTGGGCGTCAGTCCACCGCAGAGCACACACACACACCATTCACTCACACACTTGGGGCGGTGGTGGCCTAGCGGGGCAGTGGTTGCCTAGCGGTTAAGGAAGCGGCCCCGTAATCAGAAGGTTGCCGATCCTGATCCGCCAAGGTGCCACTGAGGTGGCACTGAGCAAAGCGCCGTCCCCACACACTGCTCCCCGGGCGCCTGTCATGGCTGCCCACTGCTCACTCAGGGTGATGGGATAAATGCAGAGGACAAATTTCACTGTGTGCACCGTGTGCTGTGCTGCTGTGTATCACAAGTGACAATCACTTCATTTCCACTTTCACTTACCTACAGCCTTTAGACAAAGGGAGGAAACTGGAGAATCCGGAGGAAACCTACACCAACATGAGTAGATCATGCGAAGTCTGTCCAAACCCTCATAACCTTGGAGGTTAGCACAGTACCATGTCTGCTTAAACTCTTTATTTGACCTTTGGAGAGAAAAGCCACTCACTCTCAAGAAGCTCCATTTTGGGGGTGCTGAACAGCACCACTATCTGTGCCATACAGATAAAATCTCACATTTATGATCACTTTCTGATTATCAAGGCATGATAAAACCCACTTATCGCGAACACTGAATAGAGCCGTCACTGACACATTAAGTGTGATTTCAGTCATTAAAACATTTAGCACCTGTGAAGGCCCTACAGGTGTCATGAATGTGCTCCTCTTCCTGTTCGGCATTACGGCAGCCCTTTGACAGTCTCCGCACAAAAACATCAAAGGCAAAGCATATTGTACACTTTCCGCGCTCAGTTAAACTTTAGTCTCGAGTGCTTTTCTCCGTCAGAGTCATTTTCCTCTGATCTATAGCCTCTCTTTCTTTTTCCTGTCCACGGTTCGGGGGAAATTGGGAGACATTTTGCGCGGCGGCTCCACTCATACAGACCCTGACTCCCCGTGAACTGCCATTATCTATCATTTCTCCCAATCAGACTCCCAGGGTGTCCACAGCAGCGGCGTTCCGGTCCGGCCGGCAGAACTGTGGGCCCGGGCAGAGTGAAGTGTGTGACCTAAACAGATGGGTGGGAGGAGAAGTGTGCGTTGCTCTTATTGTGCCTTTTATGCAACATCTGCCAGGCATCACATCAATGTCGGCAACTTTAATAATGCAGTAACTACATGAAGAAAATACAGAGAATTATCGTGGTCATGTACAATAATATTAATGAAAAAGTAGGAGTGAATAAAGGCTAAAATGATAGCTACACATTAGTTCATTTTAGTAACATAATAACTAATATTCAATAAAATAGCCAATGCCAACGATTAAAACAAAAGAAGGTCTGGTAATAACATTCCAACCAGTTTTGAAATAAAATGTAAACTCGGTCAATCTGATAAACGTTATTAAATTTTATGTCTTGCATTAATTCAGAACCTAATTAAAACTATGTTATAGCATTGTGCTGACAAATGAATCAAAACCTAAAATTCATTTAAGAACTGGATGCATTCAGTTATTCCATGAAATAAAAACCAACCTTTCAAGATGTCAAGACAGCTCCTTCAGACTGGACATCAGACTGCCCGACAGCCAAACAACCAGAGGGTGGACATCAACCAGAGGGTGGACATCAACCAGAGGGTGGACAACAACCAGAGGGTGGACATCAGAGATTGTGCTGACCTTGTTAATATGACGCCATCATTTCTTGTCTACATGTTTTGTTTGCCTTAAATGTTACTCTTGAACTGCCCGTGTCCTGTTTTTGGTTTGTCTCTGTCACACACGTGCACTTTATGTCGGTCCGTAACCTTTTTCTTAATCTGTGCCTGCTTCTGGAGAAAAGTTCTTTCGTTTCATTATGTACTTTCTAACGTGACCGTAGCTGCAATGAATATAAAGCTCACTTGAACTTGATTTGGTTACTTCTTTTTACTCAGCTTTTATACCAGAAAGTTTTCAGCGCTTTAGTCAGTCTCATTCATTTCTGATCGTCTTAAAAAAAACTCTTCTCAAGCCTCAGAGATAGGTTGAAATGGTATTGTTTACCATGGAATGGACTTACAAATGGCTGTCACTTCTCCTTCCCGTAAATCAGCAGGAAGCTCATGAAATGTGCTATTCCAGGGCAGACTCAGGAACAGGGCACAAATGCTACAAAGCAAAGCGGCAAGGAGCCCTGTCTGTTCCACTTTAAGTCTTTTAGTGGAAGGAAATAGAAGTCCTGGAAACCTCCACGCCACATTTTAGCACAGTCCATATTATTCATGTGCAGGAGAGCCCGGAGAAGGAGATGGCAAAACACACAATAATGCATGAGTCCAGCATCCCACTTGTTCCATGAACTTGTTCCACTCGGAAGCAAACACTTCTACATTCTGAATGGAGCTGCTAGGCGGCCCTCTAAACGAGACTCACCAGCTCTTCCTGCAGAGCAATAAAACAACACCGGAGATGCTCTTATGTTAACCTCAAGCTGTGTGAGCAAACCTTGATCATACACACGCACCAACACAGTTAAATAAACTTGCCAATGTTGTTTTATAGTTTTACTGAGAGACCGAATGAACGAATGAATGAATGAATGAATGAATGAATAGGAAAACTGTAATAATAAATGTTCATGGAAGTGCAGAACTTGGTGTGCAACAGCAGAAGTTCCTGCTCTGCTGGTAACTCCAGATCATCACCATGTTGATGTGCTGATGCACACTGTTAACACTGTGAACACTGGCTAATCTGTTTGATTGGTTTATTTTCATTACATCAATAATAAAATATTAGGTGTGACAGATTGCTTTACTATAATGCAACTAACAGCAGGTTAGTTTGGTTTGTTCACATTATGGCAATGCTAAAATATTAGGTGTGACTGATTACTTACATTTTTTTAAGTTTAGCCAGTGGCGTTCCCAGAATGCAATGGTCTTAGGAATCATGGAAAGCTCTTCAAAGACACATGAACACAGTTATATTGGTAGTACCCATTGCAGATCACAGTCCAAGACATGTATGATCTCACACACAGCTGGAGAAAAACAGAAACTGCCGACCCCCCTGAAGGCATCGAACAAGAAAAGCTCCTTCTGGCTTTAAGACTAACACTCTCCTGGGCTTTCTGGGTCTGAGACCCCTGCGGATTTATCGGCAAAATCAGGACCCAGGTGACTCAGAGAACCCTAACAAAAGTCATGCTCACTGCCACATGCAAAGGGTCACTTCTCCACTGCTTCCAATCAGTCTCCAGTTGCCTGGCAACTACTTAACAAGACACAGATCTGGAAAGAGGAAGCGGGAGGCAGAGAAGCTGGAAACAAAAATAGAAAGACACCTTGACAACCTCAAAAAGAGAGGAGGTTTAACCAGATTTGTGTCTGTGGTCTGTAGAACAAGTCAAAACTGCACCTGTACGTTTGCAGGAGGTAATGATACAAAAAAATGACAAAAATGTTGTACTATCAGGTCAATAGAGTGGTATTAAATTTTTTTAAATAAAAAGGCCATTACAGTGTTTTAAATTCACTGATGTTAGAATAATAAATCACTCAAAGGATTCACAATACATTTACATTTAAGGTATTTATCAGACGCCCTTATCCAGAGTGACTTACAATCAGTAGTTACAGGGACAGCCCCCCCCCCCCCCCCCCCCCCCCCCCTCCCTTTTCCAATAAAATTAGGGGGACAATGACCTTTTTCATTATTTTATTTGGGTGTGTGTATATATATATATATATATATATATATATATATATGTATTTCTTGTTTTTTGAATTAGCCAAGGACCAGTGAAACCAATCATCAATATTCAATAGATATATTGTGTTCTTAAAAAATGTTTTTAATGCTGTGCAGTCAATTTCTTGGCATTTAATGCCTGTGATGAGATTACTGTACCGCTGGCCACTTTTAGTGAGAGAACGTAAGAAAGCTGTTTTCTGTAACCACTTAAAATAAATGCCTTCTAAAATGATGCCAAGAGAAAGGGGAAAAGATGGACAGATGGGTATCCATACATGTTTATGTGTGCTTTTTTATTTTGCTTCTACTTAAATTGCTTTTTTTCTTTTGCCTTTTCTTAAATCACTATTTTCAAAATGACCAAAGCCATTTCACTGCTATGTAAAATGCTCAATTATGAAAGAAGTACACAAAAAAAATACAGCTTCTTATGCGTCAAACGTTTAAAAGGGAAAACGGAGAAAGAATGTTCTAAACTTACCAACAAAAATCTTCATATATAGACATATCTATTTAGGATGAAATGTTGAGAATACATATTTTAGCAAGTACATTCCATATCTATTAAATGATACTGTGTACTTTTGGCTTTACCTGTATAGCATATTACATGAACGATCTATACTTAAGAGTTCTACATGGCATTGCATTAGATATTATTATTACATTTACAGCATTTATCAGACACCCATATCTGATTTACAATCAGTAGTTAGAGAGACAGTCAGCCTGGAGACACTCAGGGTTAAGTGTTTTTCTCAGGGATTACAATGATAGTAAGTGGTGTTTGAACCTGGTAAATGCCACTCACACCCTACCACCCACAAATTCTACCCCCAGGCTGCATCTCCCAGGGGCAGCTCAGCTTAAGGTAATAACTGGCATTACCTTCTTACCCCTTGTTAATGGACACATCGGGACCACGCCTACTACCAACACCAACATCATTTTTAATTCAAGCATTTTAAATGAAAATGTACTAAAAAAGGGGCCATGAACTACATTTTATTGAGCTTCAATTAAACTGGTCTAGTTGGGTCTAGTTCTGACAGCTCATGCTTGCTTATTCAAACCAGGTCCTTAAACCTACATATGATTTGTTTGCTCGATGTAATTTGGCCAATGTGACATTTTTCACCTCCAAAGAATTATTATGCGAAACCATTTTCTGCAGGGATGACACCTCAGGAATACATTTTTTCTGCTAGTCAAACAAAATGGTTCCTGATCCATTTCAACACGGTCTGGAGTCTTTCTTTGTGTAGAGATGCACTTGAGAAGGTCTCATCTCAACATGCCTGGATTCTCAGGGTTTCTTTAATGGACATGTGCATGATATGCTGCAATATGACTGGTGAATTCGGTGACGGTAGAGTGTAGACAGCGGCCATTAGAAGCTCCACGGGTTTCAGGAATAAAAAGACAGATGAGATGCCACCTGCCTACACTGCCTTTCAATTACGTTCCAAAATCCTTCAAAAAGTAAGAACCAAGGTGCAGACTATCCTTACCATTCTTTAAACCTTCACAGTCCTAAGTGGATTTAGAATGGCAGACCTTTTTACCCACCTGAACAACTATGGAGCTAAATTGCTCCATTTTGTGTTCTCTGAAGCCCTTTAGGACCATGAAAAGTCCATCCTTTGAGAAACGAACTTTGACAGGGCTGTAATTTAAAATTTAAAAATACATTAGACTAATTGAATATGAATTTTTCCCACTACTATTTGTACACATCTGCACAATCTCATCTTGAGGTAACACGACTGACATGACCACCACAGGGACTTTTGCTCAGTCCTTTTATCTACAGTGTTCTTTTTATCAATAAGTCATTTTCCTGCAGGGTCCAAAACCGCTTTTCCCATCTTTTTTCAATTTTACGTTTTTTTTTTTTTGTAATTGTAAAGACATTTGGGTTGCACAGATTTGTAGAACACACACGATGGACATGGACGGCGAGGGCCAGTCTACATGAAGAGTTATTTCACTTATTACTGACTCTCCTCCTCTCTTGCTGCATTGATACCTTTTCGGAGCAAACGTGAAGGTGACCCCCTCATCAGCTCCCTCTCTGGATCTAGCCCAACACCTCCAAGCTTCAACACCAGGACTCACAGCATCTCCCTGCCATTAGAAAGGAAAAGAAACCCAGCCGCCAGCCAACTTCTCAACACCAACCTGTCAGCTTCCAGGTTTCAAGAAGCTCCCCAAAAATCTCCCAGGACACAAAAGGCAGCTTCTCGCAGCTGGTTTCCATTGTGCTGATGCGGCCGGACACGTCTGCTCACCTGTCAACTCTCTTTTCCTCCACCGTGGAGCTTAATCAGGGTGTGCTGCTGTGAGTGACAGGACAGGCCTTTGGCAAAAGCCCAAGTAGCTTCTGCCCAGCAGGCTGCTCCACTGGAGCAGACAGGTCACACGCAACCAGTGTGAATTTAAGCAGGCTTGTAAAATTGAGAGGAATGTGGGAGCGTGAATGAACTTTTCACTTGGTGCTCTGATTTACTTGTGATTACTGGTGACTGAGTGTATGGCTGAGAGTAGCAAAATTCAAGCTATTCATGGGAATATGTAATAAAATAAAATGATGGTGATGTGAAACCAAGTGAAAGTGAAGTGATTGTCATTGTGATTGTGAAGTGAAAGTGAAGTGATTGTCATTTAAGAAACATTTGAAAACCCACTTGTTTAAAAAGTATTTGAAACGAGTCTAACACGCACACACACGGACACACGCACACACACGCACACACACAAAATAATAATAATAATTCGTCTGGCATCTAACAGTTCCCCAGCATGTTCTATTCTTGACAACTTAGGTCTTATCAGGGCTCTTAGGTTTGTAATTCACAATCTATGGAAACTGAATGTGAATTGCTGGTGTCCTCCTCTTGTAAGTTGCTTTGGATAAAGGTGTCTGCCAAGTAAAGTAAAGTAAAGTAAAGTCATTGTGATACACTGCACACAGCACATGGTGACACGATGAAAAAAAAAAGCAATGCACCTCTTGCCATGTCTGACAACCACTTCCCATGAGATTTGCAGTGTCACAGGTTCAAACCTCGAAGCACCCTTCCCAGGTCTGAACCTATAATCACTCTGCATCCCATGGTCTTATCTTTGCCGGGTGTTAGATGATACTTCTGAACTGTAATTTTGGACCCGTTCACATACCTGTGTCCATAAACTCGATTTCTCGACTCATAACTATGTGTCAAGCTACACGGAGGCAGTTGCAAGTAGGTCAAACCAAGGACGAGGAGAAGACATGGGTCACACTATTGATAGTGTGGGGTTTGAACCTGGGACTTGGGTACTACTACTAATACTAATACTATTAATACTACCAGAGATCATTCAAGATTCAAATCACACACTATTGGTACAGTCGTACGAACAAAAATGTATCTGCTGAATTGTAATGTAGTAATGAGCTTGGAAATAAGCAGACAGATTAGGCAAAATAATTGATCAAAAACAGAAAAGCATTGAATGCTTTAGCGATATCGATCTTTATTGAGCAACTAATTTTGGAGGCAGTGCCTTATCTATTTGAACGATTCAATTAGGAGAACGTGATTATCTTGTAAAACGGTCTGATGTTGGTGAAGCTAATCTCGCAGAAACACTCAGAAGAGCAGTGTCATAATTGCAGCATTTGGTGGGAAATTAAATTTGCTAATTGACCCATGATTAGGCTGTTGTCATGATAGCTTACTGCTCAGTGAAAGGATGGGTGCAGGATCACAAATAATAAAAAGAAAGGTAAAAAAACGAAACTTGTGGAACTTGTGAGAACTATTGATTGTTGCATTTGGCTTTGGCCATCATGAATGCTCCAGTGAAAACTGCCCGGCGGAGCCTCGCATAATTTATCCTGCATGCAACTTCTACTCCAATTAGAAAACACATTAATTACGCATCCCGGTATCATCTACGCTGTCAGATTCTCAGTCTGAGGTCCCGAAAATGGCTTGTCTTAAACAATTAAGTCAATAAAAATGAACTTAATTTAATTACACGAAGTGACGTCTCAAGTGTTGGTGGGTCGTTATAATTAAGGAGCTGTCATATGGAAGTTATTGATGGATGTCTTTCTGGAGACCCCGGCCTGAGTTGGGTATGGCAGCATCTTGGCGCCGGAACCTGCTGAGCCGGAGCCAGTGGCCCAAGATTGAAAGGCGTCACCAGAGACAGAAAAATATCCCAGTTCTCGACAGCCACCAAAGTAGCAGCTGCCTTCCTGCATAATGCACTGCCCTCTGCAATCGGGGTGCTGATGGAACCTCCTGCTGCCTCCAGACATCAGATTAGATGGTGGTCAGGGCACAACTGCTGAATATAGATGGCTTCGGTGTCTGAAGAACATTTGGTGTCTATAGAAGCTCAATTGTGCCCAATTAGATTTTTTTTAACATAGTACAAAGTGTGAAACCCTCCATGGACTATCCTGAATTTATGCTTTTCCATAGGGGCATTACGGGCAAAAGTCAGAACGATTTAAAAGGCTGAGGCGTTACGGGGGAACGAAGTGCAGATACGGGACATCGTGCAAATGGGATTTTTTAATAACAACAAAGGAAAAATGGCACGAGGGCCAAAACCAAGGACACAAGGAAACTAAACCATACGTAAAGCAAGTAACAGTGTCCACTGGAACATCGCAGGTGCATTCCAGTTTTATGAGACTCCATAATCAGTTGCATGTCACCTGCTGTGACAGCCCCATGGCGTCACAGGTACAGGGTCTATGTGATGCTATTTTGAGCCTGTGTGATGTCCATTTATTGTACATTCTACCCAGATGACAGAAAGTCATTTTAGAATAAAGATATAATTTCATTCATTCTTGCCGTATTTCTGTATTTATGTGATGAACCAGACCACCTGTGGCACCGTCTTGTAATGTGTGCTGCACCTTAGATTCGATTCTTTCATTTAAAAACAGAGCAGATACTAAAAGAGTAGTAAGTACACCACCTCACACTGTCAAAATGTTCAATTTCAATGGTTTCAATTTTGTCACTCTGCATGCTGGTATTTGACTGCAGTGGGACCAAAACATGATGAATCCACCCCACATTTTTATTCTCACCAACATCTGCATTTTTGGTCATTGCCATGCAATGTTGTTTGCGCTGGTGCTTCGGTGAGTTTCCATATGGCTCATGTGCTCATCTGCCTCTTCAGTCCCACAGACACAGCCCATGGCAGCACTAGCCATCAAATCCTGTGTAATTTGGATTTTTCCTCCTCAGAACGCTGATTAAACACCTTCATTTGCATCGACCCTACTACTCTGTCTGGATATTACATCTCCCGTGGTTCCCGGAGGACGGATGGAGCCTAACGACTGTTTGCTGTGCGGACACGAGGCGCAAATGATGACACGCTCATAAAATAAGGGCAATAGACAAGCCGAAAGCAGACAGGCATGACAGCCTTTTCATTTTTCTCCTCATGCTTCTCACTGACAGTTGGAAAATTTCATTTTCCAAAATCGTCAGAAGTTAATTAGCAGTAATTGGTTCTGTGCTGCCTTTCTGAGCACCATCAGCCTTCCACGGCACTGGGGCGTTATTCAAGTTATCGGGTCAGAAATGAGCTCATTTGTTTAGAGGCACCAGGAGCAGATCACCAATCAGGAACATAATTACACAGCAGTGGGAATTTCGCCTCGGTGCCATATTTAGCGGGATATACTTGATTTGACGTACAAATTAATTGAATTGCCATGCAGCGCAAGTGAGAATTGTGACAGTGGTCCAGATGTGCTGGGCATGTTGGACATGTGCTCGTCTGCATGCAGAGTCCTCATCCTGGGTCACCGTGAGGCAGCCAATTCACTGAAAGTCCATTCATGCTTGGGCTCTTCGTGTGGTTTGCCGAAGTACATTACATACGCACTTCAGAATATGAGTAGAGCTCTCAGAGAAAGAACAAGATGACGCTGCTGTAAAAAAAAACACTGGGCCAAAACAGACTTTAAACTACGCCAGAAACACATCGTTCTACTAAAGAACACACACAACTACTGTCTTGGTCTGTTATTGGTGTTCTTAGTGATTTTGACCAAAAAACGACCAATAAATCCTTAATAAAGAAGTGTAGTGGTTTAGTGCTTCAGCCAAACAAGACTTTGGGGTGCTTGTCACTCAGACCATGAAAAAATGGATTTTTGGGGGGTAGTCTGAGGATGGAGGCTGAGAAGATGTGTGTGTGTGTTTGTGTGAACATGATGCCTTTTGAGTGTTTGCAGGAGAATCAGGCTCCCGCAAAGATGCTCACAGGGCATCAGCCAGACCAGCCGGTTCATATCTGGCTGAGCCAACAGAGAGTGGGGATGCTGGCCAATCAGAAGCAGAACAGGAACCCAATCTTCAAATCAGTTCAAGGAACTTTATTTGTCCCCGAGGGTCAATTGAAACTTCTAACTTCCTTCTGTTATTGCCTCTTTTGCCTCCGGTCTTTTTCTCTGATCACAAGGCACCCATCATTTTGGGAATTCCACTGGGAATCTAGCTACCTCTGATATCCGTAATTAGTCGAGATGAAAACTAGCAGGAACCTCACTTATTTACATATTCATGCATTTTCTTTTGACTCCCAGTGCTCAGCTTTTATTGGAAGTCTTAACGTCTCGCCGTTTTCTTGCAGTCGTCTGTGTGAACAGACCGGAAAAAAAAGAGCTGGCTGGTTTGCTGATTGCTGCACCGAGACCTTCATTTGTGTCTACTTTCAATGAGCCCATTGAGCCCTTGTTGTTTGATGCAGCGTTTTTCAGACTCTGTAAAGCTGGCTACCTGCCGGGAGAATGTGTTAGAAAGTGTGTCATGACCGAGGCCAAAAGAGTAACAGCCGGAATGTTCTCGGTTTGATTTTTGGTTCCTCGCGATAGATATTTCCCCTCAGGCGTTTATTCTCTGCGCTGCAGCAGCACAGCGTAACACAGAACAACACCGGCCCAACACCGCCGGGAAACACGGAGGCCCAGACAAGCAGTGAGAAAACCGCCAGCCGCTCATGTCGACACAGCAGTCTTGCTACGTTCACAATAACTGTAAACAACTCGAACCTCCGCGTTATCGCACAAAAACATTGCAGTTATTACATATATAATGTATAAACATAAACAATCCTGCTCATATAAATGGCACTCTAGTGGTAAAATAATACAATATATTCATGTAACTAGTTACATGTACTTTGAATTAGACTTCAACTAGTTCAATACTTCATTTCCATGAGTAACACACGCACCTATGAACCAGAACAGCATAAAGTGCCAGGTTCAAGCCCCACTTACTACCATTGTGTCCCTGAGCAAGACACTTAACCCTGAGTGTCTCCAGGGGGGGACTGTCCCTGTAACTACTGGATAACGGCATCTGATAAATGATGTAAATATAAATGGAAGATGTACACAAGAGTAAGCAGCATGATAGTATAGATGCCCATCATGGCCGCACTCATATCCTTCACAGAATGTAAAGCATCATCAAGGACAAAAAAATGTGATGGGGCAACTCCAGCGGGTTATCAAGGCTGCTCTCTCATAAAAAGAAGAAAATAAAAGGTGTACAACAGTATTTTTCTCCTGAATTCACAGAACAGTCCTTTTTAACCCCTGGGGCAGTGGTGGCCTAGTGGGTAAGGAAATGGAGCCATAATCAGGAGGCTTCCGGTTCGAATCCCAAACTGTCAAGGTGCCACTGAGGTCCCCTTGATCAAGGTACCGTCCCCACGCACTGCTCCCCGGGCGCCTTTCCTGGTTGCCCACTGCTCACCAAGGTCGTGAGTTAAAGGCAGAGAACATATTTTGATGTGTAAATTTAATGATCTTTTACCAATGCTACTTTTTTTTTTTATACAGTTTCCTCTTCACTCACCCAGAGTTTCAGAAGAGCCCACAATCACAGGGCACACACACTACAGCCTCCTATTCTGACCCTACTTTGAAGGACACACACGCTATTACATGTGACGTGTATGGCTGGCTGAACATTGGCAGTTGAACAGGTGGAGGCTACATTTGGTCCATTTACGACACTCAGGTCTTAATAACGTAACTAAAGAGCCAGAAAAGCTCGTCCACAGACGCAGTCTACACTACATCGCGGCCCAGGTAAAGATTAATTGGTTTTCATTATCGAGTGCCCTGATGACATTTATCTTTGTGTGGATCTTGTGCCATGTGTCCTTGTAGTACACAACCATCCAAAGTCTTTAATTACAGCAATTACCATGAAGGACATCTGAGGAGATGCCTTTAATGACCGATGAGAATTAGTTATTAAAATCCAATTGTTTTTTAAACAGGTGTAATAAGAAAGAGCAATTTCACCTTCCCGGTGTTAAGTGAATCAAATCTGCCTGGAGAACGGGAGGCGCGTTGCACAGAATTGGCATCGACAATTTACTTTAAAACTCAAACTGCCGCAGCTTAATCAGCGTTTTCGTAACGGTCACATGACTTGGGCCACTGATGAATTTTTTTAACTCACAAGGTAACGTTAAAATCTTCTTTTGTCCCAAAAGTAATAACCGAATTTAGTCTCATGGTGTAGTGCTGGCGCTTGTGAATCGCTGCTTATGCATAATTATGCACTGTCATGTTTGCTGTGTTTTCCTGGTTGTCTGGAAAGCACTGCACCCCATGCAACGCTGGCTTTTGCATGGATCTGAGGACCGCTGCGAGGACGCCGACCATGAAACTGTGAGCGAACGGGTTGAGAAGGAGGATGGGAGCTGCTATCTGGGACGAGCCTCTGCATGCTGGAGCTGCAGCTGCATTGCATAACTCCGGGAGGACATCGTCTGATCGCACACGGACCTGAAACGGCGTGATTGCCCGTGCATGCGGGGGAGCCGGCAGACTGAAGACCCCGACGCTTTCATCCCTGCCCTAAGGCAAAAACATTTTACCTCTGTTAACTGGAGCCGCATTATCATATGTGTGTTATATCAGCCAGTAAAGCATAAGGTATCTGCACTGATCACTTCGGCACGGGAAGCTGCGAGACGTGTGCCTGTGCAGGCTGACCTGTCGCACCGAGCCGAAGCCGTCTCTGATCTCCCCCTCTGGATGGGAGAGAGCGCTCGGTCCGGGAGGCTTATGACAGACAGTCGGGCTCAGGTGTGTCGGCATTGTGGATCTTAACCGAATATGCAACCAGAATGTACAAACCATTCTTTTAACCACATACATTTACAAATAACGGAGTAGAAATGAGAAAGATCACACAGCCAGCCATGCATTTTGTACGAAACTGGATGGAAGGAAAATTAACCAGACAATGTTAGAAGCCAATTGCTATTACATGGACCCAAGGGTACCAAAGGAGGAAGGAAATCAGTATCGCTACCCCTTATAATGAAAAGGTTTTAAAATACTTCAAATGAAGCCGGAAGTATATTCTGCTGAATTGCACTACAACATATCAGGATTTTATTATAGTTTATTTTTATCTTGATAGACTTTGCAGCTCTTTAGAAGAAAACACAATATATTCAGCTAGATGGTGGAGACAGCCAAGGCCTAGCAGTTCTTTTTTTTACTATGGATTGCCAGGGACATGTTTTTTTGGAAGAAATCTTTACCTTTGCATTTGCAGGTGGAACTCATTCATTTTCAACGCTTAACATCAGAAAAATAAGACTTCAATAAGTCCTCTCTGAATATTAACAGGGCACAGAAAGAGAAGAAGTATGAAAGTATGCTAAAGGACTAACAGTGATAAGGCCTGATGAGGTGATCAGAAGAAATAAAGGAATCCGCCAGTTCACCAATTCTGCCGTCACACTAGATTAAAAAGCTCCCTTAGCATGTCACTCCGGCGTATTCCATTCAAACTGCAACAAGATAATCTGTCTGTGCCCTTTTATGTGCAGAACGTTTTCAATTTTAGGTAATTCTATAGCACAAGAGCGTGTCCATTCAAAGCAGGAATTATGGATTTTTTTTTGTAAATGCTGATGGCTCCACTGAGAAGCATTTAGGTGGAGTAGAACAACATGATTGTTATGGGAAAAAAAAGATTTGTAATAAAAGCATATATGTCTGAAGATGTTTAATATAGTTTTTTATTTGGGCAAATGGACAATAAGTGGTCAATAATAATTTTATTTCACTGTTCATTTTTTTCCGTTTAAAATGATTCAGCAAAAAATTTAGCTTTTCAATAATGAGGGATGAGTGCTTCAGACAAACAAGGTGCCAGGGTAAAATGACAGCATGTTATTATAGCGGGATAAATAACTCTGTCCTGGGGGGCTGAGGCATCCCACCACTCACTACAAGGATGAGGGCTCAGGAGTCTCTTCCACTACATTCACACACTATTCACATTATACTTTTATTACTATACGTATTACTATATTATTACTATACTATTATCCTATTTACACACATTTGTTCTTCTATAGAATGGTGCAATCAATAAGTCTTGTTGAAAGGTGTGTGTTTTTCAAAGATGTGTGTTTTCTCAGCTAACACACTCCTCATGACCTCATCTGGATCGATAAGGCTATAGCCAGCTTCCTATATGAATTGTTTCCCAAACCACTGGCTGAGAACGTTCCAGAACCTACCCCAAACCAACATCCACTCATCCAGCCTTGTACCGGCACGGGTGGTCGGGTGGGTGAGGAGCCGGACCCGTAATCTGAATGTTGCAGGTTCGAATCACGGACCACTGAGGTGCGACTGAGCAAAGTATCGGTCCCACACACCTCTCCTCCTCTTCACTCATCTATCTGTAGTTTTGTGGCACCATCTGCTATGCTAATTAGCTTGAAGTAGTAACAAGTCTTGGAAAGCTAGGTCTCCCTCACACACTTACAAACACCCCCAGTCTTCATTTCCTGCCTGGATTGTGTTGGTGTAAGGCAGTAAAGTGCATGCACTTCAAATTTTAACCTGTTGTTTCCTGGCTCTCCGACTGACATACTGGTGGACACTCCGCTTGCATAAAGCTGTTGAGCTGTGCTCCACTGTGCTGGTTCTGGCCACTTGTGTGAAGTAAAAGCGAAGCAAATTAACCCTATTTTGAACAGCGCGAAGAACTGCATGATATGTGGCCAAGGGACAACACTTTCAACCACCCACTCTCTGAACATGCTTCCATTCTCTAATGGCCTTAAAGGAACTTCTCTTACATGGCCCATGGCTCGGCAGCATAGGTGAGGGACTTACTGAGTGGGTGGTGGAGATGGAGAGTTCAAAGGCCTGGATCTCTAATCTTCAATAACTGTAGTCGATATAAGAGAGGCCCAATCCTCTAACTGCTTGTATAAACCCTCAGAGTGATTTTGCACTGCACTGTGATGCATATGCATGAACTGTCAGAGTTATTATGGCTTCAGTAAGACTTTTCATCTTCTAAAAGAAGACCGTCACACATGTTGTTAAAGGAAACTACCAGCAGCTCAGTACAAGTATTAATCATAAATCCCAGCAATCAAATTTGAAAGCATAGCTAACTACATAACATTGGAAGAAGCTGTGACAATCAGCTTCCACTGGACGACAAGGGGTTTGCCGGAGCGGACCTCCAACATGCACCCCGAGGTGTTCCTCCTGTGTTCCTCTGAGGTCCTGACCTGTGTTATGTGTAATTGTTGTGCCATACAGGAGTGAGAGGGATCTCCGGTGCTCCCTGAGACGGACATCAACCAGTGAGCTGGGATGTTCACATCATCTGTACAAAGGCGTAGGACTTTGAGGTCGACCAGAGGGCATCTTTGTCTGACAGCCTGGACTTAAGAGGACTTGCTCTTGGTGGTTCATGACAGAAAAAAAAAAACCCTAGGGAGAAATATAAAGTCAAGAAGAAATCAAACTACTCTGCAATAAAAATGTATTTGATTTAAAGCTCTAACACGTTCATACTCTGTGCACAATGGTCACATACCAGCCAAATGCTGATGAAATTTATTTGCAAGTGTAAGAATGGACATCACGGGAGCCTGCTTTTGCCTTGCATAACAGATCCTGTGTCGACGGTTGTGGGTGAAGATTGGACACCCCTTTTTTTACATGCCTTTTGTCCGACGGCAACGTGTGAAGTATCAGCCGTCAGGACCGCCCACCCTCTTTGTCTTCCCCAAATGGGAGGCACCAGGGGCGTGACATCAGAAACAACAGGTTCTGATTGGTCAGTGACAACTTCCTGTAGGCCAGTGACAACTTCCTGTAGGCCAGGGGTATAAAAGTCTGCTCACATGTGGAAAAAGGGACCTCTGAGCTTCTTGCTCAGGGGGGTTTCCCTCGGAAGCCGGAAGGCTTCTGAGACTTTATCTCCCCCTCTCTTTCTCTTCTCCCTCTTTACTCTTTCTTCTCATTTTTATTTTCTCTGTAACCTTGGTACCTTTTTACATCCAATATTCACATGTAACTACAATAATTATTTACCGGTGTTAATAAATTAGAAACTGTTCATTTGTAACCTCTATTGTGCCATGCCTCTTTCTGCCAGGTAACATCAAATTGGAGTGGTTGAATACAGTGCTTTGTGTTGAGTTTTTTCTACACACTCTATTCTCTTCTCTCCACACCACATGGTCTTCATTGTTTTTACACAAGAAAAAACGTCTTTCGTTCTCTTCCTTTTGGAGCTCATCTCCTCAACTAATGCTTAGTACAGTCAATGAGTACAAGGTGAAACATATCTACAGCACCATAACACACACACTTAACACATAAGCCAGCAGGTAAGGAAGTGGACTCGTAATCGGAAGGTTGCGGGTCCGAATCCAAGGTAGTGTTTCGCTTTCACGCGTACACAAGTCAAGCTTCTATGCTCCTTCTATTAGCAGAAAGTTTCACTTGCAGAAGTTATTGGGAGTTATTTCAGTATAAAAAAGGTCTTGAATCACTATACAAACATTCATTGTGAGCAGTTGATCAGTGAGCTGCTCTCTGCAAAGTTTTATACGTGGTTCACCACCCTACCAACTAATTTAGTAGACTGTTTTGGATAGGGGAAGCTGTACTCTGTGATGTGAGCCATTTAGAAGTCCTATCAAATCCTGAGAAAAATTTTGGCCAAAGCTGAATAAAAAAATACAACCCTAATCCATACATTATCTCACCATTTTCCAAAGTTAGACGCCCTGTGTGCATAATGCATTGTCTTTTTTTTAGCAGCAGTCGTGGGCAGGACATGGTGACAGTAACTGTGATCACCACCACTTTCTGGGTATAAAATGATATCAGCACGCACCTCTGGGTGAAAGAATCTCACGAGAAATGGATTTTAAACCCATACAAAGTGCCATCAAAAACAACTTCGATCGATTGGAGGAGAGCAGTTTTATGTGATCCGGGGTCCAACTTCCAAAACACACAGCGACACCCTGGACTTCAGGAGTATAGAGGTCAATCATCTGCAAATTAAAGTTAAAGCAGAACATGATACGTTTCATGAGCGGAGCTGAGAAGGAACCCCCACGCACCACAGACCTCCAGTTGAGTGAAATGTAAGAGAATCGCTGGGGGCTCAGTGAGACTGGATCAATTTGGAAAAGTATGATGTAGTCTCACACACATGCACGCACACACCTTTAAAACAGAGCTTAAAGGGCTTTCTGTATGTTCCTCACTGTGAGCGTCACTCTCTCATGTCACAGAACCGGCGTGTCCTGTTCTGGACCACCCACCACCGCTGAGTTTCTACCTCAGCTGCTCATTACAGCTCTAATGATGGTTAGAACCGCAGTGGGTAATGAAAACGTTCCGAGTGCTGGTGCTGCAGGAGGAAGATGAGTCATGAGCTGGTGGCAACAGGCAGAAATTGCAGCTGGTAGATTAACAACAAAACGGGGAAAGAAAGAGCGCAGAAGGTTTATTTCCAAAGTGGGATATGGACTAAATACTTATGTTGGCATGTAACCGGTTGGGTAAAATTATGAATGTTGAACATATGTTACATGCACAGATTTCTGGAAGAAATCTTCTAATTATATGTGTCAATTCTAATTCTATCTGACTCATTTAAAAAATCCTTTAGTCTGGAAGTGGTCTGGAATAACATCATCTGGACAACACAAAGGTGACAACACAAAGGGGTTAAAGTCTGGCAACCCAACCCAATTCAAAGGTCACTGAATGCTGGGTTGGCTGTCGACAATTTATTAAATGTATACATTTTTTTTATTCCTTTGAGATTGTGTGAAGCACTGCCTTGGAATGACACCACATTGTTGTTATAATGTTTTTTTTTTTTTTTTGGTTTCTTTTATTTCTGACTTATTTTTATCACCTTTACTTGTTTTTTTAAGCAGAAAATCCATTAGTTCCAGGAGATACAGGTCAGGGTCACAAACTGCAATTATTATTATTACTTTTTCTTCCAACCAACCAAATAAGCTTTTCAAAAAACACATTCAGTATCAGCTTGATAATAACACAATGGATGTAGGAAAGTATTTCCATATAAATATAAATACTGGTCCAGTTAAATGGGAGTGCTGCCCTCCTGAACTCCACCAAACAGGCAGGTCTGGAGAAGAAATCATTTCTACTTTTTAAATGCACACAGAGGTGGATAGTGGAGATAATAAGATGTTTGGCAAAAAAAATCATTACAATGAGTGTGTTGACTTCAGAGAGTAAAATGGACACAGACCAAAACCAGTAACAAGGACAGGGATGTGGTAGTCTGTGAGGGTGGATGAAAGATGACTGACACGGGTATGAGGTTCAAGTCATGTAATGAAAATCCAACGGGGCCCCAGAAACCGGGAATACACATCAACATCACACCCGAACTGACCAACCGATAGACGATAACCTCGATCTACCTAGACCCGTAACAGGATGGTCGTTATGTGCTGATGTGATAGATGTGACATAATCAGCCTGACGAGGATGTTTGAGTAAAGAGGCTCCTCCCATAAATGAGGACCAACCAGGATTCATTAGAGGTCCTGTCCTACTGTTCTTTAAGAAATAAGGAAAAATTAGTTGAGGAAAGCACTTTTAAATCTTCCTTCCTGGATTCTGGATTCCATCAAGAAAATGAGTTGAAATAGTTTGCAGTGTGTTTTGATACAACTGGGTGGCATTTCACGACACAGAAGTTAAATCAGAATCAGAAAACCTTATTAATCCTGAAAGAAATTGCTTATGCTACAACTGCACAGGAGAGAAGACATACAATGTAGATACATTGTATGTACAAGACATACAACAAGTACACAGAGAGACCGAGAGACAGACATACATTTACGAGTATCAATAAAATTAAAATAAAATTAAGTATGTAGTTTACTTTACTTTACTTTATTTAGCAGAGTAGTAATGTAGTAATGTAGTAATGGCTAATGCAGCATTGCACATTATGTAAGAGTTAAATGCTTGAACTGAGACGGTCCCACTCTGTCACAACATGACCATGATTAGCCCCGTTGGGATCATCGCTATTTCTGCATTAGTCACCTTCCCGTTGATTTCAGTCCTTTAGTACCAGCGTGACCAGTGTGCATTCAGTCGTAACAGCCAATCAGAGCAAGAAATGTGTTCACAATGAAAGAATGATTATGATTTTATGATTTTATCAATGAAACATATTATTTTTATTAAGATTTTAAAAGTTCTTGCCCATAGCGCTACCCTGTTGCACAAGCGTCTCATGTTTCAGAAGGCAAACACACACACACACACAGTCTGTCATCCAGAGAGACTTTCCAACCCGAGCCTCTCGCCATCATGTGTCTGTCTCATCCTTCTGGTATGAGGGAGTGTTAAACCGGACCCCGAGTTGGTTCCTCTGTCACGTCACTTGTTCATTATTGAGACAGATGCCAGTGTGAGGCTCGGCCTCACCGTACAGAGATGGTGACACAGATAGACTCTCTGTACCGCTCTCCTCATTGCTGCTGGGGAGTGGGGGCTTTTTTTTTTTTTTTTGGAGCTCTGTCCGTCTTTTGCCTGCTGCTGCTGCCTTTTTTTGGTGGGGGGTTGATATGCAGGCCTTTGTGAATGAGACACTCTGCCACTCGCTGCTCAGAATACCAATGTGTGGTAAGAAAGCTTCTGAGGGAGCACTGCTGCCACCTACAGAAGAAGAGAGGAATCGTCTTCAGTGCTGCCTCAGTCCTCCTATCCTGTCACCATCATCTCTCTCTGCGTTGTCACTCCGCATCTCATCTGCCTGCAGATTCATTCTCATCCTCTGTTCCTCATCCACTACATGGAATGAGATATACTAGATAAAAAGTATAAAATAAAATAAAATTATACGATTCTGATATTAAGCATCCCAAACCTCACATCCAGGCTTCCAACAGGTTCTTACAGTGCATGATGACAAGCCTGAGAGTGAGGCAGGTAATGTACCCAGAAGCAGGCGAGAGGTCGCAGGCACTTAGCTTAGTAAGATCACCAATTATCCATCACAGAACAGAACACAGAACCGGCCTTCACCTTCGAGATCTCCGCCCACTCCGTTTTGTGTGTTTGGAGTAGATGTAGGGGTCTGAATCTACACTCAGTGATCCACTATAACCATGTCGGGATTGCCCAGAGTTACCCAGAAATCCGCAGCACAGACAGATTCGCTTTTATTAGATGTTGTAAATTGAATTAATAAACAGAATGCAGCTCTGGAGACACCAACTAAAACTTGGAACTTTCCCATGACTAAGACATAGCATGTTGGTCATGTTCTGTAATGTCACGGTGTTTACAGGCTCTGGAGATTGAACAAGAAGTGTCTGCTTGGTGGCCTAACGAGTAAACCTCCCAGGTCACCTTGAGCAAGGTAGTATCCCATACACTGTTTCCCGGGCACCATCCATGGCTGCCCATTGCTCAGGTCAAAAGGTCAAAAGTCACACACACACTAATATATGACTTAATATATAGTTAAATCCTGTAATAAAAATAGAGGATTAACTACTGAGAGTAATAAACACGATCTCTAGTTGTAGACGTCACATGGCCACGCCCACTACCAACATGCAGATTCAATTCAAGCGTTCTGACTGGAGAACTGGTGACTAGTGAACTAGTACTGTATGTCTAATATAGCACTGGGTCCGAAAGGGCTAATGAAGGTGAATTCGGATTATCTGGACAAGCCGTCCACTCGAGGTCAGGTGACATTGTACTGTTAAAAATACACAGTGGACAGAGGGCTGTTAGGGACCTTGGGCGTGTAAACACACTGGCTTTGGTTTTTAAAAATGTGCAAAAAAAAAATGAATTTACACTGACCTTTAGCTTTCTTTCACTCTCTCAAACACCATGCAGCGTTTTCAATTCACATCAAGCCGCTCATCAGGGTGACCTTCCTTTTCTTGTCCTCATTTTCTGCATCAAAAAAATGATTCACAGGAACTGTAAGGGTAAGACATGTCCAGCTAATTATCCTGTAGCGCTCTGAGAGCGTGGAAAGCAAATGGACTTCTGTGGGTCACGGAAGACTGCGCCATGGATGCAGAATCTTTCATATTTACATGAATCTGATAAAACAGGGAGATTTATGAACTTGCACACCAGGATTAGCGTCTTGTGAAGCAGCAGCAGGATGAGTGTGGATTTCGTGAAGCCCCACGCTGCTTTGGGGCCGTGAGACCTTGACTCAGGTCTCGGCTGGGGTAGCGCAAAGGTTAATGAGGTCACGCCCACGGATAAGGCTCCTGCTACGATGCTAATGACCAGAGTTCTAATGCACTTCAGCTCACATGACACTGGAATCGAATAGAACAGTGGAACCCAAGGCCACCGGTGCTTAAATTCACAAAAGAAAAACACATTGTATTATGATCTTAAAAAACATCCATGTTCTAGACTCAGATATTCAGGCAAACAAATTTCACTTATTTGAACCTGAGACGTCTTGAATGAAGACCAAAGGGCATTCAGCCGTTGGTACTGCTGTATTACCCAATGGTCTCACTGTTAATAAGGTTGAGCGGTGTGCCTGTCCCCACTCGTCACCTGCCGCGTCTCTGACAGCATGACAGTTCTTACATTAATCCCCTTGGCGTGAGGCATCTGCTGCTAATCGACAAGGTCAAGCTCTTTCCACAGTGTTCACCTCAACGGCATACACGAACATAAGGCCAGAGATCAGAGATCCATCCACAAAACCTCAAACCACATGCTAAGATGCTTTTGATCCATGTGCTTCCATTGTCCTAGAAGCATAACAATAGAACCAGAAGAACAAGACATTCTCTATTCTCCGCATTTCTTCAGGGTAATATTCTGCGAAGCTGGATGATCATTCCAGTTATGAACTGCAACAGGTCTGATTATTGCTGCCAACAAAATCTGTAACTTCTTTTGCAACTATAGCATTCATCATGTAATTGTTACAGACATTGGCATGTTCTGCATACAAGAGATTTCAGGGGTTCCTGAACTGGGATATTTTTTTTTTAGGTAAGTTCATCTTCTCCGTGAAAATGGGTTTTCTTTACGTATGTAAGAGAATAATTTTTTCCATCATATTTAAGTAAAAGTTCCCGGAGCTCTGATTGCAGGCCACGCCCCCTTCGAGGAGAGGTGCCGTTGGTGTTGTCCTAGGTTTATGGTGGAAGTGGTTTTGATGATCAAATGGCCCCCGAGCAAGAGGTGTGAAAGGCCAGCCATTTGTTTGGGGTCCTCAACTTGTGTCTTTGTTGGGCTGCGACACCCCCCAAGCAGGACACTCCAAGGGCAGGAAAATGACGACAAGAGCAACAACAAGGAAACAACAAATTCTGATTGGTCTGTGGAAACTTCCTGGGAGTCTAATTTCTCTTGTGGTCTCTGGGCACTCGCTTTTCCTTTCCATCGGGAACTGGGGGGGTTTTCAGTCCAGTTTCTGGGCCCTTCCTTCTACCTGTTTTCTCCTGGACCAGGCAACCTCTATGTAGCTTGGCCCCTGACTGTTCTCTCTCCTTCTCTATCCCTTTCTCCTTTCTTTTATTTTGGGTTTTCTGTATTTTTTACATACAATATTTACAAGTATCTGAAGTAATAATCTACTGGTGTTAATAAATTAGAAACTGTTCATCTTTTTAACCTCTATTGTAGCATGTCTCTTTCTGCCAGGTAACATCAGCTTGAGTGTTTTAACACAGTGCTTTGTGTAGAGAGTGGCTCAAGGACTTGTTTTGGTTTTACGATCTTGCTTTTCTTGTGTTTCAGGTGGTGGGTGTGGCATTTAAGCTAGGGGACACTCTTGTCCCCATCTCCAAATTCCCCATTTTGCAAAGCTTGTTATTTTGATTTTGGATTTATTTTAATAAAATAGTGGCACTAATCTGTCCCAACTGCTGTTTTAATGTTCAAGGCTGGAGGTTTGGCTGATACGTTTTCACAAAAACTGCTTTGCCGTTCACACTGAGACATGGAACAGAGTAATTGACTCCGTTTTGTGAACCTGGACTAGGGGGCGTCTAGTCCGGTACGAGCTGTGCGAGAACACTAAAGAACCCTGTGGCCAAGCCTCCAGCCCAGATCTCCTCGAATCTGCCGTTTTTTTCTTGCAAACCGTGTTATAAGCATTTGCCGCAGGCTAAGAAGGCATGAAAGGGAAAACAGACCCATTTGTGGTCAGAGGTTTGCGATGAGTAATGCGCGCCCAAACAGCCAGGCGTGCCATTACAGGCCATCACTGAGTCACGAACGAATGGGTGACGGAGCGCATTACGACTGGAATAACTAAACGCAGCCATTAAAAGATGCGGCGGTGATAAATCCCCAGCCGTCAGTCGGACCGCCGTGACCAAACTTTCTGCCATCCATTATGGCGTTAAAACACTGTGGATTGTTGGAGCATCTGTGTGATTTACAGCGGTGGCGAGAGCGCTGGAGGCGCATCTGGAACGCGCCACCGACGTGCGTTTCCAGCGCCAGTGACTGCATTAAATTTGACCTTGGCGCCCATCACTGTCATCCCCGGCCACTGTGGAAGAGAATCTATCACTTTAATGCACAGATCCTCCGACACTTCACAGCAGAGATGCTGAACCACCAACAATATTTCACCACTCTATACAGTAATGGATTTTTATGGAGTGGAGCCCTACCGAGTGTCCTGGAGCAAGGTGGACTGAGCAAAGTGGTCTGAATAAGAAACAGTCCATTCGGCTGGGAGACGCCCGGCATGAGTCATGTTTCGGCATGAAAATGCCCAGAGGCACACTTTTCTCCAGCCTCCACCATTTCCCGTCATATGACCGCCACTAGCTGTTCTTCTGGAAGGGTTAAGTGCAGTGGAAGTAAGTGGGGTTCGAACCTGTGTCTGACGATGAAGCAAATCTATATTTAAGGTAACAAATATATAGAGATCTTTTAATATTTGGCACAGTCTGTGGACCAACCAGTGACTGTATTATCAATTTTAAATATATTTTATTTTTTAAACCTCGGAATTGATCTAAATTCATTGTGAAGAGTAATTGTTGGTATCTTTACATGGGCCCAAAGTAAAAGTGTTGTGTTTAAATTGTGTTTAAATTGTTGTGCTGCTACTAAGTAACAATTTCATTTGGACAAGAATAGAAAACAATTCTGAGCCATTCTCAATCACACAGTGTCATTTGCTTGAACTGTTCCAGCTAGTGTGTGCGCTTAATTTTAGAACAAGCATATACTGGGTTCTTACTACCATCACACCACTAAATCCACATTAGAGATATGGACAATTGTGGACAAAATACTGTGTAGTCTTAATGTGAACCCTATTAGATAGTGATTTGTATTCACTAGTATACCTCACTCCTGGCTGGTCTGCTTCTAAGCATTATTCGACTTGTCCAGCTGATCCAGGACGCTGCAGCACAGCTCATTTTCAACCTTTCGAAATTCTCCCTGTCACGAGTCCTTCGTTCCTCGTCACTCCTCGTCCTCTTCTCCGTGCACCCGCTGCGTCATGCCCGCATGGACGTGACAGAAAGACCTGACCCACATTTGGACGCCACCTGACGCAGCCCCGCTGAGATCGGAGGAGCCGCGACTCGCCGGGAGGACGCCGCCAGCTTCCTTGTCCCTGGCCTTCCATGGCTTAATGTTCAGCAGGGTCCCGACCCCTGCCTCTCAGTCCCGTGTCTGGCGGCGTTGAAGGTGAGGAGCGGCCATTCAGTGGGGCGAGCCAGAGACTGACAGGGAGCGGCGGACGCATGCGGACGAGGTGCCGGTACCACACTGACCCGAAGCCGTCTGCGCTGGAGAATCGCCGCTCGTCCATCTGGAATACCGGACCAGTCTGCTCATCTTTTCTATCCTGGTTCACTCGAATCGATTCCGTTCGATTCCTCCTGTCCACTCGGACTTTCCTCCCTCCTTCATGGACTGCTTCGTCTGGCCCGCCAGGCGTCGTGCCATAGGAGGGGGATTCTGTCACGATCCGGTCCGAAATGGGGGTTACTCCGGTCCGGGATCCGGACGTAATGTCTTTAACGTTATGTTCCGTGTTCACCAGTGCCTACATCTCGGATGTCTCCCCTGTCTTGTGCTTCACCAATTAAACCCCGGTTTCGTGATGTCAGGTGAAAGTGTCCTTCATTCTTCGTTCCTCGTCATCCTCTCAGTTCACCCGCCGCGTCATGCCCGCATGGACGTGACACTCCCACACCACTCCACTGCTACCGTTCCTCAACTGGCGACCTGTAGCTGGCCACATAAAGTTTAGAATACTTGTACTGTCTTACAAATGTATGGAAGGGTAATAACTACCTACCTCAGATCTCTCATCACTCTTCGATCTGCACCTTGATCCTCCAACACTGCTCCACTGGTACCACCATCTCTCAGTGTACTAGGAAAGCATTCATCTAGACTCTTCTCTGTCTTGGATCCTAGGGGGTGGAATGAGCTTCCACTAGATGTCCCTACAACTTAGTCACAAAATATCTTCAACTGCAAGATAAAAACCTTTACTTAGATTAAAATAAATACTTAGATTTAAAATTCATATATTTAAAGTATTTACAGATCGCCCTAGTGAACCAAGTGAGGGATTTTTATGGTTGACATTTTAAAGCACTATGTAAATTGTTCTGGATTAGAGCATTTGCCAAAGCATTTGCATTTTGCCAAATCTGTGAGATTGAAAATCCTTTATTAATTGACATGGTGGCATGGTGGCCAGTCATGTGACATTACTGCCACCTGTACCATCTGCTTGTCCAAGTTTAAAAAAAAGCTACAATGGTTACAAAATTAGGGGGATCGTGTGACAACTGGTGGAATAAACTAATTTAACCAAAAACTGACCTGCCCTTCTCATGAATCACCTGATTATTCCTGAAGGATTTGACCTCAGTCATCTTCCGGAAGGAAATTAATGAGCCCCCAAATCTCTCCAAATCATCTCTGTTGCTGTTCTTGCAAGATGCTCTGAACTGGTCCAACCTGTGAGCCCCTGTTTCCACTCCAAGTCCTGATGACCCCGCATGAGATAAGGCACTGCTGAGCCAGCCTAAATCTGAACAGATTGCTGGATGCTCCTAATATAACCGGGATTGCCTCTAGTACACTGGAAAAGTCCAGGAAGTTTTGAAGTTCAGGAAAAAGGTCATTTTATGAAAGAAACATGCAAAGAAACATTGCTTGATGCTTTGATTACTTGGGTTTGAAAGTGCCAGCTTTGGACACTTCACACCAGGGCTTCCTCATTTCATCTCATTTTTCATTTCTGGAATTTATCAGACTCCCTTATCCATAGCACCTTACAATCAGTAGTGACAGGGACAGTCTCCCTGGAGTTTGAACCTGGGACTTTGTGGTCTTCTGGTTCGCAGGCATCTATCACGCCCGGTTATGGTTATGAATGCATTGAGCAGTTAGAGAGGGTATTAAAGGTGATCCCACCACTGCCTGTTCATCGGATTGAGGAAAAACCACAGTGCTGTTGGAAACTGTAGTAAGGCTGAGTCACTGCAAGAACTCAAGCTAATTGGCCGGGATGCCACTGCGTCCCACGTTCTCCACCCCACGTGGAGCCGTGACTCGGTTCCTCCTTGACGCAAGAACAGTATGCATCCTGCAAATTACATCGGTGCATCGAGAACACCCCCTGCCAGTCTTCCTGACACCGGAAGAGACTGGAAGAGGTCAGCAAGGGAGAGGCAAACTCTGTTCCCCATCCCAGCATGCCTTGCACCACTAAGCTGTGGGTTGTGTCACTGTAATTATCAGAATTATTATTAGCATTCAGCAGGACAACGATGGAGATGTCAGAGCACGGAGAGTGATAAGTAAATCAGCGTATTTCTGATCATGCAATGCTTGATGATTGTGCACCAAGGTGCCAAATGAGGTTCAAGCTCCCCCTTAAAAAAGGATGAGGTTCTTTGAGTTCGATTAAGAAATCAATGCCAGAAGACTTTCGCACATACATAACCACGTTCAAAAAATCCAAAATTCAGAGTATTATCTCATAAGGGTTACTTGAAAACGTGTGTGTGTGACTGTGGGAGTTCTGCTGGGTGATAGGCTGAGTCAGCCACTCAATAGGAAATCAATATTGATGTTCTCAATTACAGGGAAGCTTTAGGCGTAAACGAGCTCCCTAACGAGTCATTTAATCAAGGCCACAGTCGGGTCAGCAAGAACCGGTGGGGGGGGCCGAGGTATGAGTGTGAAATATTAGAGAAGAAATGTAAATGGCTTCAGTGCTGCGATACAAGTAACCAAGAGCTCAGCTAAACATTTTTGCAGCTCCACTAATAATGATTTTTTGTCATTTTTGTGTAAGAGAAGTTAATTTTTGAAAAAAAAAAATTGAAAAAAAAACTTTATGCTTAAAAAACTACAAACTAAAAAACTAACAACACTTATTTCATATATAGCCTAAAATCACATTCAATGTGCCTCAATGGGCTTTGACAGGCCCTACAGTTGACACCCCCCACACTTGACCCTTCTGCACACAGGGAAAAACTCCACACAAAAATAAACTCTAAGAGAGAGTAAATAAGAAAGGAAGAAACGTTGGGAAGGAGTGATACAGAGAGGGACCCCCTTCCAGGGTAGCGTGGGCCTGCAGGTGGTGTCAGTGCAGGGTTGGTGATGATTTGTCCAATAAGAGAAAAAGTCCTACAGTTGTAGAGGTGAAGTCCAAAATGTAGTCCAGTGTCATAGTGTACATTACGTGTCCATTATCCCTGAAGCTTTAGTTGTTGTTATGGTGGTGGTGGTGGTGGTGGTGGCTGTGGTGATCTGGGGTGAAGGTAACATAACCGAGACACACCCCTATTGACATATAATTTAGCCAAGAACTGTCCTCAAGACAATTACTCGTTGGTGTAAAGGTTCAGTCTTTTCAGTCAAGCTATGGATTTACGACAAGACATTTTGAAACTATGAGGGCTTTTTTTCTGTCCCTACAGTGTAAGGGAATAATACCTTTAAGTAATCTAAACTATACAAGTTCTGCTTAAACATTCTGCATGAATCTTACATCCACGTGTGGTTTTGTTGGTGTTCCTCTTGTCTGTTCTTTAGAAAGTCCAGGGCTCCTACTGTCAGGGTGAGAACCTGAGATAGGCGTTCAGAGCCGCTGAGGCCTTGTCTCATTTTCTGTTTATTGTTTTTCCTTTACAGTTATTGGATTTTTACAGACACCCTTATCCAGAGCCACTCACAACGTTCTTTCATGTTACCATGCACAAAGTAAGCAGTTCTGGTTCACTAGGACCCCCAACTATGAATACAATCATTTTTATCATTTGTAGTTTTTCCTTGCATAAGTCACACTACAATAAATCTACGAGTATTCTCTAAAGAGGAAGATCTTACGCTGTCGTTTGAAAATACTCAGCGACTGCGCTGTTCTGACCTTGAGGAGAACCTTGACATGCAATCATGCTACCTTTTATTTTCATATTATTAACACTATTAACACAGAGAGGGGCCATTTGGCCCTATCCCCCTAGTTCTGCCAGAGAGGGGCCACTTGGCCCAGTTGTTTTTAACTAATATCCTTAATCACGTGTGAACGGTTGCCTTTGATCCGAAAATGTGGCAATTTGCAGGCCATCGGTTCATAGACAGACATGTCCCAATCTGCTTCCATCTTGCGGCCATGCTCAACTGTACATAGTGTCTTATAGTGTGAAGGATGTCCCAACTCATCAAAAACAAGAAGCTCTGCAAGTGATTTTTGGCAGTTCTTCTGACTTCTTCTGTTGGCTCTCCATCACATGTATATGTTGGCTGGTGAGGGAGCGGCCTCCCTACTTCTTTTTCAACCCACACTGTGCCATCTTTTGTAGTCTCATACTCGGAGTCTTTCCGTGTGGGCTGTGTCTGCAGCTAACTTTTCTTCGGAGGAGGAGTTCTACTCTCTAACCCGGAACACATCTCCTCACCTGAAGACATGTCAGAGTCCGAACTCCCTTGCAAGTGAACGGATACTTCCCCGCCATCCGAGTCACAGGAGTCCGCGTTTTGCAGCAGAGACAAACAGAACGAGAGAAATTGCAGTCAGTGTGTGGGATATTTTATGATGTGGCAGACTTTTGTGAAGCTTTCCATGTCATGCACAGAGGTTTGGCCTGCCTTGGAGTTGAGCTATTCTGAGTAAAAAAAAATGCAAATTTGCCAGGCCTCACAGGTAATGGGTTTTTCAGGTAATGAGGGGATGGGGAGTGACACATTCCAATGGGCCACCCATTTACAAATGAATGGGAGCCAATTGTTGGTGATTGAGTTCTTAGTTTAAAATCAAGGGGCCATTTGGCCTACCTCTGGTAGGACTGATGGGGTCAGAAAAACCTGGGAGTTCTAGTGTTAATAGTATTAAACAACAAAAACTTAAACTGACTGTTAAAATAAATAATAACAATAATAAATATTTTGTTTTATTGTCATTGTCGTTGCCTCTTTTCTGCTTCTCCTGCCACAAAGACCTTGCAAAAGCTCTACGGCGGATGCCCTTCCAGACGCAACCTTCCATTTAGCCGGGTTGGGGACCAGCACCGAGCAATGACTGACATCGCTTTCAGATGTTGGTCCATTTGTGTTCACATTTGTATGCATGCTGTCGGAATTGACCGTGGTTAGACTATACTGTAAGGCAGAACGTGAACATACAAGCTTACGCTTCTTACATTTCCTTGAAATGTACATAAAAAGGCATGCTGATATTATGCAAATGTAATAAATCCAGCATTCTGACTGCATGAATGCTGAAACAGGCCCTTACAGACGTTTGCTGCTGGCTGCATTTCAAAGCACGGTACATGACATACATGAAGGCTGCTAAAATCCCTAAAGCTCTTATTTTCTTTACCTCATTATACACACACACACGTACACGCAACCAATCTCACAGTGCTGAGCAGAGTCGCCAATTCAACTTACCATTCCACCTAAGAAAAGGATTTTAAGCTTCGGAGGGCTTTTATTTTGGAATCGAATTGATAAGAGTGCAGAGCGTAGATATGGAGAATGCTGGTAAATCGGAGCAGGGCGGGATTGTGATTTCTGTTCTGAGCTGCTGATCCTGGACCGGCATCGCATGCCTCTCAGACCCTCTCAACAAGTAGAATGATTTTCAATCTATTCAAATCAAGCAGAATTTGAATTACGTGTGACTGGGCGTACGTAATATAATCTACACCCTTGTTCACACACACAAAGACTCAGTCTCTCCCCAGGTTATCAGGTCTGACACAGGCGCCAGCAGCCTGATTAACATAGGAGTGTCATCGCAGCTATCCACACACGCACACTCACACACACACATAAATACTTCTCTTCACGTCCAATTACAGCGAGCAGCAGTCAGTAATCTTCTGCGCCAAGTGTGACAACGAGTCCCTCATCTCCTCTCTAATGTCATTTTCCCTCCCGAAATGGATTTCTTATATTTTCATTACCACATAAGTACCTTACTTTACTGGCTTGCTGGAGCCTGCATCTCTTTCTGAGATAAAGTCGGCGTGGCGGAGGTTGCGCTCGCAGTCTAGTGCCTGACGAGGTTAGCGAGAAGAGTGACTGTACGTTCAACCGCACGCCAATCCTCATTCTGCCATGCGTTGTTTCTTCATAAAGTCCATGAACGGAATTAGCGCGGAGCGCTGCCCCCACCCACACGCCTACGGCCCCCTTTCAATTCTTATCAAGTGGCCATGTCACCGAAATTGAAAAGAGCCGAGAGCTGGATGCGGGCCCGCGGCCTTTTTCTCTCCGCGCTGCTGCCGGAGAGCCTCGGGTGCAGGAAGGTGCCGTTGTGCCGGCGTGAATGGGACTTGATTGCCGGCTCGGCGGGGCGGGTGGTGCCAGCGCAGCGCGCCCGGCCGCCTTTCAGCGCCGTTCTCTGCCCGCCGGTGCTGCGCTCAACAGTTCCTCTGCCCTGAAGGGACTATTGATTTGCAATATTCAGGAGGCTGAGTGCTTCGGTGCATTTTAAGGACTTCCAAAATGATGTCCTGGGAAAAGACTCCTGCTGCGTTATTTAACAACACTGAGCATCTCTGGGGGACTCAAAGGGGGAAGCACATTTCTGGAAACTTCCTTCAGCATCAAAGTCTCATTTGTCCCCAATTAGAGTGTATGCGTGTTCAGAACGAAGCAACTGCATGGATTTGAGCCAAAGTACATAAACAGACAACCTACAGTGAAGTTTTCTGCACTGTGAAGGGTGAAGAAAGAAAGAAAGAAAGAAAGAAAGAAAGAAAGAAAGTCTGAAAAAGAATGGTCTCTAGAACAATGGTAATGAAATGCCCCTTCCTACTGCAACAGCCAAACTGTCAGAAATAACTGTGCCTGGCAATTTTTGGGGTCGGAACGGTCAAGCTGGACCTCCTCCAGGCATTTTGAGTGGGACGGAAAAGCGGCCGCCTCAAAGGCACATTGATTGCTTGGTCTGGCAAAGCTGCTGTCATTAATGCTCCAAGAAGGTCTCCCATTGGCTGGCAGGTCAGCGGATTCAGCAGAACTGGCAGCTATTTGTCAGTGTGAAACTGTGGAGGCTAACAAGAGAAAATGTGCTTGTCGTTTAACCCAGTAAAGTTTTCGTCTGCACGACAATATATATATTAATCAATATATATATCAAACATATATATATATATATAGCATAATGTAAAGAAGCTGTTTGTGGAACGAACACAACTCAGCCAAAAAAAATGTGTTTATGTACATTGCATTTATTGAGCATAAAAAGAACATGCCTCCAAGAATGCAGGATGAAATAAAAAGACGGGATGAAAATCTAGTACAAACTACATGATTAGGCAATGCACAGGTGGCGGTCTCTAGTGGCTGGGGACCGCTAGGGTCAGGACAAAAGTTATGGCTACAGTTTATTTATCCGGGGTTTATTTTTATAGTTTCATTTTAACCATAGTTTCATTTAGACCATAATACTTGTTAAAAAATGTTATTATAAGACTGACCATGTGTTTTATACAGACCAGTATATTTAGTTTGATTAAACAAGAAATGTTTCCTGCTGCAATTCATGTACTTTTGGGCCAGATTTTATCTTCTATTAACTGAATATTTGAACTGGTTCTGCTGTAGTTTTTTTGGAAATTATCAAATGTATGTTGCCCTATTGGAAATCTATTGTTATATATTTATTAGTCCAGAATGGTGGTTGAAATGTTTATTGATGAATTTTATGGAAAAATTGAGTGTTTTGAAACACTCACCTGCTTTGTAAGTTCTTTTCTTCCCACCCTAGATGACAGATGTCTGTTTGACAGCAGTGCCCTGAGGGAGACCCTGCGGCTGTGGGACGGGGTAAATACCCGACGGCCTTTTAACTCCTGCTACACCGAGGGAAATCTTAGCCCCAACCGTGGCACTGTGCATGCGCTTAAGCTGGGGGAAAAAAACAAATCAATACAACCCGCAAATAGACCATGGAAAATAAATCCAATTACCCATAATGCCTTTGAAAGTCAAAATAACACTCATCTTATTTCCTTGGCTTCTTCTATTTTTCTCGCCTTTCTTCTGAACCCGCTTTGACAAATGATATCTCTGTTTCATTCACGGAAATAGCCTGAATCATGATGGAATGACCCACATGTACTCATTTATTTATTTTAACTTCATGGCCCTTGGATTTCATCTGAACAAATTCAGGTGAGCCGTACTGAGTTAACAAACCATTATTGTTCAGATAATGATGATTTTTAATATAGGTTCTTGTTAGAATAACGAATTGAGTTGAGATGTGCCTTTCACTTAGCTCTAAAGCTAAGAGAGGGTCAGTGGTGGCGGCCCCATAATCAGAATGTTGCTGGTTCGAATCCTGATCCTCCAGGGTACCACTGAGGTCCCCTTGATCATAGCACTGTCCCCACACACTGCTCCCGGGCCCCTGTCATGGCTGCCCACTCTTCACCAAGGGTGATGGTTAAAAGCCGAGGACACATTTTGTTGTGTCACCGTGTGCTGTGCATCTCAATGACTTTCACTTCACTAAAGCCCAATGCCCAAGTTTATTTTAACAATTCATTTCTGAATGAAAAATAAAATTATGCCTCTGAAAGGGAAGGTGAAAGACGAAGACAATGTCAATGTCGGGACACAAAGCCTGAATTATCTACACGATTACTGGCTGCTGTTCTCATTACAGGATGGAATCTGCTGCATTTATGAGCAAAGTTCCGGTACGCTGAATCATCTCCATCAAGTTTGCAATCAGGGGAAAATGAAACAATGTCTCAGGTCTGGAGAGATTTCCTTTCAAATGATTACAGAATGCAGGGATTTTCTGTTGAACTGAAAAACGTTCGGAATGTCACAGGTCGGAAGCGATTATTCAGGCAAGGACAGACATGGCATGTGTACATGGAACTCAGTCAGCCATTACATTAAGTCCATCCAGCCTACTTTACTTTACTTTACTTTACTTTACTTTACTTTACTTTACAGATGCTTTTATCCAAAGCGACTTAAAAGAGGAAGACACCAGCAATTCTTGTTCAGTTTCTATAGATTTTGAGTTACAAAACTAAGAGCCCTGATAAGACCTAACTTGTCAAGAATAGAACATGCTTGGGAATTTGTCACGATCCGGTCCGAAATGGGGGTTACTCCGGTCCGGGATCCATTGTCATGTGTAATGTTCCCTAATCGTTTTCACCTGTGTTAATTGTATAAAGCTGCCCTGTTCGTTTCTGTTCGCTGTCAGGTCTTTAACGTTATGTTCCATGTTCACCAGTGTCTACGTCTCGGATGTCTCCCCTGTCTTGTGCTTCACAAATTAAACCCCGGTTTCGTCAGGTGAAAGCGTCCTTCATTCCTCGTCACTCTTCGTCCTCCTCTCCGTTCACCCGCCGGGTCATGCCCGCATGGACGTGACAGAATTATGCTAGATGATTTTTTATTTTTGTGTGATTCATCAGACCTAAGACACTTCACATACAGTGAATTTCATGTTGAGTGTAAAGTGACAATTCCAATCTTTTTTGTCAACAGATGTGATGGAAATGTACCAAAAAATGATTTTGTGAATATTTTTATTTTGTAGATGTGCTGTTGATCTCTTTATTATGTTGAGTCTTTATTCATCCCTTCCCAACCCTCAGCACTGCCAGAAAAGAAAGAAATCCGACTCACCTGAAATGAGGATGACAAATGAGTCCCTTGTTGTGCATTTCCCAGATGACCTTGATTGATGCCAATTGTAGTGTTCTTGGGGGGCTCAGCATCCATAATGTCAGAACATTGCATCTGTCAGAGGAAATCGAATGCTTTATGTGCACGGTGATAAATCTGGCCATTAAAAGAACGTGCCAGTACAGGAGACGGGGCCGAAGCTGCTCGATCGCTTCCAGACGGCTGGAAATGGGATATTTGTGCACAACGACACCTGTAGATCTGCAGCATGACATTCATTTCCCGCACAGGTCCCGAATCCCAAGGACGGATGGAACTCAATTAGCAGTCTGTCATCAAGAGGGGCGCCATGCTGACGCCTCACCGAAAGTTTCCGATCTTATCAGCCTGTGCATCCAGAGAGAAACATATTTTTTGCACTTCCTTTAATGAGGCAGATAAAGGCAGGGCTGCCATTGGCAGATCGAATGTGATTTCGCTCGAGACCGAGGAGCACACTTCTCACTGCTGATGAATTAATGACCTTCTGATTTCACAGCACTGACTGAATCGTATTATCTTTTTTTGTCGTGTCTGGTTTACCCAGTGCAGATTTTATTTTACAGCTATTCATCCACCCAGACCATGCTTTTGATTGGGCTTTTGATTACCCTCTGACCTTTCTGAGGTCACACACCTGCCCACTGCACTCCAGGTCTGGGATCAGATCACATGCGTCAGTGCCGACCATCTTCGTTTCAGTCATGACACGGGACAAAGCATCGGGGGGGGGGAAAGGAGAAGTGAGTGAGGACAGATGGGGCTTAAGGAAGATGTGGTGGTGGAGGACGTCAGGAGGAGAAAAGCAGGTGGTGGATGAAGGTGTGGGCGGCTAAGCCCTGCAGTTCTGCTGGGGAAAAAAAAACGCAGTGGAGCTCTTAAAGCGGGATAACATCAACAAAGAGCCCGTTTAAAATAGCCAAAGTGACATTCGGAGACACCAGCCGCACTTCTTTTCTATTCCCTTTCCAAATCGATCAGCGCAAATTATCCTCTCGTCCCTTTCTGCAAATGTTAGCGGCATTTAAGAGTCTGTTTTAATCTGACTCCATAAATAATATATGGCAGAGACCTCATTTGAGCCCGAGTTGACCAGATCCCCCTTTTCCTGGAAATAGAGGCCACAAGGACAAAAAAAAGGGGGACGTTTAAGTGTCAAACTTTTGAAATCCAACTTTGACAAGAGTTTAGCAAGAACTCGGAGGTCCCCGGAGCAGCTCTGCCCTTGAAAGTGAGGAAAAGAGCGGCAGATATATTTAAAGGCATTTTTATTATTGAAGTTTCTGCTCCGCGTTTCTATTTTTCACCCCCCCCCCCCCCCCCGACAAGCCTGTCTGTCTCGCTAAAGTAAATTAGTCCACTTCAACCCCAGCCCCAGACCGCCTTCAAAGGCACCTTTTCACGCCGCCGCTTCCGCACGTCGGTTTAGGTGACGGGGGACATCAAAGGGCCCCGAACCTCCATCCACCAAATCACGTCAGGCCCCCGTGACGTTCTCGCTCGCGGACCGTGCGCGGAGACAAGTTTGTTTAGGCCGTCTGCACAAAAAGACGGATGGCCTGGGCTGTCGGACGTGAGAACCGCCATCCATTATCCGTCCCCACTTATCTGGGCCGCGAGGGAACAAACAACATCCGGCAGAACGTGCAGACGCTCCGCATGCATCTGCACACATTTCTCAAGCCCGACACGTCTTGTCAAGCGTCAGATCTGCCACAGACACTCGTAAATACCTGCGCGGCGACATCCATCACGCGCTTTTTTTTTTGGCAGCAGCAGGTCAGTGAAGGTGCGGGTACTTTCGCGTTAAAAGGAACAGGGGCGCAGACGGAACGTTCTGCCGCTGGAAGATCTCCCTCCACAGCCTGGCCCGCTGCGGCGAAAGGTGCTTCTCGTAATTAGAACCCCTTAAAGGTTAATCACCGTGGATAATGAATGTAGGTGGCAGCCTGGCGGAGAAGAGAAAATGTTCCATTAGTTCCGAATACCTGCCGGGTTTTCAGGGTAGGAGGGCGATCAAATCCTGATATCGACAGGGATGGATAATAGCTTTTACATCCCCGACCTGGGTAAAGTGGGACTGACTTTTTAACTCATTTTATTTGTCCCAAAAAAACATTCACGGACTGTGTGGTGGCAGCAGGAGGATGACCAACAGATAAAACAAGATCTGTAAAATGTCAAGTTTTTGGGGTCTCCTTATAAAGCTTCCAACAAATGTAGCGGCAGGAAGGGAGGGTTTGAGTTTGATCCGAATCCATCAGCTCAGCAATGAAAGGCATTGAAATGCAGACCCTCTCATGCTGAAGGGAAAGAACAGAGTCAGAGTTTTACTCACTGATTGTAGTGTGTGTGTTGCAACAGGCAACAACTTAAATTCACGTTAGAATCTCCACTGATTCATATTTCTCAGATTTATATCCTGAGAGGGGTGCCACTGAGCAAGGTGATGGGACACACAGAGGACATTTCGTGTTTCACAATGACAATCATGTCACTTGTTATTTCCTTGTTAGTTAGTTTGACTGTGATTCTTGATATTTGATCATCTTGAGTGTTAAAGTGGTGTAAAAACAATGAAGACCATGTGGTGTGGGAGAAGAGAATAGAGTGTGTAGAAAAAACTCTTTCTCCCTCCACACAAAGCACTGTATTCAACCACTCCAATTTGATGTTACCTGGCAGAAAGAGGCATGGCACAACAGAGGTTAAATATGAACAGTTTCTAATTTATTAACACCGGTAAATAGTTATTGTAGTTACATGTGAATATTGAATGTAAAAAGGTACCAAGGTTACAGAGAAAATAAAAATGAGAAGAAAGAGTAAAGAGGGAGAAGAGAAAGAGAGGGGGAGAGAAAGGCTCAGAAGCCTCCCAGCTTCCGATGGAAAACCCCCTGAGCAAGAAGCTCAGAGCCTTTTTTCCATATGTGAGCAGACTTTTATACCCCTGGCCTACAGGAAGTTGTCACTGGCCTACAGGAAGTTGTCACTGGCCTACAGGAAGTTGTCACTGACCAATCAGAACCTGTTGTTTCTGATGTCACGCCCCCGGTGCCTCCCATTTGGGGAAGACAAAGAGGGTGGGTGGTCCTGACGGCTGATACTTCACACGTTGCCGTCAGACAAAAGACATGTAGAACAGAGGTGTCGAATCTTCACGCACAACCATCGACACAGGAATGTCACACTTCCCCCTGCAGACATCTGTTATGCAAGGCAAAAGCAGGCTCCCGTGATGTCCATTCTTACAGTGGAAAATCATATCTCTGTTTATACATTTCAGCCCTGACAACTAGCAGTGCCACTGTGTCACCATGCACACATTCTGTAGTTACATGGAGCAAGATGAGATTAGAGACAAGGTACAATGATCCTTTATTAGTCCCACAAGTGGGATGTAGCAATAGTCCAATGCAGGGGCACACGCAATTATAAAACAGATATTACCATTTATACCAGGGCTGCAGGAGTGCAAACAAATCTCTTTATGCATAGAATAAAAAAAAAATCACATAATACATTTATATATTTATTTATTTATTCATGCGTGAGCTGACCAATCACAGTTCAGAGTTCCGAGCAGAGTTTAACTGCTCGTAATCCCACACTCCCATCATGTCATGCGTTGAAGCAGTGGAGTGTGATGCTGTTTACGCCCGTGGCAGGTGACACCGGCAGGAAGAGATAAACACAAAAAGAATTGATATTCCACCATGTCAAGGGTTATGAAGAATGAAAAGGCTTTCTTTTAGGCTGCCACAGGACTAAATATTACATTTGTCTACATGCTGCAGCACCATTTATAGAAATATGCCACTGTATAGATAACTGAAATATTTATGCCTTCCTGTCACAAGCTGCATCCTTCAACGCATTCTACCACTTTCTTTTCATAGTGTAATTTAACAACAAGAATACAAACTGTGAGCAAGTCAACTGTCATAATGCCTCCCAAGCATCAGGGGGAGTTGCTCTTGCACCCAGCATCCCAAAAACAAAGGTGGTACTGGCTAAAACTGGGCATAATAACGAAATGCAAATCACTGTTAACTATCTGTGGACATTATTCTGTGGATGCCTGCGAATTCCCCAGGAATTGTAAAATAATGTGAAATTTTCACTCTTTTGCCTTCAGCACCATGGACAGTGTTGTAATTATTAGTGGGGGAGAGGGGTGAAAAAGGGATGTGTATAAAGGGGGTGTTATCTTGGAGGCTTTATGATCTCAACAAAATGTATGTATATATGGCCATTATTTGTTGGGAATTCGAGTCTGCATTAATGCAGAATCTAATTTGATCCACTCCACACGGTCAGGATCTCAGTCGGTCCACATAAGACGTACAGACGTCCCATGAGTCATTTGTGAAGCTGAGCGCCTGTTCTCCATGCTGGCCACGAGGCAACTCTGTACCCCAGATGGATGGTTGTCATCACAGCGAGGACAGGGCTTTGGCACTGAATGTTGAAGTATTGATTTTCCGCATCCAAGGCCATGTATCTTATTGTCTCTTCCCATCTATTTACTCTCTACTGAAAGTTCATTGCCACATGATGCAGGAGATAAATTATTGATGTTTGGCAGCTGCACTCTGAGGAGGCTGAAGTTTTGGTTGTTGGCTGCGTTCGAATTGGTAAAGGCAGCTCAGTCAGAAACATCACAAGACAAAAAGTCAAATATGAAAAATGAAGAGTGGTTAATAAAGAAGGGCTACACTGCGTGGGCTCCATATTTTACCTCCAGTCATGTCCTGGTTGTGAAAAGAAAAGGACAACCATATCCAAAACCACAATTATAGAGACTTAACCCTTAAGAGATCCCTGACATTCAATTTTTATATTCAAGCCATTTGGCTGTGTTTAATGAATATGGGTCCAATTTGCTAGAGGATATTAATGTTTTATCTTTATTATTTTTGTCTCAGTTTCTTAAACCAGCCTAAATAGCTAAGCTACACTCAAAAAAAATGTGATTAATTTAATTCTAATGACAAACAAAATGCTCCATCCAAATGGTTTTGATCCCATATGTATTTTAAACTAAATGAATGTAGTTATTTTATTTTACTTTATTTTACTTTGTCATGTTTGTAACCATACTGGCTTTAAAAGGGTTACAAATCTCAAAAAGAGATTCATATTTGTATGTATGTTGTATGTATAATAATACGTATGTTCCAGGTTGAAGTGGTTCTAAAAGACTGACTTTTTATAAGTGGAAAATTCTATATATTTATATATAATACTTTCACAGCACTTTTATTTTTTTTGGAAGGTGACATTTCTGTGATTAGAAACAACGCTCTTAGGATATTAGACAATCTCTAAAAGGATCTCAACACCTTATCGTGGTCCACAAATGCTCTGAACCTTGAGAATCTTTCTCATGGACCATATTGGTAAAAATACCTCTTACAATATTGTGTCCATTATAAAATTAATGTGCAAAGCAACAACTGAACACAGAATGGACATAAAATTAATAGCACTGTTAACTGGAAGTGCTGTATTGTTCTGACAAACGCGGTGATCTTTTTGCCATTCTTGATCAGCTGGTCCCTGACACACTTCCTGATAGAAGAGCAAACGAGTTTGCCTTGAGAGCTGTGACCCGAGATGGGCCTTCTTGTACTGCTTATCATGCCACTTCTGCTCATGGTGGTGGTTCCGCAGACTGCGAGCCCTAGCTGAAACGAACGATCCCAGGATCCTCAGCACCGATGTTCGTCTTCTGTACTTTTTAAAAATGTCCAATCTTTATGCCTCTGTTGATTGTTTTCAATGTTTCACCTGTTGTTAACATGGACATGTGACCACATCTGTTTATGATATTTGTAAAGCCCTGGTAAAACATGGCTGCATGATAAATTAAGTTTCTTTATTTTTATGTCTGTCAGTAGAATTCCCAATTATTTGGGAGACATAGAAGCTCCGGTTTTTATAACATTTAATTTCCATCATAATTATGTCTAAATGTAGCGGTTTCACAGAATTGCATAATGCAAAGAAAACCCAACAGCTGATGCAAAACCTCAACATATCATTGAAAATTCTGCTGTTTCTCTGGCATCGGCAAATGGTTTGAATGAGCCCTGTTTACCCACCCCGTGGCGTGTCACTTCTCTTCTGCTCTTTCCAGGGCCGCGTGTTTTCACCCGCTGCCTGACAGTGATTGTGGAAACGCAGGCCGGCCAAGAGTGCAATCTAACCATTTACTGGAGAGAGAAATCTTTATGGGAAGCCAGCCTTTGCCCTGATTTCATCTCCTGTGGTTATCCCTCCGAGAGTCCGTCGACGGGGAGGGGGAAAAAAATACTAAAAGCGGAGATAGAGAGCAGATTCTATTTAGATTACAAGCCTAATCCACATCCCTGGATGCCTTCATTACCAGGCAGAATGGGCTGTAGATTACATACAATTTGGTTTCCATTTGAAGGCACGTCTGCTTTAAATGCATGGATTCACTTCACAAAAGTGTGTGTTTGCAAACTCTGACTCACTGACATATCTTAAAGGTTAGCATACATATCGCAAAATGCCATTAAATGACAAGACACGATTAGATGTTGAGTCTTAACGTTATAGTTTTATTCGTCCTGGTGCATCAGATCTAATTCTTCACACATCCGAAACAGAAAGACCCAAGTAAAAAAATAAATAGCTATGCCGTGAGATTTACACTGAGAATAGAAAGATTTTCTATTTATGACCAGGCTAGTCAGAGTTCCCTCCTCTCCAGGTCCGCAGGGTGCAGTAGGTTGTCCTCTGCAGGTAATTGTACTTATTGGCCTGAATATAGCTTCCATTTAATGCTTTTGAAATCCACTCTTCCCTTGCTTTACAGTCATATGCATTCAAATCTATAAACATCCTAGTGCATTTTTATCATGTAAATAACATCAACAACAACATTTATTTCTTATGTAGCCCATAATCATATACAGTGTGTTTCGATGGGCTTTGACAGGCCCTACAGTTGACACCCCCCACACTTGACCCTTCTGCACACAAGGAAAATCTCCACACACAAATAAGAAAGGAAGAAACGTTGGGAAGGAGTGATACTGTCACGACTACGGACTTACGGGGGAAGGAAGCGCAGAGGTCTGACATGCTGGGAAGGGGTTTTTATTACAACAAACAATAAAGAAATACAAATAAACAGCGGCGCGGTGGCCGAAAACAATTTAACTTAAATTAAGAACTGAAACTAACCCGTAGGCGTGTGGCGATTGCCAGAACTCAAAACACATAAAACTAAACCAGGTCAAGTTCGTGCAGAGAGTTCACGAAAATGCCAGCGACCCCGAACGGGCGGAAACTTCCGGCATTTATGGGGCGTCAGGATTGGGTTCCGGTGTGGAGCCCAGCTGCAGGCAATCCTGACAGAGCCCCCCCTCCAAGGGCTACGTCCTCGGAGCCCCAACAGTACCATCAGTGGAGGCGGCAGGGCGGACGGCGGCAACCACAGGGGCTCCTGCCCTGCTGTTATCCTCCCCTTGGAGGACCCGGTCCCTCGGGCTGGCTCCCCGGCGTGGTCAGGCGTGGCGGCCCCCGGTCCCTCGGGCTGGCTCCCCGGCGTGGTCAGGCGTGGCGGCCCCGGTCCCTCGGGCTGGCTCCCGGCGTGGTCAGGCGTGGCGGCCCCGGTCCCTCGGGCTGGCTCCCCGGCGTGGTCAGGCGTGCGGCCCCGGTCCCTCGGGCTGGCTCCCCGGCGTGGTCAGGCGTGGCGGCCCGGTCCCTCGGGCTGGCTCCCCCGGCGTGGTCAGGCGTGGCGGCCCCGGTCCCATCGGGCTGGCTCCCCGGCGTGGTCAGGCGTGGCGGCCCCGGTGCCTCGGCCTGGCTCCCCCGGCGTGGTCCCGCTTGGCGGCCCCGGACCCTCGGCCTGGCTCCCCGGCGTGGTCCCGCTTGGCGGCCCCGGACCCTCGGCCTGGCTCCCCGGCGTGGGTCCCGCTTGGCGGCCCCGGACCCTCGGCCTGGCTCCCCGGCGTGGTCCCGCTTGGCGGCCCCGGACCCTCGGCCTGGCTCCCCGGCGTGGTCCCGCTTGGCGGCCCCGGACCCTCGGCCTGGCTCCCCGGCGTGGTCCCGCTTGGCGGCCCCGGACCCTCGGCCTGGCTCCCCGGCGTGGTCCCGCATGGCGGCCCCGGACCCTCGGCCTGGCTCCCCCGGCGTGGTCCCGCATGGCGGCCCCGGACCCTCGGCCTGGCTCCCCCGGCGTGGGTCCCGCATGGCGGCCCCGGACTCCCGTACCTGCACACAATAATCAGGGCCGATCCATCTGGGTACGTGTGGGCCCTGTCTCCACATGTCCCCTCTGACACGTCTTGTGTCACCCCCCTGCACCGCGCAGGGAGATTGTCCCAGAGCCTCCGGCGACTGTTCCAGGCACCCCAGGCGACCCCGAACGGGCGGAAACTTCCGGCATTTATGGGGCGTCAGGATTGGATTCCGGTGTGGAGCCCAGCTGCAGGCAATCCTGACAGAGCCCCCCCTCCAAGGGCTACGTCCTCGGAGCCCCAACAGTACCATCAGTGGAGGCGGCAGGGCGGACGGCGGCAACCACAGGGCTCCTGCCCTGCTGTATCCTCCCCTTGGAGGACCCGGTCCCCTCGGGCTGGCTCCCCGGCGTGGTCAGGCGTGGCGGCCCCGGTCCCTCGGGCTGGCTCCCCGGCGTGGTCAGGCGTGGCGGCCCCGGTCCCTCGGGCTGGCTCCCCGGCGTGGTCAGGCGTGGCGGCCCCGGTCCCTCGGGCTGGCTCCCCGGCGTGGTCAGGCGTGGGCGGCCCCGGTCCCTCGGGCTGGCTCCCCGGCGTGGTCAGGCGTGGCGGCCCCGGCCCCGGACCCTCGGCCTGGCTCCCCGGCGTGGTCCCGCTTGGCGGCCCCGGACCCTCGGCCTGGCTCCCCGGCGTGGTCCCGCTTGGCGGGCCCCGGACCCTCGGCCTGGCTCCCCGGCGTGGTCCCGCTTGGCGGCCCCGGACCCTCGGCCTGGCTCCCCGGCGTGGTCACGCTTGGCGGCCCCGGGACCCTCGGCCTGGCTCCCCGGCGTGGTCCCGCTTGGCGGCCCCGGACCCTCGGCCTGGCTTCCCCGGCGTGGTCCCGCTTGGCGGGCCCTGACCCCTCGGGCCTGCTCCCGGCGTGTCCCGCATGGCGGCCCCGGACCCTCGGCTGGCTCCCCGGCGTGGTCCCGCATGGCGGCCCCGGAACCCTCGGCCTGGCTCCCCGGCGTGGTCCCGCATGGCGGCCCCGGACTCCCGTACCTGCACACAATAATCAGGGCCGATCCATCTGGGTACGTGTGGGCCCTGTCTCCACATGTCCCCTCTGACACGTCTTGTGTCACCCCCTGCACCGCGCAGGGAGATTGTCCCAGAGCCTCCGGCGACTGTTCCAGGCACCCCAGGTTGGTGCCTTCTGGGACTATGCAGCCCCTCTCGCTGCACGGCCCTGGTGCCAAGGGGGGGGCATTGCCAGACCATCCGGCTAGCCCCTTCTGCGTCCGTTGGGACAAGCAGGCCCTCTTCCTGCCTGTCCCAGCTGGGTCCTCATGCCTAGGCGCTATGGCGCTCCACCCCTCTGGAGGCAGACGCAGGCCCATGCCTGGCCCGCCCTCCTCACTGGCTACCGGAGGACCCAGCTCCATCGCTTCCCCACCTCCCCTCCCCTCAGGAGGAGTCCCCAACCCGAACTGCACCCCCCCCAAAAAATTCTTTGGGGGAGCACCCCCCCCGGCTGGACTTGTCCACCTTGCCTTGGACCAGCACATTCGGGTCAGGAACCTCCTCCCTGGGGTTCGGCTCCGCGGCTGGGTCGCCATCTGGTGGACACAAAGAGGGGAAGTGGGGGCGACATACGGACACATATGCCACACAGACAGAGACAGACAGAAGAGAGGGTCGTCTGGCTCCCTCTCTGGGCTCTCCGGGACCTCCTCAGGGGGCAGTGCCAGGATCTCGGGAGGAGCGACCTTCTCGTCGTCCACCAGTGCTGGGTCTTCTTGCCCCGGATCCTGACTGGCACTGGATGTGGTGGAGGGGCAGAGTTCGATCCCTGGCTCAGGCCGATCAAACTCCGCCCTCAGTATCTGTTGGAAGTCCCGAAAACTCCTGTCTGTCTCTCCCTGCTGCCAGAGGGTTGTGCTCCAGCCCCATGCTGATCCAGTCAGACACGTGAGGATGGTAGTGATCTCGTCTGTGTCTGCTGCCCCACTGAAGGGTCCCGGGACAATTGGGCTGTCCCACACGGGGCTGGGCACGTCGCTGGAGATGGTGGTAGGTGTGTGGTGTGGAGGGGGGTGGACGTCTTCTCCAGCAGGTGTGGACGCTGGTGCTGCGCTGCCATTTCGCTGGGGAACGTCCGGGCAGAGGGAAGGCGGGTCGGCGACTGGAGCAGGAATGGAGGATTCCCTGCGAGGCAGTCCCGGCAGCGCAGTTGCTGGCTGGCGACCTCCCGTCGCCCTCTTCCACCAGCTTTCCTCACACTGCTGGGAGGGACGTGGGTCTCCACGGACCTCGTGACGATCCTGGATGGGCGCGATGGGCGGAGCCATCCCGGCACCGACTGCCCAAACGGCGTCATCCTGGTCGTCGTCCGTGTCAACCTCGTACCCCCGGAAGTCACATGGGTAATCACGGACGCCGCGATGATCTCGGACGCGCACGCTGGGCGGAGCCATCCCGGCACCGACCGCCCACCGAAAATCCATGTCATCATCGCTTTCGTCATCCGTGTCCTCCCACCGGTGACTCCGAGGGTCGTCCACCCTGCGGACATCCTGGACCCATGGCGCGATAAGCTCCCATGGGCAGTACTCTGGCCATTCGGGCTGGAGGCTGCCCACCTCCTCGCTGGAGGAACGCCGCCGTTGTTGTTGCCGCTTCTCACCCCCCTGGAAGTGACGTGGGTCCCCACGGACCTTGCGACGATCGCAGACTGGCGCGATGGGCGGAGCCCAACTCTCGTCTCCCGTGCTCTCGTCGTCGTCCGTGTCGTCCCAGTCCACAGGGAGCCTTGCCAGCAGAGCGCAGAGTTCTTGGCTCGACATGCCGAAGATCGTGGGGGTCGCATCTTCTGCGCTCGCTGCCCACGTCACTTCCTCGCTGCTGCCGACGCCAACGTCCTCGCTCCGCCCACTCACCCGCCGACGTTGTCGCTTCCGGGTTTCGCGGAGTTTCCCGGGGGTGACGTCATCACGCGGCGCCGCGTACCACGGCTTCTCGGGGAGAAAACGCTCCACCAGAACGGGCGGCGCGTCTCTCCCCTGGTGTCCGCGTTCGCCGCGCCGCGCTGCGTCCTTCGCGGCGTTTCTTCTCCTCTGCTTTCCACCTCTGCGCTTTTGGGTGGTTCGCTGGCATTCTGTCACGACTACGGACTTACGGGGGAAGGAAGCGCAGAGGCCTGACATGTTGGGAAGGGGGTTTTATTAACAACTAAACAATAAATACAAATAAAGTCTGGCGCGGTGGCCGAAAACAATTTAACTTAAATTAAGAACTGAAACTAACCCGTAGGCGTGTGGCGATTGCCAGAACTCAAAACACATAAAACTAAACCAGGTCAAGTTCGTGCAGAGAGTTCACGAAAATGCCAGCGACCCCGAACGGGCGGAAACTTCCGGCATTTATGGGGCGTCAGGATTGGATTCCGGTGTGGAGCCCAGCTGCAGGCAATCCTGACAGATACAGAGAGGGATGCCCTTCCAGGGTAGGGTGAGCCTGCAAGTGGTGTCAGTGCAGGGTTGGTGATGATTTGTCCGATAAGAGAAAAATTCCTACAGTTGTAGAGGTGGAGAAGTCCAAAGTGTACTATAGAGCATCTGTCCATGTTTGGAGGTACTGGACAGTGCAGAGTAGGTTTTAGTCCAGTGTCATGGTGTACATTACGTGTCCATTAAGATGCTACTGGTCTATTTGAAGATCCCTGAAGCTTTAGTTGTTACGGTGGGGGTGGCTGTGGTGACCCTTTGATACGAGTCATCTCATTAGCAGGTAGGGACAAGGATTCATCTGGTGGCCTCTTCATTGGACTCTGTGGAGGTGGTCTGTGCGCTTGATTCAGTGTCTCAGAAAGATGGTGGCATTTCACGACTGATATTGAAATATGTGGTTATAGTGGTATATTTGTGTGACAGTGGACCAGTACCCTAACCAGGACAGCCTAACTAGGTGATTTTAATACTGTCTGTTCTTGACTAGGTGATGGTGTAGTAAAGTAGACTTAATAATTGACACTGTGTCTGGGAAGTCCAGAGACTTCTGACTCCCAGGTTTACAACAAAGAAAAATATGGAGAAATAAGGAAAAGGAGTGATTAGGAAACATGCTAATATGTTTTAAAGTTTCTGTTGCTGCAAACGTCACCAAGAACACGATTGAAACAGGGCCAGTCTCATACCCCCTGGACCTAATTTGTATTCATAAATTAACCAAATTAGTTAATCAACTCAATACTTTCAGATGCTCTAGTAAAAACAGTTTTTAGTTCAATTGTTTTCAATCACAACCATTTTATAAATCAGATGCATTACCTTTCTGCATGTACATTTTTGCATAAAAATTATACAACCCTTCATAGCTTTAGGGACATGCAAATAGGAAACAGGTATGATACCATCAGTAATTTCTGTGAGCTAAAATGTCCGAGCACATGCAAATATCACCTGATTTATTTATTTAGCTCTGATTAAAAAAAAGAAAACAGAATTGCAACAATTCATGCGATTTATCTCATCAATATGAGTCAAACACATGAATCATGTTCAAAAGCTGAATGGACCAAAACCCTGGTTTAGTTGCAGATTACGAGCAGAAGACAGCAGATCAGAGAACATCAGAGTCCATAAGTATGCGACTATCAAGTGGTGGGTGTTTGCACTGTATGACAGGCAGACTGTATTCAAGTCAGTCCACAAAATGGCAGATGCTGGTGTATAAAATGAATTCCTTTCTGTGAACATAATACAGTGAGTATTTCTTGTTTTTATGTTCAGAATGTGAAGGGGGGGGGTCATCTTTTGGACACTTATTTACTGAAACCCGCCAGTTGACCAATGAAGCTGTACGTTCTGGCCGAACTGACTCTGACCCTGGCGGCTGTTTAATGCTTTCTGAGATGCATGAACTCCAATGGTCCTCAGGAAAGCCTGGACGGAATAACAGCTGTGCACAAACCTGTCCAGGGAGGATTTAGCAGGCTTGACCTGGGCCCTTTCAGCAGTCATGCCCAGCATGCAATGGTGGTGACAAACGGAAATGGAGCCGAGAATCGCTGGATAGGCTTCTTCATCCCTTATTGACGAAAAAGAGAGAAGAAGCATCAATATAATGTTAAGACATTTCCACATGCCACAGTCTGCAAATAGCCATCCATTAAAAATGAATTCATAAGCATGTTATGATAAAAACACAGCCCTGTGTTCATTTAAGGAAAACACGTTTGTCTTTATTTGCCTGTGGGTCCCTCATATTGTTTCATTTGTTTCAGGGATCAATCTTACCATAATATATATGTTATATTATACACATGACGTCAGTTTTGTAGCTTGGTGCCTCAACAAGGTTCTGCTGTTGTTTTCTTGTGTGGCAAAAGTTCAAACGTCCTGACAAGGCCGACTGGAGGCTTTCATCGGAGGCAGCAGCGTGAACTCTGCATCTGATGGTAAGAGAAGATATAACCCCCTCCCTCCACACACACACACACACACACACACACCTGTCCTGTTGCCTCCTCTCAGTGAGGTGTTCACACATGTTCAGTGAGCTGCAGTTCGGTCTGCACCAGAACCGGAGATAAAAAAAAAATAATAAAACAATTACCAGGGATGGAAGAGGGATTTTGCTTCCGTATTTGAATTCACCAGCATGTCAGTTACATTGAAAGACTGGTTTTAGTAATATGTCCATGAATGTCACAGGCTTGAGTCAGCAAGCATGGCTGAAAGAGCAAAGGGTCAAACTGTGGAATGAGAAGCACTTCAGGTAACATACTACTTTGTTATTATGTCAACCTATCATCTACACTTCTCTATTTATAGTGGGTAAGAAATTCGCATGTGAACCAGAAGATCACCAACCCCACTTACTACCATTGTGTCCCTTAGCAAGACACTTTGTCTCCAGGGGGACTGTCCCTGTAACTACTGATTGCCAGGTGCTCTGGATAAGGGCATCTGGTAAACGCTGTAAATGTAGATGAATTTATTAGATTAGATTAATAATTGACCTCAATCCCCCAATCCACCAGCCTCTCAACAGACATCTGAGAAAAATCAGATCAGAACCGCCTCGCGATGAACGATTTTGCTGCTCTACTCTTGGGTGCTGGATGTCAGTGCAGATGTTAGAAATGAGGGGCCGTTGCAATTGAACTTCCTGCATCATGACGTTTCAGTATGAATGATGCTGGGGAAAGAAATTATACCGCACAGAGAGCATTCTGGGGAATTATATGATAATGCTGCAATTTGTTTGTTCAAAAAAGTTAACATGGCCAAAAATGTGCTCATTATCTGGCCAATGGGGCAGTAGTGGCCTAGTGGGTAAAGATGCAGAAACACTTTCGGAAGTTTGATGGTTCGAATCCCACTGTGGCGCCCCTGAGCAAAGCACCGTCCCCACACACTGCTCCCCGGGCGCCTGTCATGGCTGCCCACTGCTCACCAAGGGTGATGGTTAAAAGCAGAGGACACATGTCGTTGTGTCGACGCGTGCTCTGCTGCACACTGACAATCGCTTCACTTTCACATTCACATGCACAAGGACACACACACATATTTCAATCAGTCATGAGGAGTCATGTCCTCAGCTCACCCACAGCCCCTCAAATCTCACATGATTAAGCATCCAGTCATCAATGACGGCCCAACCTTGCAGCCCTCGGTCTGCATCTGAGGTCCGCGGCAGCTTTGAGGCGGGATAAGATCAGAGCCGCGTTTGGGAGAAAAACCAAAATCATTTAAATGTAAATGAACAGAGACAAAGCGAGCCTTCTTCTGATGATAACTTCTGCTGTGATAATTATGCCTAACAACTGGGCTCGTAGCAGGCAGCGGGGGGTATATGAAGTTGGGGCGCAGCTCTAGGGTTGCAGGTGATTGGCAGTCAAAGCCTGCTCTCTCTCGGGTCCTCTGATATTGCCCCAGACAGGCTCTACAATCCACTGACAGGTTTAAAGGAAGACTGAAAACATTTCTTTTTCATAGAGACTTTGCTTTCAACTCTTCTAGTCTTGTCTTCACAATGTTTTAGTCTATGTAACATTTCCTTAATTTATTTCTCCTTTTTGCTTTTTCCAAATTCTGTAAGCACTTTTGGATTTTGATAATGCACCCTGCTGTATAAATAAAATGTATTATTATTACTATTGCATTCGATTTCATATTTATTATATAACATTATATTTTCTTCCCAACGCACACATGCCAGGAGATAGTTTCTAGATAGTCTCTTCTTCTATAAATGTTTTATTCATTTAACAAGACCAGTTTGACTCTAACTTATGCCGGGTTCATTGAGCGGCGGCCAGCCCAGTGTAAGCTTTTACAGCCACCAATGCACTGAGCATCCAAAGCCAGGATTTCAAACCCCAACTTTGGAGGTGTGAGGCCACCGCGCCACTCGCCACATCACAGTCTCATCATTCACCCATCGTAATTCATGCATGAAAGCGCTGATAATCTGCAGCGGGCGTGGTCAGGTTTGCACTCTACGTTGACATACCCTGCGTACAGAGGATATTACGAGAGTGCAGAATGAAGGAGAACGGAGGAGAAAGGGGAGGAAATGGACGCCATTGGGTGGGTTTTGCCTCACACCCGACTCACTGACCATTTAAACGTTCACCTCTGCTCTTTTGCTGACCTCCGCTGTCACTATTTAGTTATTTCTATCTGAAAAAGACCTTAAATAAGGTGCTTAGTAAGATGAAGGGGGGAAAAAAGATAATAAAGGAGCTAGCGCAGCACCGACCCAATTTTAGAGTTCTTCAGCAGGCCATGCGTCAGAGGACAAGATTACACCCGCTGAGCTGTGACCTGCTCTGCAGGGTACAGAGAATATTTCAGGAGAGCACATGCCCAAACCTACTACCTCAGTCACGTTTGATTGCCCCAAAGCCAACCTGCCCCGACAAATTGTACAGTTTTATTCAAATAGAGCAAGAACAGCCTGAGCTGCTCTGATGGGGAACCAAGGACAGTAGTGAACCTCAGGTCAAAGCCTCACAAATCCAGCAACTCATTCAACCAAACAAAACATAGGTACAGGGTGACATTGTTCAATAATTACATTTACCACTGAGAACCAACTGCTCATCCTCATTCTTCATCATGTGCGTCATTTAAAGATCTCTAGATTATCTAGGAAGTGACGTCCCGTGGTGAAGTGTGTATGTTCTGTTTGTGTCTCTCTCTCTCTCTCTCTCTGTAATGTTGCAGGGTGGCTCCTATTCAGCCCATGATTGGGCTCAAAATGGCATCTGCTTTGGGACCAGAGAGGGTGTTGGTGTGAAGCGAAGGATTGTGACCAGAAGGCAAGAATAACATGGACTTGAATCAAAACTCGAATGACCAGTACCACTTTGTGTGTTTGTTTAAATGTCTTTGTCTACTAGCAACCTTTTTTTGAGCTGCCTAAACACTAATGACATGAGTGTGGTAGTAGCCTAGTAGGTAACACACCCGCCTGTGAACCAGAAGACCCAGGTTCAAATCCCACTTACTACCATTGTCCCTGAGCAAGACACTTAACCTTGAGTGTTGTAAAAACAATGAAGACCATGTGGTGTTGGAGAAGAGAATAGAGTGTGTAGAAAAAACTCTTTCTCCCTCCACACAAAGCACTGTATTCAACCACTCCAATTTGATGTTACCTGGCAGAAAGAGGCATGGCACAACAGAGGTTAAAAATGAACAGTTTCTAATTTATTAACACCGGTAAATAATTATGGTAGTTACATGTGAATATTGAATGTAAAAAGGTACCAAGGTTGCAGAGAAAATAAACATGAGAAGAAAGAGTAAAGAGGGAGAAGAGAAAGAGAGGGGGAGATAAAGTCTCAGAAGCCTTCCGGCTTCCAATGGAAACCCCCCTGAGCAAGAAGCTCAGAGGTCCCTTTTTCCACATGTGAGCAGACTTTTATACCCCTGGCCTACAGGAAGTTGTCACTGGCCTACAGGAAGTTGTCACTGACCAATCAGAACCTGTTGTTTCTGATGTCACGCCCCCGGTGCCTCCCATTTGTGGAAGACAAAGAGGGTGGGCGGTCCTGACGGCTGATACTTCACACGTTGACGTCGGACAAAAGGCATGTAAAAACCGGGGTGTCGAATCTTCACCCACAACCGTCGACACAGGAATGTCACACCTCCCCCTGCAGACATCTGTTATGCAAGGCAAAAGCAGGCTCCCGTGATGTCCATTCTTACAGTGTCTCCAGGGGAGGACTGTCCCTATAACTACTGATTGTACGTCTCTCTGGATAAGGGTGTCTGATAAATTATGTAAATGTAAAAAATTACATCAGGGCATCCTACACACCTATTCACTTCTGGTGGATCGATGGAATTTCCACTAGCTCCGCTAAGGTGTTTATCACAAGCTCAACTAGGTCAACCTAGTTAATGTTAACCTACTGAAACCTCTAACAGTTACTTATGTTACATGCATTTCAAAGTTCCATGACTATTTGCAAAAGATGCACTAATAAGGAAACCTAATTTTTTAACAGAATCGTTTAAGGAATCGTTGATTAACATTTTATGGTCTGAAAAAAGGTTAAAGTTCCTAAACTGACATTTTTATCTAGTATTTTTTAATTATTAGCACAATTCACTATGCTTGTCATGGTGGCTGGACATTGCGAGGAAGGAGGATGCATATGGAAGATGTCACGAGACAGGTGATCTATTACATGGAGCACATGACCCGATGAATGGGGCGGCTTAATACAGGCAGACAGCGGAGAAAAACATTGTGGTAATGTAATCACTAAAACTGTATTTTTTGTTTTTTTTTTTATTGAAAATACGTTTAAATTTAAATTTGATTTTATTTAATTATAGATGAATAAGAGATTCATTTTAAAATCTGCTCCGATGAGGGAAACCAAAATAGAAAAGCTAATTACGCAAGTAGCTTGTGAAGTAATAAATTATGAATTATCGTTGTGACCATCGAGTTCAACAGGAATGAAAATGAATTTTCTGCAGTCATGTTAAAGTCAAAAATATAACCTTTGTAATGCTATCGTTTCTTATCGGTGGCATCAGATAATGAGGTGTGTGAGGCTGACTTTGACTTAATTACAAATTAAATTTGTTTATAATTGTTGATTGATAGATAATGTACATTTGAAATATTAAGAAGGGTAAGATAATTTCCAGACTATGATAAAGAAAGAGTGTCTCTCATCTCCACTATAATTGATGCAGCCGAGTGAGGAATAGTTTGTGTGCGAAACTCTGAAATTGTGCTTGAAGTGGAAAAACGAGAGTGCCGCAGGATGTACACTGCGCGGGCGTTAAATGTATTTGTCTATCTATTCATATCTGGCTGTCTGTCTGCTGGAGCATTTGCTGTCAAGAGCTGTTTATTGTCCCCAAACTGCCAAACGGTGTTGAGCTTGGTTTTATTAAAAAAAAAAAAAAGTGACACGTCAGCACAGTTTCCAGCCGCTGCGCGGTGTGATTCATGGCGGCTTCTTTTGTGACACGCTTCCCAGCACTGCACATTTACTGAGGGCCGCTGGGAGTCGCGGGGCCTGATGCCGTGTCCGTTGATTCGCTGGAAGAATGCGTGGTCATCGGGTCTGGAGATGCTGCCAGTCTCCGGTGTCCCCAGATGACCGAACTGTCACAGGGTTACAGATGGACCTCAGTGCTGCCACCCACGAGAAAGAAGTGTGCATTTTTTAAAGTGTCTCTGACATCATGTGACATTACTGACCCATGATGTGGCTTTGTACATAAAATAAAGACACAGAGTGCAGTCCTTATAATTAATCGTGAAATGCAAAAAAAAATATTTTTTTAACTAGTGTGACAGTTAAACTTTTTCACAGTTTCTCGCCAGTAAACAAATACAAAAAAAAAATGAAGTTGAAACCATCTGCCAGGTTGGCCAAATACTCGAGTGCACGTCTGGCCGTTGCAGGATGAACAGTAATATCAGGGGCGGCACGTCTGGCACCGACGGCAACATTCAGCTCTTTCCTTCGGAAGCTCAGAAACAGTAACAGATGCAAGAACTTGTCTTCTGGCCTCCTGTGAGTCGTGGTGATTTCCTGCAGACGCTGCAGCCAAAGCGCGGCGTGTGAAAAAGCTCCTGCTGGGGCCTTTTCCTCGGCTCCGGTGTGCTGAGGCGGACAGCGTTCCCACAAGCGCATATTGTCCTCCAAACAACGCGCTCCTCAACCACTCCACCTGGAGGGTCTCTGAGGAGCGCTGTCTTCTCCCTCGAACCCCGCGGGGGGCTGATTTGTGTACAAAGTCGGACGTCAGTCAGACGCGTGGCCTGTCACACGCCTCCTCTGGAGCAGCAGAAGAAGAAGAAGACGGACGCCTTTATCACACCCCGCATAGACTAATAAGCCCTCCATCTGCGCCCCACCTTTCCTTTTGTCCCTCAACTGAGCTCAGATTTCCGTAGGGGACGATGGGGGACTTGGGGCTCGGCATTCCGACAGCATTCCGCCGCTCACTTCACGGCTGGGTCGCCTGGGCCGGACCGCTGGTTCTATCTCCCAGTGTTGAAACGCAATAAAAGGCAACCCCCACGCCCGCCACCAAAAAGCGCAACTGGGAATTTCCTTCGCGCTGCTCGCTTTAGGAGGGGCGCGTTTAAGGCTGATAGATTGAGACGGTGTCCGAGAGCAGCGCCTGGGACAGGCCGGCAGCAGAATCAGGGCCGCGGGGGAAGCGGGGAGACGGGATCGAACTGGTGGCTTAATTAAACAAGTCACTTCTGAGGATTCATTTAACGGCACAACACACCTCGGGGCGGGGGGGACGGGACGCAGACAGGACCTCTCCGAGGGAAGAGCTGGGAAATTAAAGCCCAGCAAATGTTTACCTGAAGGGCAGTGCATGCTTCCTTCTGGGCTTCCATGGCCCTGTGCTGACCCAACAGCCATATCAAACAAATTAAGAAAGGAAACATGTGCATGAATTTTATGACTCGAACATGAAATCTCTGATAACATGCAGCATGGGGGAAAATAGCCACTAGTGAAAGTGAAGTGATTTCACGATATTTGTGATGGGTGGCCAGATGGCAGATCTTTGGACACACTTTCTTTACAATGAAGTGGAAAAGGAAACACTGGATGAAATGCGGCCGCTGGAATGGATGTCGAGTATTCTTGAGTCTATAAGGTAACAACAATATAATCATAAAATAACCTTGTTTTAATTATGAAATGGGTTTGATTCAAATAAAATGTTGTTCTGGTCTATTCTACTAGATACTTGTATTATATTGACTGGGTTAAATGGAATTGCATTACTAACAAAAACAGATTAAAATACAACTTTTATTGATTAAAACTAGACTAAAATAGTCCAACGTTTCTCTGATTTGAATATAAATGCTCAGTCAACTTGACTAAACTAAAATGAGACTGGATGTGACTAAGACTAATGGAAAAATGCAAAGACCAGAATAAAACTAAAATGAAGACAGGCCATCGTATACAACATCGTATAGTGCAGACTCTCTCATGAAATTGGTCATCAACAGTACCATAGTCTGATCCACAAGTCTGTGCATTATCAGCAGAAGTAGCCGCCGCTACAGATGCCAGCAAGATGGAGAGCGGCATTGACTACCTGTGATTTTAATAAAATCAATTACTCTGCAAGGAATTACGTGACAGTGCTGCTCATTACATACGTGCAGACGCAGACAGCGTGGAAAATATGCACGCCTGTAGCAAATATTAAACATAATAGCTCCTCAGAATAAAAGTCAATTGGATTTATCCCCTTCTGTCCTTGTGGTTTTGCACATGGCTCACGCTTCGGCCCACGCTTTTAAAAAATTAGGTTTGTGAAGCAGAATGGAAGCGGCGCTGCATGGGGACGTTCCCGCTGTGCTCTGTGAGCTTCTGCCAGGTGCTGAGGCTAAATTGGCACCTCGTATGATGAACTGGCACCCAGTCCAGCCGCTGTTCCTGCGCGGTAGTGAAAACGTTTGCAGTGAGCCTGAGCACGGTGAGCAGGTTTGGAGAATTTTTTGTGCTTTTTTTTGTACATCGTCTCATTGGGGTTTGATGCCGAATTGATCGAATTCTATATAATTCTACAACATGTCATGGTGGCAACATGTCGAGCTGCTTTTGTAATACAGAGACTGTCATCGTGTCAGAGTTGGGCCTTAAAACCATCCAAACCAAATTTAGATTTAAAATAAAGCCCCCCTTCCACCCCGTGATTAATTGCATTATGGTGATGTGATGCATTAATTGGTGAAATCTCTGTTTATTTCATGCTTTTATGGGGGGGGGGGATCAGGATGAAGACCTCCCCAGCCTTGCGTCTTTCACTCTGAGGAATCTTCCTGCCACCCACGGCCATTAGATCCATATTTTATCCCCTGCCCGCCCTGCTAAATCTCTCTCCGGTGACGGGGAGAAAAGCTCCCTGACAGGATCCCTCATCCTCCTCGGCTCCTGATGGATATGTCCGTCACCTCCGTGTAGGAAATGTGTATCCGTTAAACGGAAGACAGAATTTGATGCTGCCCATCAGTAAAGGATTTACTCGGCAGAGTCAAAAGCATGTGTTCCTCAGATGGAGATATATATGAGGCCCAAAAAAAAAGAGAAACTTTGAAAAAGTGCTGCTTTTCTAATAAAGAACCTGAAATGAAATCATTCGGACACCATTGTTTTAATGTGAAGCACCGACGAATAAAACTTGTTCCAGCAAACGTTGCAAAGAAGTTTAACTTCTTGGGGGGTCCTTCTTTATTCTTCTCATCAAGACCACTCGGCACAAATCAGCCCACCTGTAATTACCATAATTACCATCATTTTCCTCCAGCAAACCCTAGGTTTCAAACCTAATTGTTCCAACCGGGTAGGGGACCTTGTTTTTTTTTGTTTTTTTGCAGTAGTGGGGGGTCACGTGAGCATCGCGCATCATCCTCGTTAGGCAGAGGTGACACTGACGACCGCGGCGTTGTTTACCGTATCGCTGGCTGGTCGCACATCCGAGGAGAAGTGAAGTACGTAATGAGAAGCCTGTTGTTTCCCCAGCACCCGGTTCCGAGTTGATTGGCCAAGCCGTAAAGTGGACCTCAGCGGCGTTCGCTGATTGCAGCACGCCGCCGTGGGTGACGCTCCCGGCTCTTCTCACGCTGCCGTTTTTGAAATGTTAAATGGCCGTTTAAAAAAATAAGCGCAGTAGAAGAGGCAGAAAACAGGAAATCCGGAGCTGGTAGAGTCATTAGCTCAAATGGCAGCATTCCCGCCCGAAATCTCTCAGGGGGCCAAGCCATGCATATTCATAAGTTCGCAAAAAAAGTCACCCAGTGCGACGTGTTCAGGCTCATTGCAGCAAATTTCCATTGGTTCATAAGACTGCTGAGAGCTCCACTGGGTCATGGTCTTTGAGTAGAAACACATTTTGCCAACTTTCTTTCTTTCTTTTTTTCCCTGAACAGAAAGAAATTTGCAGACTTCCATTCTCTTGAAATTATTGAGAGTGGGCCAGCTAACGGGGATCAGTGCGATTGTTTGCAGTGTGAGAATCTTCTGGTCAGCGCTGTGTCAGTGTTCGACCCTGACGGGACTGGGCAGCTCCTTCAGTGCCAGGCTGCGGCACCCACGATGTGGGACGGAGAGACTCAGAAGGTCTTTCCTGCCAACCGCTGTCAGGCTCTACAACAGCTGACCACACAAACACACCACATCCAGTACACCATCTCCACTTCTCTCAAATGCAATATGTGTATATTCTGTACATATGTGGCAAGCCAAATTGGAAATAAATAATATATATTTAATAACAACGAACTGGATATACTGTATGGAATGAAACTTGAATATATGGAATGAAAGTCTGAATATATGGAATGAAAGTCTGAAAATATGGAATAAAACTTGATTATATGGAATGAAAGTCTGAATATACAGAATGAAAGTCTGAATATATGGAATGAAACTTGAATATATGGAATGAAAGTCTGAATATATGGAATGAAACTTGAATATATGGAATGAAAGTCTGAAAATATGTAATGAAACTTGAACATATGGAATATATGAATATATGGAATAAAAGTCTGAATACATGGAATGAAACTTGAATATTTGGAATGAAAGCCTGAATATATGTAATGAAACTTGAACATATGGAATATATGAATATATAGAATGAAAACCTGAATATGTGGAATGAAACGTGAATATACGGAATGAAAGCCTGAATACATGGAATTAAACTTGAATATGTGGAATGAAAGTCTGAATATATGGAATGAAACTTGATTATATGGAATGAAAGTCTGAATATACAGAATGAAAGCCTGAATATATGGAATGAAAGTCTGAAAATATGTAATGAAACTTGAACATATGGAATATATGAATATATAGAATGAAAGCCTGAATATATGGAATGAAACGTGAATATACGGAATGAAAGCCTGAATACATGGAATTAAACTTGAATATGTGGAATGAAAGTCTGAATATATGGAATGAAACGTGGATATACGGAATGAACGCCTTAATACATGGAATGAAACTTGAGTATATGGAATGAAAGTCTGAATATATGGAATTAAACTTGAATATATGGAATGAAATGTCACCAAGCCATTGGCGCCTGTGTTTTTTGAGAATGTTCTTTAAACAGGTGAATTGTGCCTCACCACGAGTGAGACTGCACCAAACCCAGTGGCAGCAATTTTAAGCAACAACGACATAACAAACACTCCAACAAACACTCTGGCTAATGCTTGCAGTAACATTGCTAATAATTCTACCAGCATTCAGCAAATGACTACTGAGGTAAGTAAACAGGGAGAAATTACAGGGGCAAACTAATGAGCAACACCCAGAAAGAGATGTGGAACAAGTGTCAGCAGTACAAATGAACTGTGTAATATATATGACCTTTTTTAAGTATTTCAAATCCGATATACCAGCGCTGCCCGGTTTCAGCGCGCCATGGAACATTTATATTCTATCACTGGATCACCCTGGGATGTTGAGGAAACCACATTCATCCAAATGACGGCATATAGAGGTTATTGTAGTTATTGTGCTGTGCTGTGTTGTGTATCACAATGACAATCACTTCACTTTCACTTTAGAGTGACACTAGGTGACACTGATTAACTGTGAAAGTGAAATGATTGTCATTGTGATACACCGCAGCACAGCACACAGTGCACACAGTGCACACAGTGAAATGTGTCCTCTGCATTTAACCCATTACCCTTAGTGAGCTGTGTGGGGACGGTGCTTTGCTCAGTGGCACCTCAGGGGATCGGGATTCAATCCGGCAACCTTCTGATTACGGGGCCACTCCCTTAAACGCTAGGCCACCACTGCCCCATAGAGGTAGAGGTAGGTTTTTAAGTCTAGATTTAAATATTGAGACAGTGTCCTGAAATTTTCTTTGGACTGTTCTTCGAAAGATTTGGGGCTCTATAAGCAGCGACTTATAGCTACTAAGATATGCTTGAGCATCACCATGAAAGGCTTTATAGGTGAGAAGCAGAATCTTAACTGGAAGCCAGTGCAGAGAAAGCATTGCGTCAGTAATGTGGCAATATTTGTAAGAACCCTGGATGCAAAGTTTTGAACTCAATAAGGGAAACTGCAGGGCAACCAGAAAACAGAGGGTTGCTGTAGTCCAGTCTGATAAAAATGCATGTACTCATTTCTCCGCATCAGAAATGGAGAGAAACTTCCTCGCGATAGCAATATTTTTTTAGGTGGAAGTACGCCATCCTGGAAACATTTTGGATGTGACAGTCAAAGGATTGCAAAACATTTCCTTTCTTCTCGCTGCTTGTTGGACGGATATTTAGGGCAGCTAATGTTTGAATTCATGCATTTATTAAAAAGCAGCTGGAGTCTGTCAGTCAAACACTGTTGATTTCACATTTTTCCCAGAATGCTCCTTTTTTTATTCTTTTTACACTGTGTACGAAAATCTGTGAATGCTGAGCTGCAAGAGATGCAGAGTTATGCAAATGAAAAAAATGCCTATTTCTCTTACTCAAACCCTCTTTTTCACCACTGACCTGAGATCCCACATCCCTGCCTCAGCCCCTCAGGTCCTAAGCCATCTGTGTCATTAATCTGTGTGAGGAGGAAACCTCAGGTGCACTGAGAGCATCTACAGCTCCACCTCCTCATCAAACCTCACCATGTTCCGATCTGGGCCTTTCTTTTTCTCTCGTATTTATTTATTTTCATCCTAATATTTAACTGCGGACACGTCCATATTTATGACAAAATAAAAAAGAGCTTGTCACACACCCGTCTGCTCCATTACTGGCTGACACTGAGGGGATGTTCAGACACAGATTGAGTTTTTATCTGAAAATTAGATATGTTGTTATGTTTCTAACAGGCCAGATGGCAGTGCTCATGTTGTCTGTTTCTAACTGTAGAGTATTGTAGAGTTTAACCTCAGTGAAAATGCCTCTGCATTAACACATATGCTTCCTCCTTCCTTCCGAGGATCCCATTAGGGGTTGCCACAGCAGATCAACCGGGCTGGCTGTCCGCACAATTGACCTGGCAAAGGTTTTATACTGGAAAACCTCTCTATTTACCTGGGTTGGGACCGAGAGAAAGATACACACCTGAATCCCCAGTGACTTAACACATATATAACATGATATAACTAGACCACACTGTGCAGTGCAAATGCAAGTTGATTGCATTTCTTGCAAGAACGTAATGATATAAAATCACAGAAAGAGCCAACGGGAAAAAAAGGTGGCCTTCTTGGTTGATTATTATGTTCAATATAACATAATGTGAAGCTGACCCTAACCATCACACCTGCTGTTGTCCATATATCCAGTTTCTACACCCACTTTATACTGTCTGTGTCCTCTAGAAGCTGAAAAATCTTTCCACACAGCACCACCGCAAATGCCCGTGAGGCTCTGCTTGTTTTATACTTTTTCTCTTTAACGGCAGAAGAAGAATGCCTTTGCGGCATATGCTGGAGGAGTGAAAAGAGTCGACTAAGCAAACAGACACGATTTATGTACTTTTTTCAAACCAGCAGCATTGAGTGACACCTTATTGTTTTGGATCATTCTACATTATTCTACCTCTTCAGCAGAAGTGATGATGAACCCATCAGACATATACACTTCGATCGGCTCAATCGCCTCCCGCTCTGTCGTGCCTGCTTCTTCTGAGCTCCATTTTTATTATTTTTTTTGCCTTGGACGCTGATGACAGGCCCGTCCCGCAGGGTGCAGCTCAACCACCCAGTCTGCTGGAGTTTTTATGAAGGCGCGCTGTCTGCTGCAGTAGCAGTAAATTCTCCAGCCGGTTCTTCAGAGACAAAAATATCAAATTTTGTGGATTATTTCAAGCACTCTTCCTAAAAAAAAAAAAAAAAGTGCTTCTGCTTCCTGAGCAGATAACAATCCATGCACTTCAGGATGTGCTGTATGATGTTCCCAGAAATTCCCTTTTCCACGATATGCATAGACGACTTCTGCACGCCCCTCTCGATGGCCTTAATTAAGCGAGCGAGTGAGAATTCTCCAAACACACAATTAGGGGCTTCACTTTGATGAAGCGCCTGGATCAGGTTTCACCATGGCACACACCAAGAAGAGAGAGGGAGGAGGCGAGGGAAGAGAAAAAGAAGAGAAAGAGCGATGCAAAATGTGAAACAGAAGCAGGCCACGGAGAGAGAGAGAGTTCCCGAACAAATGAATGGCACTGATCACCACTGTGGAGATCTCAGTCCAGAACCAACACCAGTTCCTGAAACATACAGGCGTCTTTGAGGCATGGAACTCTATGCAAACCCACCACTTTCTCAATAAATTTGTCTGGTATTTTTACACGTACGAGGGATTTGTTTTAGCGACAGAACGCTACAGTGCCAACAAAAAGACAGTGACAAGACAAGACACAGGTAGTAAAAGCACAGATATACAAATATACAAAAGCAAAAACTAAATATATAATATAAAAAAATGGCACCATTTCTCACCAAGTGAGAGAAACATCCTGGAAACCTTTACTAACCACAGAACAAGACTACATTGCTGGAAAGCAGTTAGAGACAGTGTGCCATCTCCAAAATCTACTGACTAGCGGTCTCGTCATACTATTTAATTTTCAATAGTGACATTTGGATGGGAGCATCATCGCTCAGTAGAGGTGTGAACCTCCATTGGTCTCGTGATTCGATTCGATAAAGATTATGAATGTCCCAATTATTGATGAATGGCCCAGTTATTACTTCACATTATGTTTTCAAATACGTCAGTGAGATGAGAGTTAAGGCCTCATTCACACATCTGAACCAGACGTTTCTCTGCCATTCGTGGCATCAGATGAGCTCGGACTAAACGGCGACCGAATTTCTGCTCATCAGAGCAAATCAGTCGGCTCCGCATTCGGATGGCCTGCAGCATTTTTTTTTTTGCCAGCAATTTCTGCCAAAATCCAGATAAAGGTTAAACAGCGACAAGCGTTAAACAGTGTGACACAAATTAAGCTACAAAATGTGTAAATGATAAGATGATAAGCTTTATTCTAAAAAGCATGCTCAAAGCAACAAGAGAAAATAAGTAGTAATAGTGCTAATAAAACTAAAAATATAAAAAAAGTAATACATAATAAATAACTATGACAGGTATAGTAAAGTGACATTAATTAGATCAGAGATCTTAGCATCCTCCTCTCAGACACCTTTGCCAGGCTCTCCGGTCTGACAAGCAGGACAGAACCAGCCTTTTTGATTGCCGGGTTCTGACGGCATCAGCCGTCTTCACCGCACTGCCCCAGCACACGGCTGCAGAGAGCCCCACACTCTCCAGTGGTAGGACATGGTGAGCGTTTTTCTGCACACATTAAACGACCTGAGACACCTCAGTAGGAAAAGCCGACCATGTTGGTTTCCTTGGAGCGGTCCACTTTACTCTCCATGTGTACCCCCAGGTACCGGTAGTCCTCAACTACCTCCACATCAGCCCCTCTGATGGTGACAGGGGTGGGAAGAGAGCGTTGCTTCCTAAAGTCCACCATCAGTTGATTTGTCTTCAGCCGGTCATGCTGTGGTTGCGTTGTTAGATAGTCCGTAATCCAGGCTACCATTGGGACGTCCACCTCCATTTCACTGAGCTTATTCCGCAGCAGTGATGGTCTGATAGTGTTAAAATTAGAGAAGTCAAAAAACATGACCCTCGCAGTGTGTCCAGCAATGTCTAAATGAGAATAAGCCTGGTCCAGCAGGTAGATGAGGGCATCCTCTACGCTAATACAGGGTCGAGAAGCAAACGGGCTGATCTTTTTTGGGACAGGAACCAAACAGGATGTTTTTCCAGAGCGATGGAGGCCCTCTGCAGTTTCAGACTCGTGTTGAAGGTCCAATGTAGAACTCAAGGCCCGAGGGCCCTGGGACTGGCACCATAAGGGTCAGCAGCTTTACCGGGATGGAGTCTGCACAGGTCCTTTTTGATGTTGTCTGCTGAGAAGGACAATGAGAGACAGTCTGAGGGGGGAACAGATAGCACATTCAACATTCAATGCTGCACTCTTTGGTCTCAGGCCAATAATGGCCCGCATTCCATTCCACACCTCCCTGGTGTTGTTCTCTTGGAGTTTGTTTTTCAGCTTTGTAAAAGAAATGAACGCTGCAGAAGCACTGTATTTAAAACATTCACCCATCGGATGTTACCTGGCATGAAAGAGGCGTGGCACAATAGAGGTTAAAAGAATGAACAGTTTCTAATGTATTTACACCAGTAGATTACTATTGCAGTTACACATAAATATTATATGTAAAAAAAAAGGTACCAATGTTACAGAGAAACCCAAAATAAAAGAAAGGACAAAGGGATAAAGGAAGAGTGAGAAAAGCCAGGAACCAAGCTGCAGAGAGGCCACCTGGTCCAAGAGACACAGGGAGAGCCAGCAAGACTCAGAAGCTGGGGCGGGGGGGACTCCAGTGGAAAAGAAAGAGCCAGAGTCCACAAGAGAAAATTCTTTTATACATTTGGCTCCCAAAAGGTTCCCGCAGACCAATCAAGATCTTCCCTTTGATGTCTCTGTCTTGTTTCCTTCTCTTCGTGGGATCGCAAGCAAATGGCTGGCTTCTCAGACCTCTTGCATGGGGGAGGCCGTTTAGTAGAGAGCTCCCACTCTACTGTACTCTTCCCCCTCTTTAAATTCCCTCTCTACCAATCCCAACTGTTCTCTATGACCATTTCTGAACCAAGAACACACCTCAACACACCTTCAGAGAGCTCATCACTAGCTGCATATATATAAAAACCTGTAGCAGACCAGCAGACCTGGAGCAGCTCATTTCTTGGTGAAGATGGGGAAGCCCCCTCCCCAGATTTAGAAATGCCCTCCGGTAAGCCGGGGTCCTAATTATTCATCAGAGGTATTACTGGATTAAAGACTGGCATGCTTCTGCCCCCGCTGATGAGTGGCCCACATAGGCATCGCCATCAAGAAGATGGCAAATTGCCCCACCACGATATGGAGCTCTATAAGGAACCATAAAATCAAATCTCAAAGGATTAATCAGCCAGACGATTCCCCACTTTTATCGCTGGCCCAAGATTTCATGCCTCATTGTTGCTGAACGGCGAGCGATTAGCTCCTCCAGCACAGCCGCCAGGAAACTTCCTGTGCTGTCTGTTTTTGCAATAAATTAGCATCATTAGTCAAAATTACTGATTTTATCCATGTGTCTTCTTTCTCTGTCAGGCTGGCCCGTTTTTTGTCAGTGTCCTGTCATTAGACAGGGAAGGGAAATGCTTCACTAACGAACTGACGTCACTGAGTTCCAGTTCGATCTCTGCCGTATGCTTTTACAGCCCCTTCCTCGGACTCCACCCATGAGAAAAACTGTCAGGAAGATCGCAATACTTTACAAACTCCTGTCCTTTAAAAATACAAGAGAGAATATGGGTGAGGTGGTTCACATCACCCTTGCACAGAGTTCAAGGGTCACATTCACTGAGCTCACATCATACAGAAACAGATAGAATCAAGAAGCGTCTGTTTGCTGGTTATCTGTATGTTGTATGTTTCCACCCCTACTGTTATAGAGTTTAAATTTTTTTTTGTGCATAACTTTATGGCCTACCATGTTGGATGTGACATAAGGGAGGTGGCACTGGGAGGTGGCACAGCTCCCACATGTTGGTAATAAGAGTTCGGTGGTGCAGGCTGTTTTGACCACTCCCTGATTTAGAAACATTTTTTAAATATTTTTTTCTTCATGGTCATACGGGGTGGACAACAACTTTATGTTTCTATTTTTGCAATCGTTTCTAATAAAACGATTGCAACATACGTTAATCCAACCTGGCTCCACATTTAACCTGTGGTTAAAAATGGACATTACACCTGAAAGTGAAAGTGAAGTGTTCACCGTGTGCTGTCTGTGCTTCACAGTGACACAACACTTGACACAACAAAATTTTGTCTCCTGCATGGGTTACATCACCCTTGAGGAGCAGTTTGTGGGGACGGTACTTTGCTCAAGGGGATCTCAGTGGCACCTTCGTGGTCGGGATCTGATTACGGGTCCACTTCCTTATCTGCTAGGCCACCATTGCCCATTGTATAATTGTGGCTGGATTTTGACATCCAGAAGATGTTTTATTAGCAAAAATTAACATGATAGAATCCTGTAGGCTGAGTAGGCGTACACATTCTGGATGAGACAAAAAAAACGTATCTTTTGATGTGAGAGGTTGCCAGACTTTTTTTTTTTTTTTTTGGCAAAGTTTGTGATTAGCAACAATAAAAACCAGGACAATCAAGGGACCTAAATTCAAAAGCAAGAGAAACAGAAGACAAGGACGCCAAGAAAACAGAACAAGAATGGAGGATGAATAAAACAGAACACCTGAGGCACAGCAAAATAACTTAGCAGAGAGGCAGGGCTAACAAAGGTCTGGAAAGTGTTTGGTAATTAGAGGGGGAGGGGGAGGACAGGGAAAGTCTGTAGAAATAACTCCAAATGAGCAACTGCTGAGGCATTATAAAAACTAAATTACTATAAAACCATGTTCACACAAGTGCAGCAGCTGGTCTGGACACCTTTTTTTGTGTAAATGACTCAATGCTCACTAACTATAAATGGAGTTTAAATGACTGGTCAAATCTAAAACTGTACGAAAGCATTTATTTAACGTACTGCAATAATGTTGCACTGAGAGCTATGTGAGGTGTTTGTAATTTTACCTTTTAAATGGTTGTCTAGATCTGTAATTGATTATAAACCTGGGTCACCAACCATGGTGCCAGAAAAAGTGAAACTTAAGTGATTGTCATGGTGATACACTGCAGCACAGCACACGATGAAATGTGTCCTTTCCATTTAACCGTCACCCTTGGTGAGCAGTGGGCAGCCATGAAAGATGCCTGGGGAGCAGTGTGTGGAGATGGAACCTCGATCAAGGGGACCTCAGTGAGACCTTGGTGATTCTAGATTTTGAACTGGCAACCTTCCGATTGGGCTTCCTTACCCGCTGGGCCATCACTGCCCCAGGGTGCTCATCTTGCATATTTTTGGGTTAACCCCCAATGATCACAACCAGTTCAACCTCTGGACATTTTACCACCAAAGTGCTTAATATGGCTTTTAGGACCAGAACTGCCGACTCCTGCTCTATACCGAGAAGCTATATGTAGATGTGCAGCACCATCTGCAACAACAACATTTATTTCTTATGTAGCCCATAATCTCAAACAGTATGTCTCAATGGGGTTTAACAGGTCTTACACTTTACAACCCCTCACACTTGACCCTGATGCACACAAGAAAAAAACTAATAAAGACTCTAGGCGAGAGAAAAAAGAAAGGAAGAAACCTTAGGAAGGATAGTGTGGGTAGAGTAGCCTGCAATTGGTGTCAGGTCAGGGTTGGTGATGATTTGTCCAAGAAGGTGTAGTGGTGGAAAAGTCCAAATTGTAGTATAGAGCATCTGTCAATGTTTGGAGGTACTGGACAGTGCAAAGTAATTGTTTGTTCCAGTGTCAGGGTGTACTTTGCCTGTCCATTATAATGCTACTGGTCTATTTGAAGCTTTAGCTGTTACGGTGGTGGTGGCTGTCCTGACCCTCTGGTACGTCTCATGCTAAGTCGTCGTGTCATCTAGTCGTGTCATCTTATATTGCACTGGACACGCTGTGCAACTTTCTGTTGTTTAAAATTAAATTCTTCATAATTATCAAAAATTGAAAGTGGAGTGATTGTGAAACACTGCCGCACAGCACACAGTGACACAACGAAATAGGAGCAGTTTGTGGGGACGGTGCTTTGATCAGTGGCACCTCGGCGGCTCAGGATTCGAACCGGCAACCTTCTTATTGCAGGGTCGCTTACTTAACCGCTAGGCCACCACTGCGGCGCCCGATACCTATAGACCTGTTTTTTCAATTAAATAGTGAGGTAGAAAACATGGTATGTGGTGGGGTTGTAAGGGTGGTGCTCTGTAATAACCATACCTATTTTTTTTAGCCTGCAACATGGAGTATTTGGTTTAAAAAATATTGTCTGAATTTTTTTTCCTTTAATCTTTGCTTTTTTTGGCTTAAGTCTTCAAGAGGCATTGGTGACACTACAAGAATTATTGCACTTTCAAACGCACAGCATGCCCATCATCCAGAATTAAATTTATTTCAATTTATTCTTTGCCACATCCTATTAATCTAAGTTGACCTTTTTAGCTATGCTTTAGATACTGTTTGTCTTTATTTATTGCTTTTAATAAATTGCACTGATGTGCCATATTTGGATTTAGTAACATTGAATTTTGTGGTTAGATCATCTTTTCAAACAGCCTTTTAATGGCAGACCCACCCCCACCCAGGGATGGCATTAGATGACCTTCAGCAGGTGTCAAGGTTCAGCAGGGCAAAACGATCTATGACATGTTGTTGGTGAAAGGTACAGATCATAAGAGGGATATAAAAGAATTTTGAGGCTATTAATATATCATAGAGCATAGAGCATAGAGCCATCGGGCTGGAGGAAATATGGCCCCACAAAGGCTTTGGACATATCAGGGTGTCCTGTAAAAATGATAAGCTGGCAAAGAGGACTCGAATCAGGAAGATTCCCAGAGGCGGCTGGAAAACTGGTAGGAATTTACGGCATGGGCAGGAATTTTATGGATGCTCCATGCACATTACCACCATTTTATGTCATCCGCACACAGTGGATTCTCATCCGAGAAGATTATACAGTCCGAGCATTATGTCTCCCACAACAGTATTGCCAAAAAAGCCATCAAACAAAATTAGCATTATGCATATGCACCATCTAATTCATTATTAAAGCACTGAAAATGTTTAATCCATTTCAAAAATGAGAAGAGTGATAATGTCAGTTCTTTTGACTTGGTAGCAAGGGGCAAAAAGGTATTACAAGAATAGTGAACAGAAGGAAATGCAGATAGAGATAACTTGCAAGCCGTTGCTTCTTGTCTCTACAATACATCCCCATGAGTACCATCCCCAACATGGGGATGGGCCAGCGGCGGCCTAGCGGTTAAGGAAGAGGACCCGTAAACGGAAGGTTGCCAGTTCGGATCCCGGTCCGCCAAGGTGCCCCTGAGCGAAGCACCGTCCCCGCACACTGCTCCCCGGATGCCTTTCATGGCTGCCAACTGCTCACCAAGGGTTATGGTTGATGATGTGGAGGACATATTTCATTGTGTGCACCGTGCGCTGTGCTGCATTGTTTCACAATGACAAATCACATCACTTTCTAATTTAGCAAGAAGCATGATGATCGAGATATTGTGGATTACAGCTGAGAGGCATCTGTCCTTGACTCCTGACTCACTGCAGTTGGAGCTGAAGCTCTTCATAAGGAAGCACCCCAGTAACCATTCAGGCATTAGGTAGCGCAGCTCATCGATCCTACAGCTAATACATGGGTTGCATTGATTCTGCGGCGGAAGATACCGGAGGACAGGTTAGGGCTGAGTGTTTGCTGCCAGCACCCACGACTGTAAACAGACTTAGTGAGGATCCAGTCATTGGGCAAAATGAAACTGGCCCTGGGACTTTTTAATCCTCGCCGTTATCCCCCAGCACCAACCTGCCAGAGTGCTCCTCCACCATCGATCCCAGGAAGCGCAGAAGAGCCACAGAGATCCTCTGCAGATACAGACAGAGCCGAAGAGGCCTGATTTAGTGCTTGCGGAATCAAAGGGATTAATTTATCTCTTGGAGAGAGAGGGCAAAAGAAATAGAGAGGGAGGAAAAAAAAGAAAAAGATGGACGGAACAAGACGCTATTACGACTTCCCATCAAACCGAAGGAGATGAAGATAAAGATGGGATCTTCTGTAACTGCCAGCGTTGTTTAGTTTATCCTTGACCTTCACATCTGGCCATCATATTAAATGGGTATGTCTCTGCGCTGCGGTCCCCTGCAGCCACTGATATTTACTGTTTTAAGGCCACGGCCGCATCAGGCTTCCTGTTTCACGCCGCGCCCCACGCTGAAATTACAAACCGCTGTCCACAGACTTAATTGAACGGTGAGAGGTTTTTATTGATATATAAAGCAGTGGGGAAATAGAGCTTAATTGCCTGATGGAGACACCGATTGTTATCATTTGGCGTACTGACGAAATCATTGGATCCAAAAAAAAAATTGAGAATATCCTGAAAAAGGTCATTTCTTTTCACAGCTCAGAAAGAGGAACCTGGCTCATTTATTCCAAAATCAATGATGACACTAATGGAATGCAACATTTTCACAGATTAAATGAGCATTAAAATAAAGCTTTCCAGCATTGCTTGTTTTTTCAGGAAATAAGTTGGTTCTGGATGGTGCATTACAACAAATACATCTTATTCCAATATTATTGTTTATTGTTATTATTGTTATCATCACACTGACAGGCTTCGTGGTTTTAGCTGCATTCTTTTTCTTTATGAATTTATAGTTTATATGCATATCTGGTAGTAGTAGCCTAGTGGGTAACACACTCGCCTATGAACCAGGAGATCCAGGTTCACATCCCACTTACCCCCATTGTGTCCCTGAGAAAGACACTTAACCCTGAGTGTCTTCAGAGGGGGGACTGTCCCTGTAACTACTGATTGTAAGTCGCTCTGGATAAGGGCGTCTGGTAAATGCTGTAAATGTAAATGAAATGTAAATGCATGTTGTCATTTATTAAAGTGGATGAAAGTGAAAGTGAAGTGACTGTCATTGTGAAACACTGCAGCACAGCACACGGTGACACAACAAAATGTGTCCTCTGCTTTTAACCATCATCACCCTTGGTGCCACGCTGTTTCTTTTACTTCACATTTAAAGCCATTTTTAGCTGTGAAATAATAATTAAGAAATGTGCATTTGCTGTAGGGTTCCACTCTCCTCCTCCTCCCTCTGTTCTGTGTCTGGGGTCAGCTCCCATACACTTACACGCAGAACGAACTGCCACTAGGTCTCCAACGTCATGACAACCACGCTCTACCTTTTTTTCCGCCCAGAACCGGGCTGGGCACAAATATGCTGCAAGGAATAATAATTTACCGCATCAACGCCATACCAAATGAAATAGAGTGGTTTTGTCACCTAGCTGACAGGAAGCGATAGCGTTAATTTTAAAGTCATTACTTTTTCAATTCAAAGATTTATGAAAACACTGCGTCAGGCTGCAAAACTCGGTGACGCCCGTCCGAAGAGCGCGAGGCTGCAATGAGAAACGAACGTCAGTCAGTGGTATAAAAAAAGTACGCAGAGTCATTTATCAGCTTTTGTCAGAGAGTTTATGAAGAAAGCGCTGAGCAGAACCGAGCTGAAACGCGGAATGGCGACGTGAATTCAGGTGACTCAACGGTTCGGCCTTCACCGGGACAAGAGCCTGGGGAGCTGAGAGCAAAGCGGAAGCATCTCCGACATCAACCTGCCAGGCGCACGGGAGCAGCAACATGGCGCGTCTGCGCGATCGAGGCGTAAACGCCGAACGTGAGAGAGCTCATGTTAGTTCTTGCGCAGGGCAGCAACGTTGAACACAAAAGGCGGCGGAGTAAAAAAAAAAAGAAATAAAAAATCAACTTTCATCTCCGTCTATCCCGATGGAAGAAAAAAATAAAAAAGCAGAGCCGGCAGGAAATCACAAGCTTTACCCATAAGCCCTGTCAAGTCGATGCGCTCCATGACGTGAGCGGTGCTGCCGCGTGTTAGAGCAGCCAACAAGCCGCCCTCTGGGGACCCCAACTTTTCAGGGTACTTTCAGATCCCTGTTTGAAGGCAAGAGAGGGGGAACAAAAGGCTGAATACAAAGCAGAGCTGGCCGCTATTCTAATACGATGAAAGAACACGCCCAGCGGCATCTGAGTCGATGGGAGGCTCCTATTAATGGATGGGGATTGTGTGCCCGGGAGTTAGGCTCCGAGCGGCTGTGATCCCTGGGTAGGGTTCCGATCCGCCGGGAGACGGGGCAGAGAAGGCCCATGGGAGGCACAGGGCCCTCTGATTGGACTGTGGTTTCCGTAGCAATGACCAGAGGGTGAGCTGAATAAGGGAATGTTTGAAATAAATGAAAAAAAAAACGACACTAAAAAGAAGTCACTGTTGATTTACAGGCTCAGAACCGATTCATGTCTCTGTCTCAGTAAAATTTCGAATTTGGTGTGTTGTTTTTATCTGCGTGTGGTGCAGCGCTGATGATGAATAGACATTTTGATGGTGGAAACACAGTAAACTCAGACAGACCACCGAAAGGACCTAACTAGTATATCTGCTGGGCCCTTTTCTCTCGGCTGCCCCCCATTGATCCCAGTTCTTATCCACCTCAGGTTACAGGATGGTAAAAAATATTATTATAAATGATAAATCCCTGGGAATTGGGGAACAGAGCTATTTTGAATTAGGGTTAAATGACCCATATCAACAGCTCATCAGAGTCCTCGACTACCAGATAATCAGAATATATGCCTGATCTACATGAAAAATGGAAGCAGATGGAGACAGTGTTGAACATGAATTAGAAAAGTGAGTGCACATTTGAATACATTTTAATGCCATAGAAAATTTTAAGAATATTATTAGATTTGATTCAATCCTTTAAGGATCTAGCACTCCACCTGGATACATGACTCATATGAACTAGAGATTGGATATATTGCTGTATAAAGGTAAACCTGTTAGATGCCTCGAGAGCATCTCATTCTCGATGTTTAGCACCAGCGTCTCCATTACCAGTGAAAACTCAAATATCACATAAAAGTGGCGGCAGTGATAATGGCTCCAGCATTATGAATTGTTCATGGATGATTCCCAGCGTAACAGAGGAGTGAACGGAGATTAATTGTAATTTATGGGCATGAGGGGCGTCATGCTTTGATTGCCACCGAACGTAGACAAAGTGCCGCAGACGGGTTCGATATCTTTATGTTGTTTGCCACGCTAATGCTGCTTAGTGTGATGAGGCTGTCAGGCAGGGACACTTCTCATGCAGCGCTCACTATCTTGATCATCCCAAACAACTGTGGCAATGTTTTAGCCCCCTGCACGCAAAAGATAAATGTTCCCTTTCTTCATCGGTTTGCATTGTCAAGACTTGTAAGAATATAATCTGGATATTTAACTATTACATGCTCATTTAGCTCAGGAATCACAGTATTTTCAAGTTATGATGATTGCAGCATCATACATTTTGTATAAACGCCCCTTTGGATTGATTTGTTGGGGCCTAAGGTGAATGGGTGAGACATGCAGGATCTGCTCCAGAAGCCGAGTCTCCCATTGGAGGGCGGAGAAGTACAGGCACGAGCGGGAGGAATCCAATCCGCGGCTCGGGAGAATGATTTCAAATCTAGGGTCGCACGTTGGCCACAAAGGTTGAAAATCACAGCTCGGGATTCCTCCAGGGTCTCTGAATAATCTGTGTTTGTGTGTGTGTGTGTGTGTGTGTGTGTGTGGGTGAATCCCCCTGTGCCAAGTGTCCCTGGATGGTAAGTTACCATTTTATGTCCATTGATAATAAAATACTTCAAATATTTTGTATGAATTGCAAGAATTACTTGAGATCATGTTATGATTATGATGACCGACACGCCACTATACTAGGTGACCGTGGAAATGTGGAAAACCTAGACCAGGGCTGATAACCATTGACTTAGCAGATGTTTCAGAACAAAGGGAGAAATAAAAGTACAATGTGCATTAAATTAAAAATGTTCTACGCGTTGTCTTCAAGAGTTTGTGCTCTTATTGCGTTTGGTAGATCGCCTAAACTGCCATTGCCTTGTTTGGGGGGTTCTACAGGCATAGTGAAGTCTTCTGGGTGTGAATATTTGCCCATCTCCCCTTCTGCCTGTGAAATACGTTTCTGAAGAAAAACTGTCAAGCTGAAAGGAATTCAGAGACACGACTTCTGTCCAATCCCTCCCAATACATTTGATCTTTTCACTAAGGCTGATAACATGCCAGACGAATACTTCGGAAATCTGTAAAACAGACACGTGGGAGTGTGATGCCCACAGTGGCCTGCTGTTGCAGCACTTGCACACACCTGCACTAATGGACTGAGCGCCTCATTTCAGGACACTCCCACTACATGCACCACACTTGTGTACTTACTGATCACAATCCTTTAAAGGTTTGGGACAAACGCTAGTGGGTCCCATATATGCCTAGGTCATGTCCTTTTTTTTTTTTAGTTTTTTTTTTTTTTTAGTCTGCGCCTTCAGCCATCGCCTTCGCTCCCTCCCCGTGGCATGACAGAAAAATCATACCTCAAAGATGGACCGACCTATCAGATCCTCCTCTGATCAAAGTCAGCCTTGCAGATTTGCGACGGGTGTTCGCAACCCTCACTAAAGGCAGCAGCAGTTTCCTGAACTGGCACGGCACGTACACGTCCCACCTCTGGTCTGACTTGGAAGTGACTGATGGAGGTGATGATGAGTGGGCGAGGTCGTGTATGGAAGATGAGGAAGATGGATTTGTGGGGTGTCCCCGGGGAGCCAGAGGAGGATGAAGATGACGGAGCGATGCCGGAGATCGTCGAGGTGCTAGGGGAAGATATGCGTGCATTTGACAGCGAAACTTGCAGAGCACACAGAAGGAGCCTCAAGGCAGATGCCCAGGTCACGTCCCCTGCTGTTGCACCTCGCCCAGTTCCTTACTCCTCCCTCCTCTGCTCCACCCCTGATGCCCTGGCCAGCACCCCCCCTCCTGACAGCCATCCAGAGAGAGAGCAAGCTACGGCCTTTTATCTCAATATGTCTGAAAGTTGAGTCATGGCAACTGGACTTTCTTTCTTTAATGTAGAGACATTTCATTCTGCATCCACAGGAGATTGACAAAATTCACCTGGATGACTGAGAATCTTTACAGACTTTATCTCAATATATTTAACTCACAATGTCCAGACTTTGTGTTAGTTTTGCAAATGTGGGGACATAAATGAGACAAAGGGTTCTGCATTGTAGAATGTAACAGCCCAGTCTGATCTGATGACACATTCATTACTACCTGAGTGAAAGAAGAATGGGGTTGGACAAGACAAAGCACTCAGTTTGGTCAGGAGTCCTTGAAGCCAAGGCTGCTCATACTTCTCCCGAGCACGAAGAGGACTTCGGTGCACTGGACGGCCAAAGGGACCTTTGGTGGGACTTTCAGAGCCAGGTCTCTTATTTCGCCGAAGATCTACTGCGTCAGTTTGTCCTGCTGCGCTATTCTTGGCAGATCATAAACCATGCGATGCAACACCGAAATCTGGAACTCGAGAAGCGCTGCATTAGGATGACGTCCGCATTAGACGGCGGACAGGAAAAACCTCCGCAGCACCTCACCTCGCTCGTATCAGGAAATGTGCCTTGTGGACCGGGGTGTTGAGTTTAGATCCGCCTTTTTTTTTAGCGGTGACCCCATTAGCCCGGCTAATGAAGACACCCAACACCCCCCCCATGCTTGTTAGCAACCGGAGCCGCGCGCGGCAAGAGCTCTCACAAGTCTGGGCTAATGGCAGGCAGCCGGGGGGGCGAGTTGTAATGCAGGAGAGCCGAGTGTCCTCATTGTCTTAAGTGGTCTGATTGCCGTGGAGGGCTCGCAACGCCGCGCCACTTCCGCGGCGACCCACGCGTAAGTTGGTGCTGCCCGCGGCCCCGTTGTCAATTATTACACTCATTACGGAGAAACTTGACTGCTACTGCTCACAGGCGCTTGCGGTGCTAAGCCAAAGGTCGAGGTGTCGAGTGTCTGCTTTTGTTGACAACAGGCCTGTGAAAGAAGTGGTGTGAGGCCGGTTCTTCACGTAAACTGTTTCAAATCAGAATATGGTTTCGGGTGGGCTTGCATTGCTGTGTTGCTCTTTTATACTTTAGTCATTGATTGTCATTGTTAAACACTAGAGCGAAGCACATGGTGACAAATGGAAATGTGTCCTCTGCTTGTAACCATCACCCTTGGTGAGCAGTGGGCGGCCATGACAGGCACCCGGGGAGCAGCGTGTGGGGACGGTGCCTTGCTTAGTGGCACCTCAGTGGATCGGGATTCGAACCGGCAACCTTCTGATTATCCGCTACTATAATCTAGAGACACTAGATTATGGTGTCCCAGTCTGGACATTACGGAGGCTGTGGAGAGTTTAAAAAATTCGGGAAGCAGGTGAAGGGAGTTGATGGAGGTTTGGATTGTGATCAAGCCAGCAATGCAAAGTAAGGAAAAGGCTATTTCTCCATCGTGATCCATGATAACTGTAAAGCAGGAATGAGCATCCTGGGCTTTGCAGTGCCGGCGATGGCCTTTCACCGAGGCTTATTTATAATTGAGAGGTCATTTCAGAAACATGCACCCACACTTGCTTCCTACGATGCACCAAGCTCTTCACCCTCTAAAGATTAGCTTTAGATGCAAGACAGGATCACCGGATCACACTCTGCATGGTCAGGTTGCCCATTTTTCTTCTAAAATGAAGCAATAACACACCATAAAATGCCATCAGTGGTCAGAGGTCAGCAGATCATCACCAGTACTGACATGTAAAGGGATAATGACTCCCGGTTCCGATTATTGAGATGATTCCACATATTTTTTCTTCCATTATGAAAATGTTCATCTCTGATAGCCGTTTATGTGATTTTGTTACTGTAAATTTTGCAATTAGATGGAACAATTCCTCTCAGCCAGTCAGACTGCCATGTGGGCGCTGCTCGATGGCCAGAAACAGGGCGAAACAAAGGGGGAGAACAAAAACAAACCCGCAGGCGTGTGGCGATTGCCAGAACTGAAAACTATACACATAATGTTGCACGGTTCGCGAAAATGTCGCAGCCCCCGATGGGCTGCTCCACAGTCCTCCAGGTGCTGTCAATCCTGGCAGTGGGTTTTAACTGTGGCATGATTGTGTATAATGACAAAGGCAACACACATTTTGGGTGATTAATGCGACTTTTGGTCTCCTCTCCTCGTTTTTCTTTGATTGATGAGAGGAACCCTTCGACAGACATGGGCCCATGTGTTCAAATACCTGTGAACGGTGCAGCTTCGTACATTTACATTTTACATTTACAACATTTATGAGACTTACAATCAGTAGTTACAGGGACAGTCCCCCCCTGGAGCAACTTAGGGTTAAGTGTCTTGCTCATGGACACAATGGTAGTAAGCGGGATTTGAACCTGGGTCTTCTGGTTCATAGGCGAGTGTGTTACCCTCTAGGCTACTGCTACCCCCATGGAGGAACATGATGAACTTGGAGTACATGGAGGAAATCCGCCATGATGCACATCCCGACTTGCACCCGCCAGCTCTCCCTCTGCTTGATGAAGGGAGGCTTTGTTGGTACACGCTGACAAGACGTCTTTTTATTTTCCTTTCCAACAATATGGGGGGTTCAGCTTCACTTTCCAATTTCTGTTCTGATGTTTATCTCTTTAGTCAGTACTATTTTTTTATATTATTTGGTTACCGGGACAACATATTTACGGACCGATTAATAAATGGCATAAACATAAAAGCCAATAAAGCCCAAGCATGTGAAAAAAATTCTCTTTCATTTGGCACATTTATTATAATTCAGCCGTTAGACAGGAGCGGTGCTGGGCCAGTCAAGCGCAAAGATCAAGAATCATATTTCATTTATGTCACAACCAATAAACCGATAGGCAACTAAACCAGTTCAGCAGGGGCAATTTCTTCATCTTAGTCCAACAACTAAATGATAGTTAATGTCAGAGACCAGCATCACTCGTGTTCTTTCAGGAAAATACACATGAACGATGTTGTTCCATCACATTTTCTTCTATGGATATAAAGCAGAAATGGCAAGTTGTCCGATTTGGAGTCTATCAGAGTACAGCTCATCCGGATGCTCCGTCCAGCAGGTTCTGCAGCCAGGCTCTTTTAGACAAGGCCATAAATCACCTAGTTTGCAAGTGCATTATATTACATCGTCGTCCCACTGTCTGTCTGTCTGTGGATATGATGCACTGTTGTGGAAGCATGCCACCGTATATGGGTTTGTATACGTATCCTTCAACGTCTGCAAGAAACTCCAGCTGATGTTCTGTCACTCGATGGTGACTCGTGCTGACGTGTGGCTGGACATTCAGTGAATTATATTACAATTTATAAATATTTATGATATGTTCTTTCGCAGTGAACACTATTCGGGCGCACCTCCTTAATTCTTGTTCCTTTTATGGTTCCGCTGTCTGGACACCACACTCTTGTATGTTGTGTATCTGGCAGCACAGTAGACCGGAATGAGGTGGGGAAAGACGGATTCATCAAAGCTCGTATAGATCTCTGCAGCCTTATCACACATCTCCACCGCGTTCATTCACACCTTCAAACTGCATTCACATGCAGGAAGGTTTTTGTCTCCAGATGAAGAAGTCTTACCAACTACCGATCACCTGGCTCATGTTCAGAGTCATAAAATCTGTCCCATTAAGCCCTTTCCTTCTGTGGTTCATACTCATGTGCATGTGCATGGTCCGGATTTGCGGTTTTCCCGAAATGAATAGTTCATCTCCGACCGGTTGGAGCAGACGTCGGTGAGCCAAGTCCTGCGATTGTGTGTGATTGGGAATGGATGTGGCCCGTCAAAGGGGCTCATTCAGAGCGCAGTGCAGTGCTGATGAGGTCTCTTCATCGGCATCGTCCTCCAGAGTCGCTTTCCTCGCTGGTGCCAATGGGAAAAGATTGCAGAGATCAGTTAGCATTGTTAGCAGAAGGGGCTGCGTTGGGAATGTTTGAAGGATCATGCAGCTTTGGGCCTTTTGGGGCCAGCAGGTCGTCTCCAAACCATTACAGCTCCTTTCCAGCCAATCTCCCAGCGGTGCTTTTCCAGTCGGAATGATGTAGTGCCACAGATTCTGCTCAGCATTGTCTGCATTCACTGATGTGGAGGCGCACGCTGTGTTCAAGCAAACATCTTCAGCAGAATGGCTCACACCAATCTGCAGCGCTTGTTCAAGTGAAGTGCAGCGGCAAACTTTCTCATTCTCCTCAAACGCTGAGTAAAAAGTCACATTCATGCTCCCTGATTCTTGGCTTCCTGGTGAACACAAACAGACCACGCTGGACAAAAATGACAATGTGTCATGTTGGGGCATGTTGGGGCAGTGGTGGCCCAGCAAGTAACAAAATGAAGCCGGAAGGTTGCCGGTTCGAATCCCGATCCGCCAAGGTGCCACTGAGGTGCCACTGAGCAAAGCACCGTCCCCACACACTGCTCCCCGGGTGCCTGTCATGGCTGCCCACTGCTCACTAAGGATACAGAGGACACATTTTGTTGTGTCACTATGTGCTGTGCTGCTGTATATCACAATGTGCATCACTTCACTTTATAACCTGCCTTTGTAGTGTCTGTCCGAGTTAGTGGGCTCAAGCTAGTGCAGTCCAACACCTGTTTTGTTGCTGTCTCCGAACCCTAGACATGACAGTGAACGCATTCGGTTTTAGCATAATTAGGGACTTACACAAACAGCAAAATTGTCATGATAAAGGCTGAGAGATTGTCCATCTGCCGTAGCGTAACAAGACCAGAAAAAAATTTATGTCCTCTATGTACCACAACCATTAACCATTAGTGAGAATATTTAATTCACGAAGCCTTAACCATCACCCTTGGTGAACAGTGGGCAGTCATGATATGGTGTGGGGACTCATTTATTAAGCCTAGTCCTAGATAAAAAGCTTTTTTGAATGGAGAACTTAATTGAAGTCTAGGATTCACCCTGTCGATAGATTTATTGTGAAATATCTGTAAAGTGTCCCTTGCCTCCAATCTCAACACAGAAACAAGAACACACATGAATAAATAAATTGAGGCCACATCCCTCATCAGACATTTTCAGGTTCCCATGATGCACCAGGACTTCCTGTGCCTTGCAGTCTAGAGCAGGAGGCTGCAACTGAGATTTTGGGGGGCTCGTTATGGGCCCCACAGGGTCAGTAATTACTTCCTTGCTCATTTCTTTCCTATCTTTGCCTGCAGACATTCGGCCAACACCGATCCATTGTGGGAGAACAGAAAGACTGGGTGACGGCTGCCGGGGTAGTGGAGGTCAGGGCCCCGCCTCGCCCTAATTATCCGGCGCGCTTTTCGACTCGAGTGTCGGAGCACCGATGAAGCGGCGGGTCACCTTATCAGGGGAGCGCTCAGTCGAGCAGCCGCGCCGCCAGTATTGCTCTAAAGAGGGAAGATGCGATGATCAGTCACTGCTAAACGCTTGAAAGGAGCAGCTCGCTTCACGGTACGGACTTCTTCATTTGGGAATCCAGGGCAGAGAGAAGGTTCCAAGACTGGATCGGAGAAGAAGGGCAACGTGACCTCTCCTGCTGTCTGATGGGGGTTCCATTCATAAAGGCACGTTATTGGCGCTCGGTTGTTAGACGACGGGGGCCAGACAGAGGAATGAAGAGAAGCGGGAAACGTACAGATATCTGGATTTTGTTGATTGTGGAGTTTGTGTTTATTGGTACATTTTCTCCTCCAGCACTCGCCATAATTTATCACGTTTTGCAGTATCCCACAAAACCTAATTCCAGCTCCATTTGTCTAGACAGTTCCATTACAGCAGATGTATTATTAAATTCATCAGCAGTGAAAAGCCCTCACTGCTTCGGCCCTTCTGTTCCGAGATGAATTTCTATTGTTATTATTATTATTGTTTTTATTGTACAAAAACGATGCAATATTTCACAACGGCAAGCTTTCCATCCATCTTCCCAAACCGCATGTCTGCATCTGTACGGCATAATCCTACCAATATGCAATTAATACTAATTAGCAATTAAAACGACTCACATTTCATGAACTTTCAGATACTAATCCACTGTTCAAAGGACCAATCACTGCTCTCCGACTGTAATGGGATTTTTTCACTCAGACAGGATACACCAACCCAACGTTCGACATCATCAATGTTTACTATTACAACACAGCCGTAAGAAGCAAGGTGTACTGTTTAAGCAGAGGAGTTCTGGAGGAGGTTCTGATGATGACAGTGGAACACCTAAAGTCACACATATCACATCACAGTGCAAAGCTGCAGCATTGAATCTGCGAAGAATCATCGGCAATCGAAGAGAAAGGAAAACAGCGGTGGAGATGGAGGGATAGCAGACAGAAGGAAATGAGTTGCTCTGCTGAAGAGATAAAGAGAGGAGAGAGCAAGACACACACACACACACACACACACAGCCGGTCGTAATGAGCCCAGATGGTGTTGCGGAGGCTGGAGTAAGTAACACACACGGTGATGTACTTGTCTGGTCCAATGAGAGAGCTCGTTTGGAACTGTCATGGGTGGACGTGTGATTTATGAACCTGCCTGCAGCCTCCAGCAACAAACAGAACTCATCCACACTCCTCCCACTCTTACAACTTCCTCTATCTGCTGTGTGTGTGTGTGAGAGAGAGAGAGAGAGAGAGAGAGAGAGACAGAGAGAGAGAAAGGGCGGGGCACCTGGAGGGTTTGGAGTAGAGCAGATGTTCCACCAACTGGACTATGATGATTGTGATGATCTGGAAGCACAACAGTCCAGGTAAACAGTGAAAAATCCAAAAGGTTCCATTTGTTCTTTTTGTGTGTGTGTGTGTGTGTTCTGCCTACTATAATCCATCTTCTGGTTTTGTGTTTGTCTCATTCTATCTGTCTACTAATGCATCTGCATCAATCTATCCATCTTCTTCTTTGTCAGAGAGTGTGTGTGTGTCTATGCACCCGTCGGACTTACACTGATATACACCCTAGGAGTAGCAGACAGGGGGCACCAACCCTGGACTGGCTAACCCAGGTAAGACAGTCCAGGGTGTCCTAATTACTGAAGTCCAGGGGCGGACGTGTCAGGGAAAGACGAGTTTGTTTCTTTCCTTTGCCGCCCTTGGTCCTCGCTGCAGTGGTTTTCAATGACATGGTAGCACTGTCAATATTTGTCACTATAATAAATGCTTGTCACTTCTCTCTAAACCTGTGTTTTTGGATTATTTTTGCCCTCGTCCTCCTGCTGCCCAACCATTTCTGTTCTCTCCCCTGACCTAGACCAATGGGAGGGTAACATTGTGTGTGTGTGTCTGTGGCCCTTTGTGTGTACTGTTAAACAGACACTGTAATATAAAGTAATTAATTGGACTAATATATAAAGTAATTAATTGGCTGAGTTCACCAATAATGTATTTAATTTTAACAGTGACTCCGCCCCCAGGTGACAAGCCCACATGAACCTTGATTTACCCAGAATCATGGACCTCACAGACGTTCACCTTTTTGTGTTAAATTGCTCTTGGTTGCATCTTGGGGATTTTTGTCCTTTCTTTTCCTTAGAGTTTATTTTAGAGTTGTTCGGAGGTGAAATAAAGTCTCCACACCGGTTAAAAGGTCTGAGTTCTTGCTTATGTCACATTTACATTTACATGACAGCATTTAGCGGACGCTCTCATCCAGAACAACTTACAAAAGTTCTTTAAATATCAATCTTTGAAATGCTTCGTTTGGTTCAATATTTTTTTAAATAGAATATAGAAGGTTTACTTAAGAGCTCTTTTATTTAAATATATTATTTAATTTAAATAGAAAAATGATTGTTATAAATATTTTCTAAGCTGGAAGGTTTTTAGATCTTTAATGGCGTTACTCGGAGCGCTCCGGGTGAAGCTGTCTGGGGAAGCCGCCGTGATGGCCACCTGAAGAATGATGTTAAGGATAACATCAGAGAACATTTTTTAACTGACTGAGAAGCCTTTCCTTGAAAAGAGGATAAAGTCAGTCAGTTCCATATTGATCAGAGTCTTCACCAACTGAGCCATCTTCCCAATTCTGTTAGGCTCTTCAGGACCGACCACCTCAGAAAACACAATCAACAGTCCTGGTCCTCCTCGGGTGGTACCGAAGACAGATGCCTGCAACTCACGGCAACTGCAAATCGCAACAATAGAGCTAAGTGCCGAATACAGCAATAAGTCTAATTTTACAGTTAAGTCTAATTTTACAATTAAAATGACAAGCTGTTTTCCAATCTGTCTGCCTGAGGCGGGGCAACAAGGAGAGAAGGAGGAGCCTGTGACAAACTCTGTCACAGGCTCTACCAGTCATCCTTATTATGGGGTCTTATTTAGCTGAAAACAATGTCCGAATAATTCCTGAATCCCGTGGCAGGATCAGATCAGGATGGTGTGGCTCTTTTGAACTTGAGACGGTAATTCTATGACTGTCATCACTATTAAAAATGCCGGTTTGCCACAGTAATGTTTGTTTTAAGAAATTAATTCTATTAAATAATAAAATGTATTATTATTAGATGGGAGGGGCATATTTTACATTTCTGGAACACAGATGCATGCTTTTTATGGTATTTTTCTATGGTATGATTTATTGTTCTTTTACTGTATGATGCTCAGTCCTGTTGTCACGTCTACGGACTTACGGGGGAAGGAAGCGCAGAGGTCTGACATTCTGGGAAGGGGTTTTTATTATTAAATAAACAACAAATACAAATAAACAATGGCGCGGTGGCCAAAAACGGGAAATAAAAGGGAAAAAACACAAACTAACCCGTAGGCGTGTGGCGATTGCCAGAACTCAAACCGCATGAAACAAAACTAGGTCAAGTTCGTGCAGCGAGTTCACGAAAATGCCAGAGACCCCGAACGGGCGGAAACTTCCGGCATTTATGGGGCGTCAGGATTGGATTCCGGTGTGGAGCCCAGCTGCAGGCAATCCTGACAGAGCCCCCCCTCCAAGGGCTACGTCCTCGGAGCCCCAACAGTACCATCAGTGGAGGCGGCGGGGCGGACGGCGGCAACCACAGGGCTCCTGCCCTGCTGTATCCTCCCCTTGGAGGACCCGGTCCCTCGGGCTGGCTCCCCGGCGTGGTCAGGCGTGGCGGCCCCGGTCCCTCGGGCTGGCTCCCCGGCGTGGTCAGGCGTGGCGGCCCCGGTCCCTCGGCCTGGCTCCCCGGCGTGGTCAGGCGTGGCGGCCCCGGTCCCTCGGCCTGGCTCCCCGGCGTGGTCCCGCTTGGCGGCCCCGGACCCTCGGCCTGGCTCCCCGGCGTGGTCCCGCTTGGCGGCCCCGGACCCTCGGCCTGGCTCCCCGGCGTGGTCCCGCTTGGCGGCCCCGAACCTTCGGCCTGGCTCTCCGGCGTGGTCCCGCTTGGCGGCCCCGGACCCTCGGCCTGGCTCCCCGGCGTGGTCCCGCTTGGCGGCCCCGGACCCTCGGCCTGGCTCCCCGGCGTGGTCCCGCATGGCGGCCCCGGACCCTCGGCCTGGCTCCCCGGCGTGGTCCCGCATGGTGGCCCCGGACCCTCGGCCTGGCTCCCCGGCGTGGTCCCGCATGGCGGCCCCGGACCCTCGGCCTGGCTCCCCGGCGTGGTCCCGCATGGCGGCCCCGGACCCTCGGCCTGGCTCCCCGGCGTGGTCCCGCATGGCGGCCCCGGACCCTCGGCCTGGCTCCCGGCGTGGTCCCGCATGGCGGCCCCGGACTCCCGTACCTGCACACAATAATCAGGGCCGATCCATCTGGGTACGTGTGGGCCCTGTCTCCACATGTCCCCTCTGACACGTCTTGTGTCACCCCCTGCACCGCGCAGGGAGATTGTCCCAGAGCCTCCGGCGACTGTTCCAGGCACCCCAGGCTGGTGCCTTCTGGGACTATGCAGCCCCTCTCGCTGCACGGCCCTGGTGCCAAGGGGGGGGCATTGCCAGACCATCCGGCTAGCCCCTTCTGCGTCCGTTGGGACAAGCAGGCCCTCTTCCTGCCTGTCCCAGCTGGGTCCTCATGCCTACCCGGGGGCTCTATGGCGCTCCACCCCTCTGGAGGCAGACGCAGGCCCATGCCTGGCCCGCCCTCCTCACTGGCTACCGCAGGACCCAGCTCCATCGCTTCCCCACCTCCCCTCCCCTCAGGAGGAGTCCCCAACCCGAACTGCACCCCCCCAAAAAATTCTTTGGGGGAGCACCCCCCCCCGGCTGGACTTAGGGGTACCTTGGGGCTTGTCCACCTCGCCTTGGACCAGCACATTCGGGTCAGGAACCTCCTCCTCACACTGCTGGGAGGGACGTGGGTCTCCACGGACCTCGTGACGATCCTGGATGGGCGCGATGGGCGGAGCCATCCCAGCACCGACTGCCCAAACGGCGTCATCCTGGTCGTCGTCCGTGTCAACCTCGTACCCCCGGAAGTCACATGGGTCATCACGGACGCCGCGATGATCTCGGACGCGCACGCTGGGCGGAGCCATCCCGGCACCGACCGCCCACCGAAAATCCACGTCATCATCGCTTTCGTCATCCGTGTCCTCCCACCGGTGACTCCAAGGGTCGTCCACCCTGCGGACAACCTGGACCCATGGCGCGATAAGCTCCCATGGGCAGTACTCTGGCCATTCGGGCTGGAGGCTGCCCACCTCCTCGCTGGAGGAACGCCGCCGTTGTTGTTGCCGCTTCTCACCCCCCTGGAAGTGACGTGGGTCCCCACGGACCTTGCGACGATCGCAGACTGGCGCGATGGGCGGAGCCCAACTCTCGTCTCCCGTGCTCTCGTCGTCGTCCGTGTCGTCCACGGGGAGCCTTGCCAGCAGAGCGCAGAGTTCTTGGCTCGACATGGCGAAGATCGTGGGGGTCGCATCTTCTGCGCTCGCTGCCCACGTCACTTCCTCGCTGCTGCCGACGCCAACGTCCTCGCTCCGCCTCCTCACCAGCCCGCGTTGTCGCTTCCGGGTTTCGCGGAGTTTCCCGGGGGTGACGTCATCACGCGGCGCCGCGTACCACGGCTTCTCGGGGAGAAAACGCTCGACCAGAACGGGCGGCGCGTCTCTCGTCTGGCGTCCGCGTTCGCCGCGCCGGGCTGCGTCCTTCGCGGCGTTTCTTCTCCTCTGCTTTCCACCTCTGCGCTTTTGGGGGGGTCGCTGGCATTCTGTCACGTCTACGGACTTACGGGGGAAGGAAGCGCAGAGGTCTGACATACTGGGAAGGGGTTTTTATTATTAAATAAACAACAAATACAAATAAACAATGGCGCGGTGGCCAAAAACGGGAAATAAAAGGGAAAAAACACAAACTAACCCGTAGGCGTGTGGCGATTGCCAGAACTCAAACCGCATGAAACAAAACTAGGTCAAGTTCGTGCAGCGAGTTCACGAAAATGCCAGAGACCCCGAACGGGCGGAAACTTCCGGCATTTATGGGGCGTCAGGATTGGATTCCGGTGTGGAGCCCAGCTGCAGGCAATCCTGACACCTGTAATATTTTTCTGAGGCCTTTTGGTGTAAAAAGTTCTGCACTTTGTTTCTAGTAGACGCTCCATGATATCCAGTCAGCTCTTGTGTCATGCTGTGATGGTTTGTATTCCGGAGGAATAATAAAAATTTGCTGAAGAAGCAACATATTTCTTTTATCAAAATCTGTGTGTTCGTGCGAAAGGTACTCCCAAGTGGGCGGAGCTTAGCTTTATTAGCAGCACTCTGTTGTATGGAGGACCTGTGGGTTTCATGAAGGGTTCTGTATATATTACTACACGTGTTCCACACACATGCCAGAAGACTAAACTTCTCCAAAAATTCTAAATCAATGCAATTACAAGGAAAATCCCGCTGGAATCTGGAGGATCTGAAATTCAATATGGTGAGATTCAGCCGTGCTTTCGGTAATCAATCTTTAGCTTTATAATCCTGTGGCACCATTTAAGAATTAAAGGTATTTCTTGAAAAACACGGAGAAACACTTAAGAAAGAAGAAGAATGTGAAGTGATTGTCATACACAGAAGCACAACACATGTGCACACGACGAAATGTGTCCTCCGCTTTTAACCGTCACCCTTGTATAAGCAGTGGGCAGCCATGACAGGCGCCCGGGGAGCAGTGTGTGGGGACGGTGCCATGCTCAGTGGCACCTTGGCGGATCTGGATCTGGCAACCTTCTGATTACGGGGCCTCTTCCTTAACCGCTAGGCCACCACTGCCCCAAGTTCTGGAAAATATTTTTTTTGTGGTTAGGTCACGGATTCAATACATTGCCTACAAAGCCTAAACTGTACCAACAGCCTTATCGACTAATGACGTGCCTCTTCTTTCAGCCATACTCCGATTAACACAGTTTTTTATTCTGCACATGTAAAAAAAAAAGTCTGCTTGCATTCTTGCTTCTTCTAGTACATACCTGCCAGCAGAGCTGTTAGAACGATGGTAGTGCAGGGAAAAGTGAACCAGAATGTATTCACCGACAGAGACTTGAAAGCACTTTTGTAAACCTGCCAGCCGCTGTAAATGTAAATGTAATGGGGAGCGTGGTGTCTGCGTGTCACGTGCATTGTATTATTAATGCACCCGGAGCAACTTCTGCATTCCTCGTGCTGATCTGACTGCAGGCGGGAGTACAGCGTTCGTTTTGCACGGCTATGCAATCAACAGTTAGAAATCAGGGCTTGTCTGCAAACTACTGCATGGAATCTCACCTCATTTTTTTTAGGATGTAAACTGTACAAATTAACAAGACAGTGATTTGTTGAAATGTTATTGTTCATTCAGTCCCTCATCATCCATAACCACTGAATCCAAAGCGGGGTCATGGCTTCCGGAGCACATCCTGAGACACTGGGCACATACACACACACACACACACACATATCTACGGCCAGTCTACCTACTCTCGAATGTCAATAATTAACATTTGTTGCATACCTCAAGGCATGTTTCAGATATGTTATGTACATTTTCAAGCATGTGGCATCAAACAATCCATCATACAGGTTCCATCCACACAAGAACGTTTTTCCCAAAAAAATGGAAAATTGTGTCAATATGGAGACGGCATTTCAAGGGTTTACTGTTTGTAAAATGTGTTCAAGTGTGAATTTCACTTTTCCGCGTATCCATGTGGTACGCGTTTGTGAATACGTTTGACGTAATAGCCCAACCTCTAAACCTGACCTATGACTCCTGACCTATATGTACAACACGTAATACAACACGTAATTGTTCTGCAGCAGCTGAAGAACCTGAGGAAGCCGCTACAGGAAATCCTGTCTGCGGTGCACATTTCTAATGAAAAGACAAAAGGAGAGCGGGGAGTTACAGCGCCACTTACAGGTGTGGAGTGGGGTTACAACAACTTAAAAAAAACAACAACACTTCAGATAACGCTCCCGTGTGGAGTTTTTTAGAAACAGAAAAGTGTTCTCGTGTGAATTAGGCCTTAGACAAATATATTTACTTTAAAAAATCAGGCCCTGGAGTTGAGTATGGTTAAGTCTGATGTTGGGCCCTCCAGGCCCCTGTTGTTTAGTGCTTGTCGACATGCCTTGCTGCTCCTCACGCTCTGCATGAGCTTCGTCTGGACAGACCTCAGAGGGTGCAGACAGGGTGAAAATCACCATCGTCTGATCCAACGAAGGGAAAGAATAAAACAGAAAAAAACGTGTCTTTTATTCTCAATGTGTCATTAGCGCTTTCATCTGTTGTGACTCCCGGCTCGGTGACCTTCTCGCTCCATCTGTCTGCGGGTGTCCTGCTGCCCCGGCGCAGCCCTTTCAGCAGATTGCAGATCAGTGAACTTCAAACTCAGACATTATCAGTCAAGCTACACAGCATGTCTACAATCGGCCCAGACTGAGTAAGACAGGCACAAGCACACACTACCATGAAGCTGCTCTGATGCACAGCATGCTATTACACACACACACACTCACACAGCAAATTCTCATTGTGTCCCGCTTTGTCCTTTCTGATTGTGATATGAATGAAACATTTGACCATCATGAACAAAGCTGAAAAATACAGAGGGAACAACTTCCGAATGTGCAGTTCATTAGGCCCTCATTACCTCTCCCCGCCCTGCTGGGGAGTATGGGAAATCTCGGCAAGTCATGGGATGAGATAGTCTCACGGCAAGTCATGGGATGAGATATCAAGCAGCTCTGCAGGATGGCAAGCCATTAGGATCATAATTTATGTTTTCGCTCTGGAACACATGGTTCTATGCTGTGTGAGAACATGGGATTAAACTCGTATCTAAAGAAACCTCACCAATGCAGTTTCGTAATTAGAACTGATTCCACGTCTGATTCCAAGCACCTCTTTCTAGAGGCGACTATATTAAAGAATCATTCATATTTATATTATGAACCCCATGCAAGAATTTAGCCCCCCCGCGTGTCTAGACAGAGTATGGGGAGCCAGCTGAATGCAAGCTACATTATTCATTATGAGCACAAATTGAGCACAAAATGCAGCTCAAACATTGCTTTTTATGCCCCTTTTAATACATATTAATACCAGCTACTTTTGACAATAGTCGAACTTTTTCTTCCCTTCTTTGTGGCGCCCCCTGGACGGATGGTGCGCTTTAGCATTTGCCTATATTGCCTATGCCACGGGTAGTCTCTGTTCATACTGACAAACCACTCAAACATTGTCTGCACACAGTCATCAGTACAAACAGCAGAGAGAAGCAATGTGACATTTTGTATTATGAGCATAAAATTAGTCTTTGCAAGAAGCATTCTGCATTCCAACTGACACGATCTCACCAACCGAATAAAGGATGGAGCTGCATGAGCTTCATAATTTACAGGCCTGCAAACGCATCTCTCAGAGGACTGGGTGTCAGCGCTGTGTGGTCGGAAGAGTGAATTCTGCAGTCTCGCTCTCTCGCTGCCCCTGGACTGAACTCTCTTCTTGAATCCTAAGCGGCGAAGGTTTGCTTTAAAGCTCTTGCCTCCTCTGGGAGTATCGCTTGTTCAGTGTTTTGAGAATCCCATCACACATTCAGCCTGGATGTGCGCTGCATTCTCAGGACGCCGACACCTTCAGAGACGATGGAACGTAGATACGTGCAGATATGTTATACACATTATTAATAGAAAATTTTAATTCTTATCACATCTAGGTTTAACACTTTACGATGTAAGGAACATTTGTATTAATTGTATCATTTATAATCTTATATTTTATAACACATGGTTTTTAACATATGAAAACGATCAATCCTCTTCATGAGTTGAAGTGGCCTGCATGAGAGGATTACAATACAAATATACTCCTTGGTGACTAGATTAGACACTTGGTCACCTGCCCTCAGCAATCTCCTGAATATTAAAAGAACATGGTGCTGGAAAGGAATCAATAGGTGTTCATGTATTCACTGAGCTGATCTCAGCCATTGGATTAACTGGCCATGTTACATATTCATATGGGACACAGCCATGCAGTTGTCATGTTTTCATAAGTATGTTGCAACAGCACACGTTGACACAACGAAATGTGTCCTCTGCATTTACCCCATCACCCTTGGTGTGTGGGCATGGTACTTTGCTCAGTGACACCTATAGCCCTGCTTCCTTACCCACTAGGCCACCACTGCCCCAATGCTCTTCATGTGATATATAATAAAAATATATAATGTAATATAGTTGATGAATAAAAACAAGAATAAATATGGTTTTAAGAATAAATATGTCCATTCATTTTTGTTGACCAAAACGAGAAGACGTTATTTATTTTTGTCATCTGGTCAAATTATTATTATTATTATTATTATTATTATTATTATTATTATTATTATTATTATTATAACCTTGTTTCAATTATGAAATGGGTTTGACTAAAAAAATTATTCTAGGTACTCTTCAATATTGACTGGGTTTAATAGAATTGCATTACTAAATAAAGACTAAAATACAGTTTTCATTTACTAAAATTATACTAAAATGTCTTTAGTTCTCATTGACTAAAACTAGACTAAAATGTAATCAGTACACTAAACTAAAACAGTAATGCATTTCTCTGGATAAAAATATAACTAAATATGACTTTTAGTCAACTGAAACTTGACTAAGTTCACTAGACAAAAGGGAGTATGGAGGTGACTAAGTTAATAACTTGACAGCTTGATGCAAAGTGTAGACTAAAACTAAAATTAAGATGGGCTACCAAGTTCTTACATGCTTGGCCACCTATGCCCCCTCTAGTGGTCTGTCTTATAGGTGGGTGTGTTACCCACATTAGATTGTTCAGTTCAGGGATGCTGATTTTGTCTGGGTTGTGAAGAATTAAGAAAAAAATGTGTGTGGAAATTACATACAAAATCGACAGATCTGAGTTTGTGATCTCATTCTCCAGCACAATAAAAGCACACGCCCACTGTTGTCTGATGATATGCTACTTGTCGTTTGTTCCTCTATGAACAGGAGGAAACAGAGCTCGGCCTATGTGTGGTCACTAGGCCGTATGGGAACAGGTAGTTGTGACAGCTGGAGTGCCGTGGTAGGTCTGAAGGAAAATCTCTGCTTCGATTGAGCCAACAATTATTTCAGCTGTGTTTTTCGTACGATAAACCACCAAGTCTATGCTAATGAGTCTTTTCATTCACTGTCACCTGAGTCAAGACATGTGGGAGTGTGACACCTGCTTTATACTGCATTTCATTGGATTGCTACGTGTGATCTGCACAATGTCAACAATGTTATCCTCATTATTAATCAACACCAGTAATCAAACAATTGGTAACATATATACATTTTTGTAACTATAGAAAGTAGAACAAATAGATAGGAATTTGTTGTCAGCATTCATTGTCATACAAGGAAGGAATCAAATGAACTAAAATTTATAACAAAGGTATGTCTCTTTAAAAAGAAATGCATCAACAGATTGAATAGGAATGTGTATATATTCAAATGTAGATTATTGATTAAATAAAGTGTTGATAAATAATTTATGATGTTCCCAGTTAAAACATAATCTGAAATATTCTTAACCCCACCCCCCCACCCCCCGCCCAAGCATAGCACTCTCAAACTCAATACTAGTCTAATTAAAGTGTGAGCACACACACTCTCACACACACACACACACACACACAGAACCTTTATCACCATGCCCAGTTTTCACATATAACTGTAACCTGGGAACACACACACACACTCACACACACCGAGAGAGAGACAGGCATTGATTTATGGAGTACATGTGCCGGTGTTAATTAAGGCTGCAGGCTGAGTGGAATGACAACTTCCCCCTTTTTTTTTCCTTCCCTCAAACCTTTCGTTAATTGTGCCTCCTGTTCCATTTCCCCCACATTTTCTTCCTTCGTTTCGTCGGTCCTTTTCCTCTCTGATGTCTTTGTGACCACGGAGCCTCTGCTCTGCCCTCCTTGTCCTGCTTTCTCTTCACTCTCCCCGCCGACTCCAATGTCACCCATCTCCTTCAGCTGTTCCTCGGCTCTCTCCCTCTCTATTCCTTAATTTATCTCCACATGTCGCTCTGTCACTCACTCCTCAAATCCCCCAGAGTGAGTGTCACCCACGGGCCATTAATTTTGGTCCCACAATGCACTGGGGCAGGGACGAGTCGAATGTAATTTTCCTGCGGGGTCGTGAAGGTAAGGCGGATACGCTGACTGTGTGTGACCGCCCCTCCCCGCCTGACACTCTAAGCAGACAAAGTCACCCGGCTTGGCCAATCGGAGATGAAGGGCGGCGGGAAACCGGAGACGTCCCTACCGAAGACGACATGGACGGAGAATTAGATCCTTCTGAGGCTGCTCTCAGCTCGGCTCCTCTCTTCAGGGTTCAAGTTCATCGTCGCTGGACACGACTGGCCAGCTCATCTCTCCTCTCCAGTGGCTGCTGCTGTTTGGGTTCTGCACCATACAGGGAACACATTTACCAATACCAGTCTTCACAGCGGCCAGATCTCTGACCACAGTCTGCCGCGAGCCGGTAACCATTGTGGCAGATTGTGGTTATTGTTTTAATTTAAATAATACAACAAGAATAAATAAAAAACACGAGGATTCACATGAATGAGTTATTCTATCTAGCAAATAATTAGCTAGATATATTTGTAATAGACAACATAATGATAGGTACAAAGTGACAATGTGCATCTTTGTGTAAATTAATTAACCGGAACTTAGAACAGCGTATGCAGCATTGCATTCGTGAAAAATTGTGCGGTTTGGTGGCCAAGAATTACTCAGCCACAGGTACCAAAAAAATCGGCCTCATCTTGAACCCAAGGACCCATACCCCGATGAGGCTCCACCGGCCATGGGTTGGCGAGGTGAGGTGAAGCGGCTTGTCCGTTCGGGGTTCTTGGACGAGGAAGGGAGTGGGCAGATGGAGGAAAAGACGGTGGAGGACCGCGACACGGGCTTTTTCCAATGCAAATTTGTATTTATGGCATTTTTCACACCCTTATCCAGAACGCCTCATAATCAGTAGTTACAGGGACAGTCTCCCCTGGAGACACTCAGGGTTAAGTGTCTTGCTCAGGGACACGATGGTGGTAAGTGGGGTTTGAACCTGTGAACCGTCACAGACTTCTACGCCCACTAGGCATCTACCACAACAGTAACTGAATGCAAAAGTGCCAGAAGAAGCACTGAGAGGTGCAATGCGGGAAGCTTCAGACTGAGGAGGGGTGGGGTACCTCCTGGTCCAGCATCAGGACCGCTCCTCGCTTTAACGTTTCCTTTTCAATTTCATCATTTTTTTTATTCATTTTTCTTTCACTTCTAAGAAAACAGCTGAGGAGTCCGCAGTCACAATTCGAACTACATTTAATACAGCGAGAACAAGCACAAGTGCCTCTCCCACTGGCGCCACTTCAACTACACATTCTTTTTAAGCACAAATGAATATTTTTAATTGGGTATTCAAATTAGGGATATTGACAAAATGTAAGAAATTTTAACAAGACAAATGACATTTCCACAGAGAAAGCCCTCCTTTCCATCAGAGATGTGGAGCAGGATTGTGCAACTCTGACTGAGCTAATGTCTGAAGACCCTCTCAGACAGCGCCGGTGACGAGCCAAGAAAAGCAGGACTGATGCGCTGTCACATGGGTAAGGGTGGCAGGGACCCGGTGTGCCAACATCCCTGACAGGCGGCAGCGGTGGCAGACCAGGCCGCGTGGAACAGGCTTCCCGGGCGCTTAATGATCTGTGGGCTCGGCGGCGAGAGTGGCAGCTGTCAGTCAGGACGAGGCGGCCCCGCCCCGGCTCAGACAGATGTGGCGAGGAGGGGCAGGGGGCAGGGCGCATGTTCGGGGATGCGATGGGCGCAGTTAGCGTTTGTGTTTAGCCTGGTGACAGCTCCTGTAATTATATCTTCCGGCTCCTCTGGGCTAATTTCCAAACCTGTCCACTTATTAGTGATTATCGCCCCAGCAGCTCAGCAGGATTCTGTGTGTGTGTGTGTGTGTGTGTGTGTGCGTGTCTCTATGTCGATCCGGTTCTACCTGAACGCCACTGACGTACCAGAGCAAAGCTGAATTTTAATCGTGTTGCAATCATATTGCATTTTAACATTCTACGCCATGGACTGAGAGCGGCTCACACAGGTCCCCCTGAGTTCTGAAGGAGTTCGGCGCTTTTCACTCCACAGAAAGCAGAAAGGTTTTTTTGGTTGTTTTTTGTTCCCTTGGTAATGAGAAGAACAGATTGTAACTTTTGTAAAGGTCTCAGAACATGATGCGCATGCGCACTTACATACACAAACACACACACACACACACACATGAATGTGTTCCCTCATGAACACAACAGATTGGTGGGAGCTTCTAATGACATTTATTGTTTTATTTGTCTGAATTTGGGGAATTTGATGATGTCTGTGTGTAACCCTTTAATTCCAACTGGTACTTACTGCATTATAAATCCAGATTTAAAAGTTTGCACTCGTGTAAACCAACTGTATGTCATGTACAAGATAGTGAATCTCAAAAACATACGTTGAGTGTGTAAATGAAGGACACTAGATTTCAACATAAAACCACAAATAGTATTTTGTTGCAATGAATGCAGTGCATGTGATGGTGTACCTTCTAAAAATGCAGATGACCTTTATAGAATTTTTTCACTAGTATCTTGGAGCCGTGTGTTTTGAACCTGCATCATCTGAAAGTCCAGCAGTGTCCTAAGTCATGGTCCCGTGAAGAGTCCGCAACGAGCAGTGTGTTAGATTTAGTGATGAGCCTTGCAGATTTCAACCCCTGTTGTTCTTCTTCATCTTCCAACCATCCCACATGCACTGGATGCAGGCGGCCTCTTTATCTTCAAAGGTGCCTGTTCTGTCCGTTCTGGGCTTCTGCAGAATCATTATTGTCTTGGAATAAAGTGTTTTTTTTTGTGACAGGTTTATAAAGATTTATTTTACATTTTCTCACAGATCTTCTTTACGGTGCCACATGGTTGCACGGCAGATAGTGACGTGGCCTCGCACGTCCAAGATTGTGAGTCTGAATTCCATCTTGGACCGTGTCTGTGCAGAGCTTGCGTGCTCTCCCCATGTTGCGCAGGTTTTCTCCAGGTTCTCCGCTTTCCTCCAACACACTGGGTGACTCTGCATTGTCTGTAGCTGTGCATGTGTGTGCATGCCTTGAGGTGGGCCAGCACCCCGCCCTGGGTGCGTCCTTTGACCCTAAGTAGGAGTAAGTGGTTAACAACAGTGAGCGAGTGCGAGATCTCCTTAAATTCTGCAGACTCTGCTTTTTCATGTAACAATTTGTTGTAATGCCAATACTTAAAATGCTGAGTATTTCTGAGTATTTGTGCATGATGCACCGTAAAAGATTCCTCACCCCCCCGCCCATGACCTTTTCCAACTGTTACCATCAGGCAAAAGATACAGAAGCGTTAAAACAGGGACTAACAGCCTAAACAGCAGCTTCTACCCTGTTGCCATCAGGGAAGTGAATTACTTTTAATTTCCATCTCTAATTCAATTTCAATTCCATTCACGTGCAGTACGGCCTTGTGCGGGTTGATTGTTTGTCAACCTACCTAGTTTCTTACATTTTAATTCATTTTTTTGTATTACATTTGTATTATATTTCTCCTTTTTATACTCTCCTCATTATATATTTATAGAGACCTCTCCGGCTCAGGGACGGAACCTCATTTTCGTTGTACTTCTGATTCTGCTATTCAGTCAGGGATGATACTAACTCCACCCCCATCTATCCGAAAACCAAACAGTGCTGATGACGAAGTGCAGATCATCCCTGCATCTCCGTCCATCAGATGGGTAAAGTCCACACTGCTGTCTGTCTTTGTCTCTTCCTGGACGTAAAATGGAGGCTCTCCTGAGTGCCGGTGGGCAGGTGGGCGCTCAGTGGTGTCTGGTGCAGAGTTACAGGTGACCCGCCGGCAGCAGGTGCTGCTGGGAGGGAGACTGGGGTGCAGGAGGGGAGCAATTAACCTCAACCCCAGCTGTCGAGGAGAAGAGCAGCAAACGTCCCTCGCGCAGGCCAAATGAACCCCTTCGCTTTGAGCTGGGGGACGCAGGGTCCTCTCAGGTGGTCCCTCTGTCCGTCTGGTTCTTGGTTCACCTCTGTAGCTGTCCCACAAATCCTGACTCCTGCTGCTTTACTGAATAGCTCAAAATGTCAGTCTGCCTGTGTGTATGTTTGTGTGTGTGTGTGTGTGTGTGTGTGTGTGTGTGTGCTCAGGTGAGAGAGATCATGTAAATGTATTTAGGACTGTGGACAGATGTCAAATATGCTTTTTTGGGTGAATCTTCCACCCTCTATGCCGTCATCTCTGAGCTCGCGTTGCCACCTGCAGGTCAGATGATGTAATAATAATGTTTCAGTATGCTGTTCAGTATTTTACTTCTTATTAACTTATTGTTTGCTCTTATTTTCATTGCCTAATGTCAGTGACGGACTTGTTGATAATTGAGCTAGTGTGCATGCCATTGGGCAGTGGAGGAAACTTGAGCACCCAGAGAAAACCCTAGTTGATGCCACACACATGCAAAGGATTCAAATGTCCTAATTCACAGACAACACAGTTTGTGTTGCTTTTGAGTTACACCAGAATCCTGGAAGAACATTGTCTCATTGATGGTTGGAATAAATTCCTACTTGGCAAAAACGAATAAGCAAATCCGAGCAGGGAGGAGCCACAACCAAAATATTTGCCAGTGAAGGTTTCTATAGTGAACAATTCTAGTAAAATTAATACAAATAATGTTTTTACACCCTCATCCAGACTGACTAAGTACAGGGACAGTCCCCCCAGGAGACCCTCAGGGTTAAGTGTCTTGCTCAGGGACACAATGGTAGTAAGTGGGGCTTGAACCTGGGACTTTGTGGTCTTCTTCTGATATGCAAGTGAGTCTGCAAGGCAGAGAATGTGCAGCATCAAACCCAGTAATCCCTTGCGCCCCGGCTGTGTGCGGGAACCATGCAACCTGTCGGAGAAAAGATCTCCTCAGCCTGGCAGCTGGGCAGGAACGATACAGCAGCCTGCCTCCGACACGAGGGAACCCAGTTCTCCTCGCCAGCCGGTCCAGAATCCAAGCCGGCGTAATGACAGCCTGATCTGGCAGGAGGTGCCGTTTCAATGTCATCCTGTTCTGATCTGCTGTGGGCGTCGGCTAAATATAGACGGGTTGTTCAGAAACTGCAAGTATTGCTGAATTTTTAAACGTTCTATGCATCCTTGAGTCATTTTTATTCGTGTTTATTATCGGCCTTATTTTTCTACTAAAAATCTTTTCTTTTTACATTTTTAATTATTTTTTATTCACTTTGATCGGCCACAGTGTCTGAACAGTGTTGCACCAACAACCTTTCAGTTTTCCACTGTGTTAAAGACCCTGCATGACATATACCGACACAGTATGAGGAACTAGCAAAGATTAAATCACAAAAGACCATCTCATACACCAGGCTGCCCTCTCTGGGTGACGCCGTATAACTGCAACACAGCAACACAGTACCCACGTCACACAACTCAAGGGCAGGACAAGAGCAAAATAGAGGTTTCAGGCTCCGAAAAACTTCCCCCGATTGTCCGACACAGGCGGTGCATAGGGTGGTAGTAGCCTAGTGGGTAACACACTTGCCTGTGAACCAGAAGACCCAGGTTCAAACCCCACTTACTACCATTGTGTCCCCGAGCAAGACACTTAACCCTGAGTGTCTCCAGGGGGGACTGTCCCTGTAAATACTGACTGTAAGTCACTCTGGATTAGGGCGTCTGGTGAATGTAAATGTAAATGCATATGATGGAGTCTGTGGGCTCAACTGCACCCATGATCGGTGTTTCTGAGGTTTTCCCCTTCTTTCTGAACGCCTTGCCATCTCAGAAAAGTAAATTACATTCCAGGTCTTGCAACTTTCGTTAGCTCTACCATTTAACATGCATTTTTAAACATTTTCATTCCAATTTTATGCTGATTTCTAGAATTGTTTCTTAAAGGCTGTTCTCCTGTATTGTGAGGATAAAATTAAGACCAGGCTGCAGCCATAATGCTCATAAAGCCTGGGATCATATGCAAGAAAATAAATCAAATAAATGCAAAGAGTGCGTTTTACTCTCCTTTACACCTTCAACAGATGCTGAACACAAGTGACCTACTCGGCCAAGAGACGCTCCCCGTCATCGGGCTGGATGAACAGGTCTGTGGACCGCCGTGCGTCTCCGGAGTATAGTTCATCGCTGTTCTATCATTAATGAGCTCTGCTGTTATTCTTTTATTACTTCTAAAGGTTAATCTTGACTCATGCGGCAGGACTGATCATCCTGAACTGATAAAACATCCCGGGGGCCTGTACCTGGCATCCTGCTTCTGTGATTGGATAAGAGGAAAAGATTTAAAAAAAAAAAAAAAAAAAAGATCTGTGCTCTGACCAGAGTGAAATCGTCTGCGTGGAGAACGGTTCTACTTCATCAGAGCAGAGAGGAACCGAGGTGAGACGCAGATTAACATGTCATCGAAGATGTGACCATCTTATATGTTGTGACAAGTAGTAAATATAGTTTTATAATTAAAATATAATAATAGTTTTATAATTTCGTGTCTTGTTATTAAACCATTTTTGTTTTGCAGGATGATGAAGTTTATATTTCTAATCTTGCTTATCACTGGTAAGGATGCTTGTTTTGCTCATGATCTTTTGAAAATTTACATTCATGGTTTGGTGAATTGACATATTGTCATCTTACTCCCCCACGTAAACTTTGTACCGTGGTCTTCGCATTTATAACACCTCTGATAAGATCAGTCCAGACCTTTAGCCGAACACATCTTTATTTGCCACGAGATTATTTCAGGGGTTTTTTATTAACTCGACAGTAATTTATGGCCCATATTATTTTTGTCATGATTCGTGGTGTCGGAAACAAAAATTTCCAGATTTGGAAATGAAAAAAGCGTAAAAAATAACCGACAACGGTGCTGTTTGTGGTCAAGGCCTTCATGCTGTGCCGCTAAGACGTGAGGTGGCAGAAGTAGCGAAGGATGAAGAATGGAACAAGGAGTCTCTGCTTCAGAAAACTTCGACGGCTGCCGCTCCCGTGGAGTCCCGGCGGCAGGGAACAGAACCGTCCCGCCGCCATCTGGTGGACCTGAACACCGGGCTGGTGAAGGAGTACACCAGCGAGATGGAGAGGAGGCACAGAGGCTGTAAGTGAACCAGCCACCCGAATGGTTACCACACGCTGAAGTTGGGAAAGAGGCAGATACAAATTCGGAAGTAACCGTCTTTCAGTATCAAGTTTAAAAACGCCACAACCTGCAAATGCATGCATGTTCCAAAATTTTCCAAAAAATCAAGTCATAACGAAGTGCATTAGGCTGGTGCCCGTCCTGGCTGAATCCCCGCCCTTTATCTAATGTCCTGGGCTGGGCTCCAGCAGCCACACCCCTGATTAGGACTAAGACATAATGGAAAGAGTATAACCTATGGTTAGTGAAGTCATTTAAATATACGCTCAATTACTCTGGACCAACCTCTGTTTTGGTCCTTTTCATGGCGGTGGGCAAATCAGAGGCATCTCTTGGGTTCTTGGGTTCATCTTAAGATGAGGCTGATATGGGCCACCTGTTTGGTACCTGTGTAGCACACAAATAGGCTTCATTCCTGTGGAAGGGGCAGAGTTTTCAAACATTAGGTTTTACGGGTTTAACACAGTTAGGTTTAACATCTTTGTAGAATCTTTGGGTCTACGCTGCATTTTATGGATTCCGTTATGTTGATTTTCTGTTGTCCTAGTCTACGTCCCTCCGTCTCTGGACGGGTTCAGGCAGGGCACTGAGAACTCCCGCGCAACCCTGGTGGACCCGAGGACTGGGATTCCTCTGGAGCCCCAGTCGGAGATGAGGAGGGGTTTTGTACATGGTGAGACTTGCAATAATGACTTGGTGGGATTGGTTGGATTGGTTGGAATGGCCTGTGTACCTTAACACTAAACAAAGGATTCCGTAGGAAACGTATGTTCATTTTGCATAGATTCAATCAGTGCTATCAGTTTTACTTAAAGAGTTTGGGCATGCTTACCTGAAATCATGAGGAGGTTTATAAGTGCCCAAGGAACGTGTGTTTCATCCTTAGCTGCTGTAGGAAGTGCAGTGGCGACGGCTGAAGAAGAATGGAACAAGAGGACTCTGATTCATGAGTCTGCAATGGCTGCCACTCCCGTGGAGTCCCGGCGGCAGGGAACAGAACCGTCTCGCCGCCACCTGGTGGACCTGAACACGGGACTGGTGATCGAGCACGCCAGCGAGATGCAGAGAAGACACAGAGGCTGTAAGAGCTGCATTTATCGGCCTGTCTTCATTTTAGTTTTAGTCAAATTTCAGTAGACTGAAAAATTTAGCGTTTTAGTCTTTTTTTAGTCAGAATTATCATATTTTAATTTAGTTTTACTTAATGAAGATTAGTCTATTTTTTGTAATGCATTTCTATTGAACCCAGTTATTGAGTACAAGTATCTAGTAGAAAAGACAAAAATAACATTTTCTTTTAGTCAAACCCATTTCATAATTAAAACAAGGTTGTCTTATTATTATATTATTGTTATTTATAGACTCAAGAATACTCGACATCCATTCCAGTGGCCACATTTCTCCTCATGCTTTTCGACGCACATTCAGTTTTCTTTTCCACTTCATTGCAAAGATGTCCCTACATCTTTGTCTCCCAGCCATCTGATAACCCACCACCCTATATCTATAACCCAACAGAAGCATTCTGAAATATAAATAATGCACAAATGGGAATTGTGGAAGTGACATAATCTGTGCAAATGGAGGAGACCCAGGAAACAAAGCATAATACTGAATAATAATAGCGCGATTAAATGAAGGGAAATAATGCCTCGCCTTGTTTTCATCAATGTAACTTATAGAGATACTTTTTTTTAAAAAACATAATTAGTCTAATTTTTATTTCAACAATATTACATGATATATTTCATTATAGTTATGGTCACATGACCAGCATTTACATCTCGTCCCTTTTCTGTCATGTCAGAAAGGTTCATTGATGAAGGAATTTGTTGATGTAAAGAACAGTATGTGTATCTGTGTAAAACTCGATTTGACCTTATTTACAGTCTACGTCCCTCCATCCCTGGACGGGTTCAGGCAGGGCACTGAGAACTCCCACGCCACCCTGGTGGACCCGAGGACCGGGATTCCTCTGGAGCCCCAGTCGGAGATGAGGAGGGGCTTCGCTCACGGTGAATAACTGGAAATGTCTCCGATTGCGTACAGAGCAAAGTAGGAAACAGCAGCTGGTGAAAGATGGGCTCGCTTTGTGGACATGCCTTCTTAAAATATCATTCATAAAATCAAAATCAATGGTCATGTGCACAGACAGACACCAGGCACTGCTCTTTTGGCCTCTGACATGATAAATGCACTTTTTTGAATATTTTAAAATTAAAATGTGGCCCTCCATAGAATGAGGTACCCTTTTTGGCTTGAGCATCTGACCCCATAAATCTGTTAGGTTCCTAGTATCCGTTTTTTTGATTGTACGAGCGGCCAACACACCCAGCTGCTGCAAGGTCACAACTGAAGACCAGCTGCCGTTCTCAGAGACAACCACAATCCTAGAAGATACGTGCACATGTACATCCCCAGCAACTGAGGCCTAAAACTGCATTTTTACTTAACATGACTGGATCGCTTCTTATTTTAACCTGTGACAGTGATTACGAGCTCTGACAGACTTCCATCGAATGTGTGCGTTTCGTCTCCAGCTGCAGCAGAAAGAGCATCGGTGGCGGCTGCTCCCCGCCTCAGCGCCGGCTGGGTTCGCACGGCTGACCTTGTGGAGTCCCACAGACATGGGACAGAATCGTCACAGCGCCACCTGGTGGACATGAGGACGGGACTGGTGATGGAGCGTGCGAGTGAAATGCAGAGGAGGCACAAAGGCTGTAAGTCGTGTGTGTGTGTATGTGTGTGCGTGTGTGTGTGGCTGTAATAAATCTGAATTCGACCTTATTTACAGTCTACGTCCCTCCATCCCTGGACGGGTTCAGGCAGGGAACTGAGAACTCCCGCGCCACCCTGGTGGACCCGAGGACTGGGATTCCGCTGGAGCCCCAGTCGGAGATGAGGAGAGGCTTTGCCCATGGTGAGGCTGAACAGGAAATACTCTTGGTTTGACCTTCTTAGAAGCACAATACATCAGAATAGTTACCGTAGAAATGTAATTGTTTTATTGTAAGAAGTTATTTGCATTTACATGTACAGCATTTATGAGACGCCCTTATCCAGAGAGACTTACAATCAATAGTTACAGGGACAGTCCCCCCCTAGAGACACTCAGGGTTAAGTGTCATGCTCAGGGACACAATGGTAGTAAGTGGGGTTTGAACCTGGGTCTTCTGGTTCATAGACAGGTGTGTTACCTACTAGTCTACTATCACTTGCTCTTGAGGTTTTAAATAAGTAAATATCATTCTGTGTGCCTGCGACAGGGATTCCTATCTTGTCTGACGACGTCGTTCTTGGAGCTCAACATAAAGAACTCAGCAACAATGAAGTCATTGATTCAGCCAACATGATGAGGACAGGTAAGTTTCATGAGCTCTGTGAATGTAGAGGTAATTGTATTTCAGGCTGCAGTTTATCTAGTTAAACCAATTAAACTGAAATTGTTCAGAAAAGCAATATCAAAATGTGCAAAACACACAATAATGAAAAAAGTCTGGATCGTAATGAATGATCTCCTACAAGCAAAAGTCTCCAGATGGAGAACAATCATGTCATTGTTTTACGAAAATGAGGAAATTCTGCATTGAAACACATAAGATGAAAGTGGGGTGAGCTGAAAGTGTGAGGAAAGTGGGGTGAGCTGTCACCCCACCCAGTCTCAAACCCTGGTGCCATACCTTCTTTTATCATTCAGGCTTTGGTTTTAGAACTGGTCTTCTTTTATTCATATGAAATCATAATATTTTAAATATCTCTGTCCTTTCTAATCCAGTTGCAAACAGCACTGTAATGCATACTTAATAACCAGTTTCTAAATGCCATTATTGTCAGAAGTTTTCATGTCTTCTTACGTCTTCATGTCTTTGTTGAACTATATAAACATGTGTGAGTCTTTCTGACTGTAGTCTGTCCATCCCTTCTCAGCCAAAGGCCCTAGAACCAATGTCATCATGGGACCAGCAAAGGAGACAGTTGATGGTACAACAACACAGTTTCAGCTTCGTAGATGTGTGTGTGTGTGTGTTTGTGTGTGTGTGCAATCTACTGTTTCTGCATTTATTAGGTGGCAGCATAGCAGACACACACCCAGCAGATGCGAGCTGCTCAGGTCAAATTATCGATGGAAGGTGCTACCTGTTCAACCCCATGATACTCCCCTTTAAAGATGCTGAGGTGGGCTACGTTCTTCTCACACAGGTGCAAACACGAACACACACATTCACAATGCACTGGATTAATTGATTAACTGTGTGTGTTTCAGGCTTTTTGTAAAAGCTTCTCTCCTGAAGGACACGTTGCTGCCATAACAAGCCAGGAACTTCACTCCCAACTGGCCTCCTTGGTGACCATTGCAAGCAACGGCCCAACACTCACCTGGCTCGGGGGGATACAAAAGGTTCTTTTCTTGATAATAGGGGTCAATTAGCAACAGGCCAAACATTTTCAAAGAGAAAAACCTGGTCACAGTGGTCGTCACATGAACTGGTCCAGAAGAACGATTTAAAGCCCCACTTGTCTGGCTTGTTAGAAATATACGATGAATATGTGAGAGAGAGCCAGCTCTTGTACCTTTATACACAAAGCATCTAAAAAAGAGGGTGGATTTTTTTTTGAGTTGGAAATTAATGAGCCGGTGCAAAAGCCTGATTCTCCTCCTTGACATGATATCAGTATGAAACGTGAGTCCTTCATACACATAAAGAGTAGAATTGCCAGGAATTTGTTAATCTCTTCAGGGCTGGTCTTGACTGGATCTCCCAAGTCTAGGGCAGAGTACGGATTGGTATGACCGGCAATATCTTCAACCATCTCATCAGTGGAGAGTGTTTTGAAGTACTGGTAGGGTGTTTTTACAGGGTTCAACAGGTTTCTGTGAGGGTTCAAAAGTTGAATTTGGAACCTGGAATGTCTTCATGCTTCCAAATTCTTCTGGTTACTGTCTTGGCACCTGGGGGTGAATGGGGGATCAAGGGTGTCCACTGATTGTGTGAAGAAAACTGTTTATGGGGTACTTTCCCCTATTTTTGTGGGGCAGTGGTTCAAAAGCGGTGTCCCCACTCTCTTCTGCTTGTGTAGTCAGATCATTAATTTGGTCATCATCATCATCACTCAGATCAGCATCAGAGTCTTGAGGATTTTCTGGTACAAGGGAGAGAAAAGTGTGTGGTCTTGCACCATAGAAACGAAAAGAAAATTATTACAGTGCAAGTAATAATTAATCATTTTAAGCACAATGAATGATCAGCACTTTTTTATTTTGCAGTAATTAGCTAATTGTTATTAAATGTTATTAAGTGTGTGTGTGTGTGTGTGTGTGTGTGTGTGTGTGTGTGTGTGTGTGTGTGTGTGTGTGTGTGTGTGTGTGTGTGTGTGTGTGTGTGTGTGTGTGACATGCCCACAGGATGAGCATTACCAATGGACTGATGGCTCCCCATGGGTCTATGCTGATTGGATGCCTGGCCATCCAGATTTACAGAGAGGTTCATGCATGGAGATGTTCAGGATGGGTAAACTCTGTTATTATTATTGCCAGGAACAAAAAGTCCCTTTTATATCTTAAGAAAAGACTACAAAGTCACAGGTTCAAACCCCCCTTACTACCACTGTGTCCCTGAGCAAGACACAAGACACTTAATCCCCCCAAGGGGACTGTCCCTGTAACCTTTAATCGCAAATCAGATAGGCGCGTTTAATTATTGCTATAAATGCTAAACTCAAGACAATCTCAGACCAGACTATTGTCACCTGTTCCATTGAATGTAATTGAATGTTCTTCTCATTGGTAAGTTAGAATATGGTGATTGCCCACTGACAGAAGACTAAAATCCCTCTCCTTTATATGATATTTGCATCAGCACCACTCATTTGCTGATGGTTGCAAAGTTGCAGGGATATTTGCATAAACAAATTCGATTGAGGGGGATTTTGTGCCAGTCCACCATCCACCATCCACCATTGGAACAAATATCACTTCCCTCAGGCTGATCAACCCTAAATTTCTCCTTCACCTGGAGTACTCCACACACCTTCATACTCATCCAAAACCTATGAAAACACTAGATCCCAGTCCTCAATGCTTCTCTGCCACCTGTGTGCATTGGCTTGCAGGTTCAAATCCTGAACCGGGGGTGAACACTGCCGATGGCTTGACAAATGTTTAATCACTTAGATAAGTCTAAAAATCCGTCTGAACATGTTCTGTGAAAAGAAAAGAGCTTGTCACCCTGACTTTGTCGCGCTATGCCAACTCTACACAACTTACTTATCAACCTAAATTCAACACATGCGAATCCTTAAACACTAAATATTGCAAACAACTGTTGAGACTTCAGTTTTTTTTAAGTGCTGCTCCAACTGAATGAATATGGCTAATCATATTTTGATGGTGGACGGTGCCACCCACGGGCACCCCTGTGGACACACCCCTGCCCACACGGGCGCCTTTCATGGCTGCACACTGTTCACTAAGGGTGATGGGTTAAGTGCAGAGGACACATTTCATTTTCAACTGTCACTCGCGTTCACGTCCATACATGTTTTCCTCACACGTCCACTGGCCACTGTCACTCCTGAAAGTGTCTACACAATATGTGCACATGTCCAGGGTAATGCCATCTTGTTACAGTCATATTTCATGATGCATGATATGTTGGTTATAATCCATATTCACCTTCTTTTTCAGAGGGGACCTGGTGGACGTCTGTGGACTGCAGTCTGAAGAGAGCGTCTCTCTGCTCTTTTCCTCTAACTTTTTGAACCTTTGCTCTGTTTGGTTAGATGTTCACCAAAGCAGATCAGCACATATTTCCATCTACACAGCATTATAACTTATCAGTTATAAGTTATCAGGACAGATAGAATGTCAATTTCTACTGATTATGAAAAGCGCATGGGCTGATGTAACTTTAAATTCTTTTTTAAATGCATTTGATGCATTTCACTGTGTGTTGTTTTGATATAACTATGCACGTGACAAATAAAAAAAAAATCTTGATTCATGAATTTTTGGAAATAGAAAAATGTCTCATTAAGCCTTCGAGGTTCACAGTAAGCAAAAACAATGAAAAAGACAACTTAGGACAACAATAACAAGCATATTTTTTAAAACATAGTTTATAGTTTTTAGATATAGGTTAAGAAGTATTTTATATAATAATGCAGTTACAAATACCAAAAACATCAAGAAAAATAAAATGCTAAGCTTCTCAAGAAATTACGAGAACTTACTGGTTGTGCAACAGCACAAATGTGTTTTGGTGGTGGTGCAACAAGACAATATTTTTGGCTTATGGTGCAACCTCACAAATGATTTTCGTCAGGGGTGCAATTGCATCCCTTGATATGGCCATTTGATGCAGGTTAAGACAGGTTGATCAACATATTATTAGCTGAGATGTCGTCTTTCAAAATGTTCACTAATGTTTTTGATCATGGGGTACAATTGGGGCAGTGGTGGCCTTCTGAGGCAGTGGTGGCCTAGCGGGTAAGGAACCAAACCCGTAATCAGAAAGTTGCTGGTTTGAATAGTTGCCGGTTCTGAGATGAGATATTTGGTGGAGAGGACGATGGTGGTCTGCCAACTTTAAGTCCCCTCTTGTTGACGAGCGCCAATGCAATTGGCGAATGGAAATAATGGTTTTGGCTTTCTTGCTCTACCATTTGATGGATGAAAGAGGAATGATCCCACATACAGTCAGATCCATAAATTACAACAGTTTGCATATGTGCCTCCCACTTGTTAAGGGACCAAAAGTAATGGGACAATTGGCTTCTCAGCTGTTCCATGGCCAGGTGTGTGTTATTCCCTCATTATCCCAATTACAATGAGCAGATAAAAGGTCCAGAGTTCATTTCAAGTGTGCTATTTGCATTTGGAATCTGTTGCTGTCAACTGTCAAGATGAGATCCAAAGAGCTGACACTATCAGTGAAGCAAGCCATCATTAGGGTGAAAAAACAAAAGAAACCTATCAGAGAGATAGCAAAACATTAGGCGTGGCCAAAACAACAGTTTGGAAAATCCTCAAAAAGAAGGAACGCAAGAAACGCACCGGTGAGCTCAGCAACACTAAAAGACCTGGAAGACCACAGAAAACAACTGTGGTGGATGACCGAAGAATCCTTTCCCTGGTAAAGAAAACACCCTTCACAACAGTTGGCAGGATCAAGAACACTGTCCAGGAGGTAGGTGTATCTGTGTCAAAGTCAACAATCAAGAGAAGACTCCACCAGTGTGAATGTAAACCATTGGTGAGCCCCAAAAACAGGAAGGCCAGATTACAGTTTGCCAAACAACATCTAAAAAAGCCTTCACAGTTCTGGAACAACATCTTATAGACAGATGAGACCAAAATCAACTTGGACCAGAGTGATGGGAAGAGAAGAGTATGGAGACGGAAAGGAACTGCTCATGATCCTAAGCATACCACCTCATCAGTGAGGCACGGTGCTGGAAATGTCATGGCGTGGGCATGTATGGCTGCCAGTGGAACTGGTTCTCTCTCGTATTTATTGATGATGTGACTGCTGACATAAGCAGCACAATGAATTCTGAAGTGTTTCGGGCAATATTATCTGCTCACATTCAGCCAAATGCCTCAGAACGGCGCTTCACAGTTGGACAATGATGGACAATGACCCAAAGCATACTGCAAAAGCAACCAAAGAGTTTTTGAAGGGAAAGAAGTGGACTGTTTTGCAATGGCCAAGTCAATCACCTGACCTGAATCCGATTGAGCATGCATTTGAGCATGCTGAAGACTGTTGCAGTAGAGGCCTGGCAGAGCATCACCAGGGATGAAACCCAACGTCTGGTGATGTCTATGTGTTCCAGACTTCAGGCTGTAATTGACTGCAAAGGATTTGCAACCAAGTATTGAAATGTATAAGTTTGATTTATGGTTCTTATTCTGTCCTATTACTTTTGGTCCCTTAACAAGTGGGAGGCACATATGCAATTCATACCCCGTTCACCTGATTTGGATGTAAATACCCTCAAATATAAGCTGACAGTCTGCAGTTAAAGCACATCTTGTTCGTTTCATTTGATATCCATTGGGGTGGTATATAGAGCTAAAAATGTTAACATTGTGTCGATGTCCCAATATTTATGGACCTGACTGTATGTTGTTTCGAAGGTTCCCACATTTGTTGTTGAACCACTTCACTGCGATCAGTCCTTCAACAGGTTTGTAGTCAAAAGCACCACACCCTTCCTTCATCAGCTCTGTATCTGTTATCAAGGTTGCTCCACCCATGCAGTTTGGTTGGACAGTTCTAATGTACTAATGACACCCAGGTTTGTATAGAGGTTCTGGACCAAGTTGAAACTGGGGAAGAAGTTGTCACAGTAGACGACTGAGAGTTGTGGCAGGGATTTTGCACACCAGTTTGCACCCCAGCGTTAGTGCCCCTTCTTGCTCAGTTAGGGCATTGTTGAAGAATGTGGATGCCCTGTGATAGAGCAGTAGGTCATCAATGATACCACACGAACTGGTCCAGCAGAACGATTTAAAGCCCCACTTGTCTTGTTTGTTAGAAATATACAATGAATATGTGAAGAGAGCCAGCTCGTGTACCTTTATATGCCACCATGACCTCACCCACACTGTGCTGATAAGTAGAGGGGATTAGAAGACACCACTCACAAAGCATCTCAAAAAGAGGGCAGATTTTGTTGAATCTGTCAGGACTGCCATCACATTGCTGGTTATCATTGAAATTAATGAACCGGTGCAAAAGCCTGATTCTCCTCTTTGACATGATATCGTCTCTCAGACATAAGAGGGTTCAAAAGTTGAATCTGGAACCTGGAATGTCTTCATGCTTCCAAATTCTTCTGGTTACTGTCTTGGCACCTGGGGGTGAATGGGGATCAAGGGTGTCCACTGATTGTGTGAAGAAAACTGTTTATGGGGTACTTTCCCCTATTTTCCCATGTAATTATTTCTGACACCCAGAAGATGAACTTTAATGATGTTTGCATGAACAATGTTTGAATCTGGGGGATTTAAGCCCCTCCTGTTCATATGTCACATGCCCAGGTGTAGCACACTACCAACACCAACATGCAGGTTATCGGCGCTTTAATTCAAGCGTCCTGATGGGTGAACTGGTGATGTCACATTAACAAACATGACCCATATGCTAAGTGAGTTTTAGCATGACATAACATTGCATTATTTGGCAATCTACAATAGTTCACAGGAGAGTGTTTCCCACAACGCTATAGCAAGTACAGTGAAACTTCTTACCTGAGATACAAAAAAAGGCCAAACAAATACACTCCCTTATACATACATGTGCTTATAAAACAATAAAAATAAACCTCTATTAAAAAAAAACCTTTCATATAGGAATGTTGAAGGGGAAAAGTTTCTCCCCAAAAAGCACAAGATACATATAACGACTTGTCTTGATGCTGTCTTTACATAAGTCTTGCTGGCTTTTTTTTTCATTGTTTATAGCATTAATAATAAGAACAATAATATTAATAACTTTGGTATGGAGCAATATTTTATGTTGCACTGGTACACACCCAGTTGAGACATACTGCATTGCTGTTCCTGATTCTTCTAATTCCTCAGTTCAGTAAACATATTGTTTGGAATACGCATGTCCGCACGTTGTCTTCTTCGAACACTGCTGCATTGTGTGTGCATTCACTGTTCATTAGAGCTCTCACCACCAGGGGGAGCTCAAGCACGGTCTTCACAAAGCGACCATTCCGCCTTCCGTGTCCTGAAAACGCAGGTCCACATTAAGTGTCCTTGAACCTAAGGCACACAGGAATGGTCAGGAAGTGTGGGGATAGTCCAGCGTTCCCCTCGGGTACGCCTGCCTGCCCAGGTCTCCTGGGTCGTCTGAACGTGTCAGCGTCACCAAGCGTCAGTAACGGCAGTGCTCGTCTGTCGCCGTGACAATGACGTCCATCCAAATTCTCATGGCCTCTGGGCTCGGGGCCACGAGGAAGAACAGCCGCTCGTACGTCTTCAAACAGAACGTCAGGCTGGGTCTTGGAGACTGGTGGGAGGGGCAATTACACACGATCTTTAAAACACTTGTTCCTGGTGAATGAAGACTGATTATTGATTTTTCCTGAGATTTATCACAGACTGAAACTCACAGTGGTGGCTGTGCGAAGGTGGTCATAATAAACTTCTTCTATGGCCTGGAAGTAGATCACACCCTTCAGCTTCTTCTCGTCATGGTCTGAGAGGTGGTTGTTGCAAAAAAAGGACAGATTCTAATGAAAAAGGACAGTTTTATGGGAAAAAGTCACACACACACACACACACCAGTATAGTAAGCTAGTCTCCTGTGGTCCACATCGAACAGGAACCACCTCCTCCGCCACGTCTTCACCCGCCCGCCACGTTTGGTCAGGAAGCCCCCGCATCGCCGTGGAGACAGGTGCACCATCATACAGCCCGCCACACCATGGCCTAACGACTCCAGGTGAGCACGGAGGTCAAAGTTCGGGGAGAGGGAGAGGGGGATGCACCGCTAGCAGAGAGAGAGGGGGGGGGGGGGGGGGGCAGAAAGGTAATCAGTTCAGTCGGTTACGCTCAGAACAAAGCGCCAGTGGTTTCATTCACGCTGAAGATAAGAAGATACGTGAAGATTTGTGGGTGGGTAGTAGTAGCCTAGTGGGTAACACACTCGCCTATGAACCAGAAGACCCAGGTTCAAATCCCACTTACTACCATCGTGTCCCTGTGCAAGACACTTAACCCTGAGTGTCTCCAGGGGGGGACTGTCCCCGTAACTACTGATTGTAAGTCGCTCTGGATAAGGGCGTAAATGTAAATGTAGTGACGATAATGTGAAAGGTGGCAGTAAAACCTCTGGAGGGCTCTGGACAGGACTACTTTGCACAGCGTCTTCCGGGTCTGGTATTGGCTCTGGTTCTGGTTCTGGTTCAGCGTCCTCCTCTGTCAGAATTTTTGGTTCATCCTCCGTCTGGAGAGATTCCAGCTTCTCCTCTGTGGCCAACCTTCTCCTCTCCTCCTGCACACATACGGTGTGACAATGTCAGTTATGAAACAAAGATTTTAAATTCTATATTATCATTATGCATATTACAGCAATATTTACTGAAGTCAGCATGGTGTGTGTGTGTGTCTGTGTGATATTAATTTAACTCACCCTCTCTCTCAGTAATCTCTCTCTCTCCGCTTTGGCTTCACGCAGCTTCCTCTCAATCTCCACCAGATCCAGCAAACAAAGGCTGGGACTAGAGCACAGTTCATAAAATGCACACACACACACACACACATATTTATTTTTCCATCGGTGTCACGTAGCCCCGCCCTCGTCCCTGTCATCTGTCAGCAGCCATGGCATTTTCCAACACTGACATGGCAGATGATCCACTGGACCCTGACCGGTTTATACACCAGTTATCACTCCAAAATCCACACTATCACACTACAGCATAAAAGAATACAACATTTAGTTTCTCAATTCTCAGTTAAGACACACTGAACCAGAAGACCCAGGTTCAAAACCCACTTACTACCATTGTGTCCCTGAGCAGGAGACATAACACTGAGTGTCTCCAGGGGGGGACTGTCCCTGTAACTACAGATTGTTTAAAATTGAAGATTCCCTTCATCCATCTATGGCTGTACCACAGTACAGTGTAGTGAAACTGGGGTAACTAACCCTGAGCCTGGAGATTTAACGTCTGCTACACACACATTTCTTCCGGTGTCTCGAGTTTAATCAGGTGCAGTGAGAACATGGAAAGACCAGCCTGGACCTCCAGGACCAGGCCTGGTGACCCCTGCTGCAGGAGCTGCAGAACGTCCCCCACCTGGGAGCGCGTGAGCTGCTGGCACTGTTGCACGGTGTTAGGAAGCCATTGCCGTGGTTGTGCCCGCTGTTGTGCCCATTTGCATGCCCGTTGCTGTGCCGACGGGTGGGGTGTGGGAGGGGTGGAGTCAGCAGCTGTGGAGACTGTCCATCGGCGTGCATCCTGACCAGTCCTGATAGAAAAGGGGAGACACAAGGCAAACATCTTAAAAATGAGCAAAAACCTTTTATTACAAAAAGCTAACAATCCACTAAAACAAACGGCTGGTTACAACACTTCTGTGGTCAAGCAGATCAGCATTACAGTCTTCCCACGATTAAACAGCCAAAAACCACAACAATATTGAGACATCCACGGGGACATCCAAAACCACCAAAAGAATAAAAACATGGACGCCAGGCCATGTGAAAGTCCTGAGTTGCAGGACCAGGGAACCGAGTTAGAACTGCTGTGCAAGACAGGCCCTATAACAGAATAATTAAGACTTTTACGTAACTACTAGACGTATGAAAGAAAAGGGGAACTGGGACAGACAGGGGAACCAAAAGAAAGAAAAAAAACTACTTCCCAAAATGTGGTAAAAGTGGCCAGAACCAGGACAGGAAGAAGAAGAGAGAGTTGCAGTGAAATGTGATCTGGAATGTCGAGCTCAAAAACCTATTTTGTCCGGTCCTAAATGAAAAATGTGGAAAAAACAAGGCCAGGCTCGAATCACTACTCACACCCCAAACAACTACAACTTTAATCTGTAAGATTTTGTTTGGTTGGTGGTAGTAGCCTAGCGGGTAACACACTCGACTGTGAACCAGAAGACCCGGGTTCAAATCCCACTTACTACCATTGTGTCCCTGAGCAAGACACTTAACCCTGAGTGTCTCCAGGGGGGGACTGTCCCTGTAACTACTGATTATAAGTCGCTCTAGGGCGTCAGGTAAATGCTGTAAATGTTTTGTGGAGAAACTCTGGCCAATAGGGGGCAGTATTCCTCCATCCACATGTCCGGCTGTATTGCAGCGCAGAGTGAAAAGACCTCCTGAATGAAAAGAATGAAATGTAAGTTCTCGCCCGGCGTCTCTCCTGCGCTCGACCCTCCTGCCTCTGGCGTCTCCCTCCGAGGGGCCGTTTAAACCTGCCCGATTCCAGTCGCTCGACCTGCCGGGCCGGTACGTTCAGGTAAATCCTGTCTGCTGCTCCCACGCCGGCCCTCCTCCCCCATCTCACAGGTATCATTAACACGACACCGCAACTTCTCAGCACGTTAGCAACCTGTCCCGCAAAGTGGTGAAAACCGCAGCGAAGTTCTCTCAACTTCAAGCCCATGTGGTAGAGCTGACTTGAGCGAGCTTAAAAAAACGCTTTCAATTATCAATCTTTGCCTTTAATTTTGAACCTTTCCCAACTTTTTATATTTCACAGTGCAGAGTCTGTACAGAATTACGCACACGTGTCCGGCTCACACACCATACAGACACGCCTTAGACACACTCAGAGCTCAAGTCCTATGCCCAATATAATGAGGGCGTGTCATGAAACAGCCCAATATGCCCTGGAGGCAGACGGAGGTGTGACTCTCGCCATCAGCTTGTATAGACTGTACAGTATTAAAAAGTATTAGCACTACCAGACCCTCGTTCATCGGTCTTTCTTTTTCTGACTATTTTGACATTGTGGATATGAAATTGCATGAGGTTATGTAATAAACAAGGCAAAAAATTCGGATTCAAGCCTCTCCAAAGCAGTGAGCTTTTATAATGGTTTTGAAAAAAAAGGCTTTTTGTTCAGCTTTTTGATTCAACCAGGCATTGAAGGGAAGGAGTTTTTAACAGGATTTGCATAATTTTGGGACAAATGAGAGGAGCTACTCTTCGCTCAGCTCATATTGAGATCGTTCTGGGTTCACGACCGTGACGTGATCAATGCATGTGAACTGAACAGAACTGATAAACTGATACATTATCAATAGATGTGACTACAGCCAAGTTTCCACATTTTTCCTTCATCATTCATCACTCGCAAGATTCATAATTCTTTCCTCAAGCGTGGACAGAACAAAACCTTCATTGACAAAGCGAAGGTGACGACAAGGTGCGAGGACCGAAAGTGGAACAATAAATTGTCAGCTGATATGATAAATACTGCACTTTGATAATCAAGTCACAATGACATTAATCATTAATCATTTACACCGGCAACTTTTTGTCACTTCGAGCCAAGAGCGAGGTTTGGTGCACCACTCCGGACTGTTATTAATAACTGCCTCACCTTGTGCCGACACGGGCCTGTCGGTGTGTTTGCTGCGATGAGAAGACCTCCGGCGAGGCAGGCTGCCCGACTCTTTGCTCCCCTCCTGAACACAGACAGTCAGAGAGGGCAACGTGGGGACACAGTCACCGCTGAACAGCCCAATTTCAGCCATGAAAACCTCGCCACCGCCATGGCACGTACCGTGGAGGTTTTGTGATTAGTCTGTGGGGAGGCTATCATTGTGCAGGAGGCGGAGCCTGTGATGTTGGACCAGTCAGACGTCGGTTTCTTTTCTTTCAAACTCTAGTGGAAAGTTAACAGAGAAAAGGACATTATTCGCATGAACCATCACCGAAAACAAGTACAAAAAGGAACAGAGCTGTTTCTTATTACAACTTCAAGGTGATTTACGGTGATAATCCCAATTCAGATTTGTTTGTTGTCGTTCCAGAATGAATTTTCTCAAATAGCTATGCTGCTATGCCAAGAATTGGAAGGGATAATGACAGAACACAGTGACCGTGTTCATGAATACTGCCCTCAGACACACGGCAAGACAACGGCACGAGTCACAGCGGAGTGTGACATACTGAAGGGCTTCACGTGGCGAATCCGGAGCAGGCAGCCGGACTCTCCACTAATGAGTTAAACATTCGTCCTCCTCTCTCTATCTCTATCTGCCCGCGTTCCCTCCTCCCTGTCGGCCCTGACTCACAAACACGAGTCATTCAGCTGCGTTCGGTCGGCTGTTCAGCCTCTGAGCACACACACCTGCACACACACACACACACACACAAACATGTGCAGACTCATACACAGAGAGAACATGACTCGTTTAAATGCAATGTATGTTCTATCAGACCCGGGCTCTCATACACACACACACACACACTCACACACATACACACACCCACCCACACGAAACACACACACACACACACACACAAACATGTGCAGACTCATACACAGAGAGAACACAACTCACTTAAATGCAATGTATGTTCTATCAGACCTGGGCTCTCATACACACACACACACACTCACACACATACACACACCCACCCACACGAAACACACACACACACAAACATGTGCAGACTCATACACAGAGAGAACACAACTTGCTTAAATGCAATGTATGTTCTATCAGACCTGGGCTCTCATACACACACACACACACACACATACACAATGCAATGTATGTTCTATCAGACCTGGGCTCTCATACACACACACACACACACTCACACACATACACACACCCACCCACACGAAACACACACACACACAAACATGTGCAGACTCATACACAGAGAGAACACAACTTGCTTAAATGCAATGTATGTTCTATCAGACCTGGGCTCTCATACACACACACACACACACACACATACACACACCCACCCACACAAACACACACACACACACACACACAAACATGTGCAGACTCATACACAGAGAGAACACAACTCGCTTAAATACAATGTATGTTCTATCAGACCCGGGCTCTCACACACACACACACACACACACACACACACATACACACACTCACATGTCGAGATGGTCCAACAGTCACTCCTTTCCTAGTTTCTCCCCTAATGGACCTCAGGCTCTATTAGAGCAGCGTTAGCAGACCTGCGTTAAGAATGTGGTCACCCGGTCCCTCGCCCTCCCGGCCGTCCTCCAGTCTTAAGAGTTCCTCCTGTTTATCTTCCGCTTGTCGTGCCCTCTCTCTCTTTCTCTCTCTCTCTCTCTCTCTCTCTCTCTCTTTCTCCGAGTCTTGTGCTCTCCCTCCTCTTTTGGCTTCTTTCCCCCCTAAGTTCCTCCCTCCTGTCTTAAGCAACGCTCCCTCCCTTCCTCCCTCCCTCTCTCCCTCCCTTTATCCTCTCCCTATGAATCCGAAGGAATAGAAAAGCAGCTGTAAAGCCGTTTATTGCCGGATATTAAATGAAAGTGATTGTGAAACACTGCAGCACACGGTGACACAATGAAATCTGTCCTCTGCGTTTAAGCGGTGAGCAGTGGGCAGCCATAGAAATGCGGCCAGTGTGTGGGGACGGTACCTTGATCAAGGGGGCATCAGTGGCACCTTGTCTGAAAGTTGAGTCGTGGCAACTGGACTTTCTTTCATTCTGCATCCCAGAACTTTGTCAATCTGAGGGAAGTTGGCTTGTTACCACAGAAAAGATCAAAGAAAGAAGTCCAGTTGCCACTTTCAGACAATTTCACCTGGATGATGGAGAATCATCACAGCCAGTGGCACCTTGGTGGTTCGGGATTTCAACCCGCAACCTTCCGATTACGCGTTCAGTTCCTTACTCACTCGGCCACCACGGCCCCATGTCATTAATTGTATAATCTGTGTTGAAAGTCTCGTACCCGGTGCGTTCGGTGGATCAGCTCTCTCCTCTCCTGCCTCAGAGCGTTCAACTCACGGTCTCGCTCCCTCTCCATCTCCTTCAGCTGCTCCTCCAGCTGCCGCATGCGCTCCTGCAGGAAGAATTGGTTCAGATCTGATGATATTTGGCTTGATGTCATGTGTAAGTAATGTTCTGCCGTAAGTCTGCGGCTTGAAAGGGGAGGAGAGGAGAGGCAGAGACGACTTGACACAGCGGTGTGATTGTGGGAGGGGGCAGAGGGAAGAATAGTCGTCACCTATACACCGCACCCTCATCCATCCATCCAACTACATTTACATTTACAGCATTTATCGGACGCCCTTATCCAGAGTGACTTACAATCAGTAGTTACAGGGACAGTCCCCCCCTGGAGCAACTTAGGGTTAAGTGTCTTGCTCAGGGACACAATGGTAGTAAGCGGGATTTGAACCTGGGTCTTCTGGTTCATAGGCGAGTGTGTTACCCACTAGGCTACTACCACGCAGTATTTAAACTGAAATATATGTCACCCATGTCACACCTGTTCTCACCTCTCTCCACTGGTAGCTGCTCGCATTGAGTTTAAATCCTTGATGCTTGTCTATAGGGCTATAAATGGAAGTGCACCCAATTTCATCAATACACTACTAGCCAGCTACACTCCTGCATACCCTCTCTGATCTGCAAACGAAATGAGACTAAAAATTCCCTCTTCACGGGGTCTCCGATCAACTCTATTCTCCTTTGTTGTCCCTGGTTGGTGGGACAACTTGCCCGGCTCCATTCGATTAGCCGAGACTACCACCACCTTTAAGAAGCAGTTGAAAACCCACTTGTATTCAGTATTTCAGACGAGTCTAACACACACACACACATGCAGACACACACTCACAAAAAAAATTATAATTTGTCTAGCACTTAACAGTTCCCGAGCATGTTCTATTCCTGACAAGTTAGGTCTTATCAGGGCTCTTAGTTTTGTAACTCAAAATCTATAGAAACCGAATGAGAATTGCTGGTTTCTTCCTCTTGTAAGTCGCTTTGGACAAAAGCATCTGCCAAGAAAAGTAAAGCAAAGTAAATATATGTCATAAATAAAAAAAATGCATTCTAGTTCTACATTGTTGAAATGTAGCATTTCACACTTTTGGATCCGACAATGATCAACAATGAAAAAATGCAATAATCAATGTTTTACAGCTAGCTATTGATTATATGCAGTAAATACAGTAAATAAGTCTGGCTTGTGTACTAAGCTGCCCTGATCACCTGACAACTCAGTAGCGGTACATCCTTAAAACGCTTAAACACTGTATGTTTTCACAATTAGATAATTAGATAAAGAAAATTAGATAATAGTTTGTCTATTTACGTTTATTCCTGTATCCCTACTTATTGCTTTTGAAAATTGCTTCATAAAAAGGATGTGACACACAACCACGTAGTATATTTGTATATTTGTAGTCAACCTCTGTTAATTCATGTTAATTTATTTAATGGCCGTTGGACATTGCGGAGAAGTGAAAAGAAGGCATCAGAAGGAAGATCAGTTTTCAGCCGTGGACACATTAAACCGCATCACGTGATCATGTGTCATATTAACTCTCTCTCATTTGCTTCCTCATGTGATGTGTCCATGTTGTTTAAGCGTGTGTGTGTGTGTGTCAGTGGTCAGTGGGGCAGTGGTGGCCTAGCGGTTAAGGAAGCGACTCCGTAATCAGAAGGTTGCCGGTTCGAATCCCGATCCGTCAAGGTGCCACTGAGGTGCCACCGAGCAAAAGCACTGTCCCCAAACACTGCTCCCCTGGCACCTGTCATGGCTGCCCACTGCTCACTCAGGGTGATGGGTTAAATGCAGAGGACAAATTTCACTGTGTGCACCATGTGCTGTGGTGCTGCACACGGTGTGACAATGTGACAATCACTTCACTTTAATGATGCCTCTACCCATACACACACACATATACACACATATACACACACCTAGTTTAAATAAACTGACATCTGGAGCTGTCAGTTGAGGTGTAATGATGTATGCTGTTATTTTACTCCAGTATTCATAATCGTTACTGATCCATCCGTCTGTTTTACTCACCTGCGCGGCGTGGACGGTGTCCTGCTGACACGACATTTCTCTCTCCCCCTCCCCATCACACTCCTTCACCTCCACCTCCTCCTCTATCACACTCTCCCTCTCCAGCACCCGGAATTCCCAGTCCTCAAAGGCCCGAGCCGCGGCCTCTGCAGCCTCCTTCTCCTGCAGACGAGACAACAAGAGGAATGGCTGGAACGCTCCAAGGTGTGGACCTTCACTGGTCTCACGATTCGATTACGATTATCAATCGATTATCACTGCATCCATATTTCCACATTACATTATGTTTTCTGGTGTTTGCAGCGCGGACTGAACACCGACTTTTTTTCTGATGAAAATCAAGGCGTCCTCACGGAAACGGCAATTGAACGTAGCTGCAAAGCGCAGCAAAACCACGTATGGCGCTCAGAGGGTGTTCATTTGACATGTCCGTGTGGACAAGGCCGAATTCCAACTCGAAGTGGTGCTGTACATCTCAGCGACGTCATTTTGATATAATCGATTAAGTTCTAAAGCCGCAGAATCGATGCAGAATCGTGATTCATTTCAACACCCCTACCGCCAGCAGAGCGCGTTTCAGGACAGCTTCTGCATTCGGGCACAAGTCAGGATGGGGACACGCTGTGTTCATGAGCGTCTGCATTTCTTCTTATGTGACAGTCCAGGTTGATCAGGAACAGGACACACACACACTCCAGCTGAGTAATGGTCGCTCAGACAGGCTTGGCACTGGCATTGGAAGAATGAAGTCCGGCCGCAGCGATGATGCCGTGCCCCATAAGTCCTTGTCTGGTGTTTATAATACGCCGTGCGCCGTGTCTGCTGGATTTTAGCTCTTTTTTTTCAGGTGCCAACCTACATATGACAAAACTTGCAAAGATCTGTGTGTTTGTGTGTAAGTGTTTGTGTGTGGGCTTATATGTGTGTGTGTGTGTGTGTGTGCATGTGTGTGTTTGTGTGTGTATACCTGTTGCACCTTTAGCAGTAGCTGCTGTCCTTGACCATCTGGCTGGGCAAGGATCAGTTTTTCCTGCTCCTTGCACCTCCTCTTCAGCTCCTCCACGCGAGTACGCTCTGTTTCCAACTGTGCACGCTCCTGCATGCACACACACACACACACACACACACACACACACACACACACACACACACACACACAGGCAGAACTTTGTCTCGTTTTTCAATTCAGCCGGACAGAATCTCATGAACCAGTAGGGCAGAACTGAGTTTCCCACCTTTTGTCTGTCTGCCTGTCTGTGCGTCCCCTGCAGGGCCTGCAGCTGCTGCATGTGGCTCTGAAGTCTGTCCCTCTCCGTCTGCAGCTCCCCCTGCAGCAGAGCGATCTCCAGCTGGAGCTGCAATGAGGGGAGAGCAGGTCACACACAGAATACATACATATACATACTTGTGTCATGACAACTGCAGGACTGGTTAAAGCTGCAGAAGCTACAGCCGCGTCCCCGAACTGAGACATATCTAGTGAGACGTGCAGCTGTACACACAGAGGGACAAGGTCACAAACGCACTCCCACACACACAGCAGCCACCGCTGACCGCGCTGCGCTGCCGATGTCTGGTGGAGAAGTGAGAAGGCACACACTTCGCACACTTCTCGCGCTCAGGAAGTCAGCCTCACTTCCTGCATGTGACCCGCGTTACTGCGGCGTGACGTGCCGCAACCCCACCACGAGTCCAGGAGTGACATCACTAGCAGCATCCCCCATGCAATCAACTCACCTCGATTTTAAGCTCCTCCCTCTGCTGGTCGATCTCCATAATCCGGCGTTGCACCATGGAGGGAGAGGTCGCGACCTTTGACACAAAGTCTGACCTTCTGCTGTGAGGCTGAGTGGGGAAGAGGAGAGGGGAGGGATGAAGGGACACCACGCCTCTATCTCTCGCTCTGTAATTAACTCACGGGGAACCACGTCCCTCCTCACCCTTTCACTGTCCGTGCTGCTGCCCTCCGTGTCCGAGTCGGCCCCTGAGGAGGCGGGGCTCCTGCCAGCAGCCAATCGTATCGCCCAAGTCGGCCTCCGCAGCGGCTCCAGTTGGTTCCTTGGTGTGTCCATGTTGTGACCGGGCATGTCTGATGGGACAGACAGACAGGCTAACGAGTGCTGTGGTGACTGCGGTCGTTGAATGCCGCTCAGGACCAAAAAGACCAGCAGGTCACGTGACCCTCGGCTCCCACTGACCGCACGTGAAACAATAAGAGAAAAGCCCCAGTCTGTCCTCCTGGAAACCACCCTATTTTGCGGAGAACAGTGCAACGTGAAAAGAAAGTGAAAGGCCTTTGGAACCTTGTAGGCACACGATGTTGCGGTCATGTGACACAAAAGCTTTTCAGATTTGCGCGGTGACGTACAGTGCGTTACGGACCACTCAAAACCCACCAGTCACCTTCTAAACATTCCTGCACACCAAACGACTTCAAACGCAACGAGCGGCGTATTCAGGCGGGGGCCGGTTGATGTGGCCGACCTGCGTACGGACTTCAGAGACGCCGCAACCGGCTCCCCGCCCTCCGCGCATTTCTCTCGCTGTCTGCACACACAATGGCGAGTGTGGGAACGTGCTCCTGCTTTCCCACCCTCCCCGCCTCGGCCCTTATTAGGAGATCAGGTGGCAGTCGTGGGGATAAATATAAAACTCTGATGTGAAGCGTTCCGACTGGCACACTGACACAGAGCGAGAGAGAGAGAGAGAGAGAGAGAGAGAGAGAGAGAGAGAGAGGAGGTCAGAGAGGAGGCTCTATTTCTACAAACAGAGAGAGTGAGAGACATTCACAACTGCAAAAAGCAGTTCTTTTTCTAAGTGAGGAATAAGTCCTGCAGGCAGTACAGAAGTGACAAATACTGTAATAACTGTGTAGTACCACTAAGGGTGACGAGTTAACTGCAGAGGACACACTTTTTGTGTGTATTGTGTATCACATATGACAAATAATCGATTTCACTTTCACATGCAATGCAAACATGCAGTGTCATGGCTGTTTCGGATCACGTGGATCAGAGTTGTGTTACGTGCCATACGTAAAGCGAGCTGAAATGAGTGTTTCAGCACTGGAATATTCCCATGCTCTGGTCTGCAGTACGGTTCAACTTTTGACTGTGGGAAGTTTTTACGTAGCTAGTTCTTGCACGTTGTGGTGCTCAGATCCAGAACGTGTTCAGCTGAGGTGTGACGTCTTGTTCTGTAAACATTAGTTTTTCTTCTGCAGTAAGAAGCACGTGTTCAGGTAGAACAGCTGAGAGCCATGTGCATGGAAGATGATCGCTCTTCAAGCAGACCCGAGAACCTCAGTGTGACTTTGCATTATGCAACATATGTGAATTACAGGCCATTGGAGCAACGCTGGAGTATTTATAGGTCTTTTCCGCACGTCTTTTTGTAGAGCAGGCCTCTGTGCTGCCGGTTGAATGAAGCCTTTGTGGGTGAATTTGTCCCTGGTGTTAACCCCTCAGTGATACGTTGAACAACCGAAGATAGAAACAACCAACCCCCCCCGGCACTGTTTGCCTGCCCTTGGGTCCACTTCAGATACATCAACGCAGCCACAGACAGAGTAAAGTCCGGTTAGAGCCACGCCGAACACAACAAACGTCATACAAAAGCAAGGCGCTCACCGGGGACTGAAACAAGGTTGATGGAACCAGGAGGGACACTGAAGATCAAGTGAACTTGGATAAAAGGAAATGATAAAGGAGGGGAAAAAAAGTCCAAATTGGTGATAATTAGGCAGGAGTGGCCGGGAAGATTAGGGCCAGTGTAAACAGGGAGAGCTAACGGGATCCACTGTACACACACACACACACACACACACACACTCCTACAATCACTACTCTCCTCAGAAACTGAACTGGTCTTCTGTCACAAACACACATCACACACATTGTATGTGTTCCTTCGTGCCACGTACTGCTGAGTTGGGTCCTTGTATTATGTTATGTATTATGTTACGACTTTCATGTTACCATCAGTGAAGAAATCGGTTCTGGTTCACTAGGACTCAAACCATGAATACAATCATTTTTCATTTACAGCATTTACCAGACGCCCTTATCCAGAACGACTTAGGATCAGTAGTTACAGCGTAACTACAATGGTAGTAAGTGAGATTTGAACCTGGGTCTTCCGTTCATGGGCGAGTGTGTTACCCACTAGGCTACTTCCATAAGTCAGACTATAAGAAAGTTACAGGTTAGTCTAAGTATTCTCTAAAGAAGAAGGTCTTAAGCTGCCGTTTGAAAATACTCAGCAACTGTTCGTTCCACCATCAAGACCGAGACAGAGATACTCTAAACGAGTGTCTGGGGGGTACGAGGTGCAGTGCGAGGTAGGCTCTGAGGTAAGATGGTGAAACCCCATATTTGGCTTTCTTAGGCCAATGTAAGTAGTTTGAATCTGATGCGGGGGGGTACTGGGAGCCAGTGGATGGAGCATAGCAGTGGGGTGGGGTGGGAGAATTTGGGAGGGTTGAAAACCAGTCATGCTGCTGCATTTTTTATTACGCTACTCACAATAAGTTGGGGAAATTGTGAGAGACTTAGTGGATGTCATTCATACAGTGTTTGTTTCACTTCAGACATATCTGGGATAGGGAGGTAATTGTATTGGGGTGATAGGCACACCTCATTTTGTATGTAATTTCCATGTAATTGTCTCATTGTGTACATGTGTGCCTTATATTGGGGCCAAAACCAAGAGACACCCTTTCTCAATGTGGCATCAATTTCAACATTCTGTGGGTATAAAAAGCTGGTTTTGTCAGTAAGTCATTCCAAGTTCATCTTTCAAACAGCCATGAACCCAGCGTCACCTGGCTGTGGCACGCCTTCAGGAAACTGAATGATCGTACCCCACCCCCACGTGACCTGGCAGAACTGCATGTAGCACTTGTGGAAGAGTGGAACGCATTGCCTCAGAAGAACATCATGAGGCTGGTGAGGAGCATGAGACGTCACTGTCAAGCTGTCATTGGTGGAAACACCCGCTATCTCTGTTATTGTCCAAATTTTGCGGGAAATAAATATTAAACTAATGAAAATTGTGTTTCTTCTCATACATTATCAATAATACCAAAGGGAACTTTTACTTATTTCATTAAAATTCAGTGCAAATAGGAAAAGTACTCATGTAAATAACAATATCCCTAACTTATTGTGAGTATTGTAGAGACCGGATGGCAGTCAGAGGTAGACCTTCTAGAAGGGAGTGACAGTAATCCAGTCGTGAGATTAGTATCTGGGTGGCCTGTGCTGATAGATAAGGGCGGATCCTTTTGATATTGTTTGACATTGGTAGATTCTCACTGAAGGCATTAAAACTATGAATGAAGACATGTGGAGTTATGTACTTAACAAAAAAAGGTGAAATATCTGAAAACATGTTTTATATTCTAGTTTCTTTGCTCTGATTACTGCTTTGTACACTCTTGCCATTCTCTCGATGAGCTTCAAGAGGTCGTCACCTGAAATGCTTTTCCAACAGTCTTGAAGGAGTTCCCAGAGGTGTTTAGCACTTGTTGGCCCCTTTGCCTTCACTCTGCGGTCCAGCTCACCCCAAACATCTCGATGGGGTTCAGGTCCAGTGACTGTGGAGGCCAGGTCTCCACTTTTTGTGAAATACATAACTCCACATGTGTTCATTCATAGTTTTGATGCCTTCAGTGAGAATCTACCAACGTAAATGGTCATGAAAATAAAGAAAACACATAGAATGAGAAGGTGCGTCCAAACTTTTGGCCTGTACTACACACACACACACACACACACACACACACACACACACACATATATATATATATATATATATATATATATATATATATATATATATGTATGTATATATATACATACATAAATATACATATACATACACACACACACACACACACACACACACACACACACATATATATATATATATATATATATAGCCTGTACTGTGTATATATGTGTGTATATACATATACATACACACGCACACACACACACACACACACACACACACACACATATATATATAGCCTGTACTGTGTATATATGTGTGTGTGTGTGTGTATGTATATGTATATTTATGTATGTATATATATATTGACTATTCACATGTACATGTATATACTGTCATACATACATAATGTCAATAGACTGTAACTAACCCCATTACTGCTAAGCCGAGTGTTCATGCAGAGTTCAGTCTCATTTGCATGCATTGCTCTATTAATGTCAGTGCTAAAAAGTCTCCTTGTTTCTCGCAGATTCCACAAAACCTGCTCTGCACAGCTGGGCGGAAATCAACAGACAAAAAAAGCCATTCGTTTTTACACAACAGAGCTCATATGAAGAAAGTGGCAAACATGCAGACCTTTGATTTGGTCATTCATTTGTTCATGAGCACAATGAGAGTCACGGTAAAGTTTGAAGGTAGTGCGGCAGTGTGGATCATGTGTGTGTGTGTGTGTGTGTGTGTGTGTGGGCAGTGGATCCCTTAAGCCCACCATGCTTCTTCATTGTTTACACTGACCCTGATCTCCCCGCCCAGTCCTGTCTAGATTTCCAGCACATTTTTATCATCGTGTGTTTGACGCAAAGTTCCCACTTCACAAATTTTATCAGAAAAAAATAAGTCGTACCCATCATGCATCTTGATCTGGGTCCAGTAATCGCAGCATCTCATTGGACAGCGAAAACGGTGGCTTGATAAGACGATGAATAGTGCAATTATTTCTGTCTCGTAATGATGACTCTGCAGAGCACTCAGCTCATTCGTTCTGTCTGCTTTTTGCCGTCAAAGGTGTCCGACATTTCACAGGTGTGGCTGCGTCAGGGCTGCGTTCCCTTTTAAGATTCTTGTTTTTCACTCCGATCCGAGCCAAGAATTTGGAGGGCGTCTACGTGTAAAAAGCTACTCCTCGGAGACAAGAGCCACTCCAACACATACCATTCAGCACGAACTCACCCCTAACCACTCCGAACCACAGCCGATCTTCACCGTCCAATGAGACGCTGCGATGACCGGGCCTGAGTTCTAACGAGTCAAGACCAATTCTCGACCTGACTAAACCTTACACTGCGCTGTTTGTTCATTGGTTTGAGTTGAGTAGGTGATTCATGATTCGAACCATTAAGAATCTTGTTCACCTCCACCAAAAGTGGAGGTGCAGAGAGACGACTGGCAGCACGTGACCTTTGACCTAGGTTGACCGTGACCTCCAGTGAGGTCGGAAAAGTTGGAAGCCAGTGATCGCCATGACCCCAGATGGAGCACTAAGGGGACTGTCAACACCAAGATGTGACCTGAGGCCAGGCGACAGCTGACAGAGTGCCGGGGACACCGGGGACACCCAGGACAACGGGGACAGCGCCAAGTGTTTCTGACACGTCCAAATTTTTTTGTCAAGCATGGATTCATTTGCTGCTCGTTCACCTTGGGACGATCAACATGAGAGAAGTGGGGGAAAAACGAATAAGAATGTGTGTGGGTGTGTGTTCAGGGTGTAATGGTGTGTGTGTGTGTGTGTGTGCGTAGCTGACCACTCAGAGGTGGAGTATTAATAGAAGAGCACGACCACCACCCACTGCATCTGAATTTTTCTTTTTATAGCACCAAACGAGTAACAGCATTGTGTCCAGCAAAATTGATACTATAATTCCAGCCTCTTTTATAGATGATTTGATCATGTCTGTCATTTGCCATAAGAACCTCACATCTCCCTGAATATTATAGGCAACTGTACAGAGATTATATGTATTTATCACTTCTATATGTACAAGAAAGCTTGGTTATGTAGGTTTTATAGCTGGTGGATGTTCAAACTGAACTTCCCTTCCTTTCTTATAAATAAAGAGCTGTTCCTGTTGCGCTCAGCCCCCTGTAGGTAGGCACTGCCACACAGAATTCAGATTCGATAAAAGTCGATCACATCTGACTAATCGCTCCTCTTCGTTATTTCCCCCTTTCCCACAAATGAGGAAAAAATGGCGAAATAAATAATAAGTCCGAGTCCGAATTCGTACCTGAAGCTTGTTCCTCCTCCACCTCCTCAGATCCCGGTTCCGCTGGTCCCTGTGAAGGTTCCGCTGGGTTCTGCAGGCGTGGACGCGGACCGCGACTGGAGCGCAGCGCCGACGCGCGCTTTCGGTTTCGGACCCCGGGAGGGCGGGGCCAGGCCAGGCGGGGCGGGGCGGGAGTTTCTCTCCTCTTATCGCCGTGTGTGTGTGTGTGTGTGTGTGTGTGTACAGGTGAAGAGGAGGAATGTAGGGGAACCAGACCGAGGGGGCGGGGCCAGGTGGCAGTAGTGGGTGGGGCATCTAGGCATGTTCCAGCCTTTGCTCATTTTTTTTATACTAAGTTTCCATATCAAGTTTAAACAATCAATATAAATAAACTAAATAAGAAATTACATTTTACTAAAAGAAATGTGTTCATGAATATACACAAACACACTCTCATTCATAATCCTTCCATTTCTCATCATACCCCACAGACGTTGCTGAATAAATGTAATCTTATGAATTATTATAATTAAATGCAATAACATTTGCTAGTTCCTCAAGCAAAATTAGGTCATAAACACCTCCCTACACACAAAAACTACAAAGATTATTGACGCGAACATCGCGGAAAGATCCGTCTCCGACTCGTCCCCGACTCTTCTTCGTCTCTCGGGAATCTTCCGAACCGGACCTGAAAGAAGTCGCGGTGTCTCCGGGTCCCCTCGGTCCCGTGATGGGCACGCCGGTGAGGTGGGCGTGTCCCGGTGTAAACGTCACCACCCCGCCCCCGGAGGAACAGAGTTCCTCTAACACACACACACATCTTATGTTCAGTACTTGCCTGGTGCTTCTCTCCTTTTTTTTTTAATAATTCTGTGCAGCAGATACTGGACCAGTACTACAGTTGTGAAGGCCACACACTCGCCTACGAACCAGAAGACGACCAAGTCACAGATTCAAACCCCACTTAACTAACAGATAAAATGACGATTTCATACAAATGTCATACCCTGGAGACCTGGTTCAGAGGCCTATCCCGGGGTTTTATCCCTTGAGTGTGGGGCGGGACACCGGGGTTCTCACCACGACTGCCCCACCTTCATTCATTCGGCGGCAGCGGACTCGGTAGGTTGCCAGTTCGAACCCTGAACCGCCAAGGTGCCACTGAGCAAAGCACCGTCCTCACACACTGCTGCCCGGGCGCCTGTCATGGCTGCCCAATGCTTGCCAGGGGTGATGGTTAAATACAGGGGACACATTTCGCTGTGCGTACTGGGTGCTGTGCTGTGGTGTGTCATATTAGAGTGTCAGAAAACAAAAAACTCCTGACACACACACACACACACACACAGATCTTCAGGCTGTCAACCATCCCAGTGTTTCCCCGACTGGTTTTACATGCAAATGATGGCCCAGATTTTCATATTTCATCACACAGACTGACACTTTTCATCTCTACAACACATGCACAGGTTATAGTCAGATGTAGATCTGTAATTGTATATAACAGAGCAGGCATTAACTGTGTAACATCCATAAGCACAGGTCAGAGTAAAAAGTCTACATCTACACCCGGAGTTACTTTAATTATTATATTACAACCATGTTTTGCAGCTAAATTCGATTGAACCTGCACACTGTAAAGAACATATAAAAAAACATCTGTTTTATAAGGCAATTAGCTGCACACTTCAAACATCATGTAGTCCACACACCAGGTTTGCAGGCACCGCAACGTCTGCGAAAAGAAAGAGCATTAAATAAAAACACGGATCGAAGTGTTAGACGAGTTACAAGTTACACGGATAAACACAGAAAACCTGGCACCTATTTTAGCGGGTCTGGGGAGGTTGAGGTTGTTCATGATGTCCACAAACTCGTCCAAGCTTTTTGTCAGGCGGGGGTTAAACTTCTTCTCCTCGTCCACGGTCGACACTGTCTGGCCTTCGGTGTTGGACCCAGACACAGAAAGTTATTCTTCAGTTGTGATCGAGGCCAGGACTTCACTTCAGGCTCTCCACTTAGTTAAAGTTGCAAAGCTTGATGAATTCTTTCTGGTTTGTGCTTTCCAAAGTATTTTTTTTTTTAATGTAAGATGGTATGTGAGTAAATATTTTTATGTATGAATGTATTTTAGGATTTTTATGCATTTTGCCCCCAGCCAAAGCAAAATAGAATATGAAACATCAAATGAAAGGTTTTTACCCTTGTAATCGTGTGCCGGATAGATCAGACAGTGTCCTGGCAGAGTGAAAATCTTCTGATGAACTGAATCATATAACCTCTGCGCACAGCCTGACAGACAGGAAGAAAACATTTTCACCAGAAAATGGGTGTAAGGAGCGCCACCTTGTGGCGAAGAACAGGACTGCATTACAGGGGCATCTACAACACCAGCTGTGATTCTCGGATCCAGAGTTATTCAGTAAACTGATCCGGGTGCGTCAGTCACTTGAGTTAGTATTTCTGGCCAGTGGAACCGCCAGGTGCACTGAGTGCTAACCCGGAACTCTGAGCGGTTCCGATCTGGTTCCGTTTCCGGACAGAGGAACTGCCGGGTGCACTGACTAGAAATAAAGTTATGCAACTTTGATGGTAATAATTGATGCTTTGATGTATTTATGTGACTGAATTTACAATTTAGACATGGTGTAGTTAGGACTCAAATGATTCGGTTCAATGGAGACCTCAGATTCATGACTCATCAGCAACATTTTACAACATTTATTTCTTAGTTAATCATGTACAGTGTCTCTCTCAATGGGCTTTATCATAAGTTATTTAATTGATCCGGGTGATTATTTAGTGTGAATCACACAGCACTATGTAGTTTAAGTTTGCTGCATTTTAATGCTGGGACGGAAAAATAAATTGGCGGCCTTCACCTTGCTGGAAGTCGGTCCGCCCACAGCCCCTGATGAGCAGAGCATCCCCCGTAAAGGCCATGGACTGGTCACTGGTCACCAGGGTCACGCATCCGTCTGTATGTCCAGGGGTCTCTCGCACCACCAGACTCTGGACAGAGCAGCAGGAAGGCGGGGTCTGTACTTGGGAAGACACGCTGGCCATACGGAAGTGAAGAGAACTGGTCAACGTAATGAGCCTCCAGTTATGGGCCGCCTTACATATCTGCCGAAGGGGATGCGGTCTCCCTCTGAGAACAGAAGATCGGCGGCAGCGCCGCTGTGCCTGGAGATGGCGCTCTTCACACCAAACACTCTCTTCTTCAGCAGTCCTGTGCCTGTGATGTGGTCGGCATGGCAGTGGGTGTTCACTGGACACGAGAGGGTGAAGGCAGGGCGCCATCGGACATCGTCTCATGAATCAGTCTCGCATCAGTTCAATTTTGCTACCAAATGCAAGTTTCCAATTATCTTCCATCTGTGCTGATCCATTTATCTGCTACTCTTCTACGGGGGAGAGCGTTCTCTGCAGAGATTCCTCTTCCAGCCATCTCTCACCTCATCCGGCGAGCTCGCAGCATTGAGAAGGACGCGACACCAGAACTCACTACCATCACCAAACAACTGTTAAACTCCCAAATCTTATCTGATGCCGTCCCTTGTGTTGTGTACAGAGATTTTTTTTAATAAGTAGATTTAATTTAGTTAAATTTCAATGTAATTTTTCCAAATTCATAGTCATGTATAATCTCTTTAGATTTTTATAAATGCAGTATGGGATGTGAACCTGCATGTTTTACACTGAGCACAGACTGATGAGTTCATTAATGATTTACAGGTAAGACTCTGTACTTTTACCTGATCATATTCTTATTTCATCACCGTTGTTATATAACAATTTATATATGTGTGTGTGTGTGTGTGTGTGTGTGTGTGTGTGTGTGTGTGTGTGTGTGTGTGTGTGTATATATATATAAAAATATATATGCATATATTAACTGTAATATTTCAGTGGTGGGTTAGCAAACTTCCTGGACCAGGGCGACCATGTCACGGCTGCTAGGTCACCCATCAGAACCCTTGAATTAGAGCGCTGGTAACCTGCATGTTGGTGTTGGTAGTGGGCGTGGTCATGTTTGTGTACTAGGGGTATCAGGGAAGGCAGGAGATGGACGCTGCACTACTCATGGGCGTATTGACAGGAGGAGGTTTAATTCCTCAGACTCGCCTGTGAACCAGAAGACCCAGGTTCAAATCCCACTTACTACCATTGTGTCCCTGAGCAAGACACTTAACCCTGAGTGTCTCCAGGGGGGGACTGTCCCTGTAACTACTGATTGTAAGTCGCTCTGAATAACGGCGTCTGATAAATGCTCTAAATGCAGGAAGTAGGGTACGTGAGACTCCTCCCCTTTTTAAAGTCCAAGGTGCAACAAATAATCCTTGTTTCTGCCGGTTAATTTCTGTAAATCCTGAAGGCATAAACAACGTGACACTGGTCAACCTGACCAATGCGCGTTGGACATAGCAAAACAGGGCCCAGTATTTATATAAAACTGACGTTAACTAGCACTTCACTGCCGGATCACCTGCTACTTTCAGTGTGAGTCCCAGCTCCTCGATGAGTTTCACGTCCCGCTCCACGGTTTCAAGCACCGGGTCGATCAGAACCGCTTCCTTGCTCTCTTTATCAGCCAGCAGGTAGGTGTAGGTGCTGCTGACCGACTCGAACAGCTGCGAAGGGAAAACAGAGGCGCCGAAGCACATGTAAAACGCGCCACTTCCGGCACCACGAAACGAAACCCATCACCTTATTGATCAGCGGGCAGCCATGACAGGCCCCGGGTAGCGGCGTGTGGGGACGGAACCTTGATCCAGGGGACCTCAGTGGCAACCTTGGCAGTTCGGGGTTCAAAATCGCAACCATTCAGTTGCAAGTACACTTCCGTACCGCCAGGCCGCCACTGGCCCTGCACTGTAACGGCAGAACTGAACTACCGTTGAAGAGCTGATGTATAAGCAGTTACATAATGTAAATTCCTTTTGTGCCGATGAACATGATAAGAGCCGTGAACGGAAATCATTTAAAACTGCCATGTCATCCCGTCAGAGATGCAAACGGGAATCCACCTCGAAAAACACGATGGTCATGGTTCCCACTTTAAATCAGCAACGAAATAAGAACCTTGCAGACAACGGACAACATTACTAAACACTGGTCTGGAGGAATCTACGCACGCAAGCGCCCCGTAATCAGAAGGTTGCCGGTTCGAAGGTGACACTGAGGTGTCACTGAGCAAAGCAGCGTCCCCACACACTGCTCACCGGGCGCCTGTCATGGCCGCCCACTGCTCACCAAGGGTGATGGTTAAAAGCAGAGGACACATTTCACTGTGTGTGTTGTGCTGCTGTGAATCACAAGTGACAATCACTTTAATTATTATTACTTTATTACTTAAAAATCCATTTAAACGTGTTCTACTCCACCCGGACACCCGCCCTCCTTGACACCCACCCAGAACTACAGCAGTTTATTACATGCTTCTGTATTAATGTTGACATGATTACTTTACTTTACTTTACTTTACTTTATTTTGCAGATGCTTTTATCCAAAGCGACTTACAAGAGGAAGACACCAGCAATTCTCGATCGATTTCTATAGAATTATGAGTTTACAAAACTAAGAGCCCTGATAAGGGCTGACGTGTATAATATATCATATATAATATAATATAATATATCATATGACCACGATGGTAATAAGAAAGTTAATGCGACCCCACCTGTCGGAACAGGAGTCCCCTGTCCTGCTCCATCCGGGCGCAGTAGGAGCGGGCGACAGAGCCCACGGCCTGCGGGGATCCGGGTTCCAGCAGCGCCGCGGCCGAACTCCACCTGCGGGCAGCGCGCAGCGCGGCTTTCTGTCGAATTACGAGGGAAGTCATGCTGCACCCGCCCCGCGTACGGAGCCACGGAGCTGACCGGTGACGTGCGGACGCGGCAGCGGAACCGGACCGACGGGGTTCGGGGGGCGGCGCGGTTCTTCTGCTTCGAGCTCGGCTATGCACGCCACCTCGCGGAAACCGTGGCAGAACACGACCTTCGCCCACGGGACGCCATGCAGACACGCATAGTCATTTCCTGGCGACCAACACGGAACCTTTCAAAGGCGAAGAGAAAAACTAAGACGCCGCGTACCGAGACGGACTACTCTGCCATGAGCCGGAAACGGCCAAGAGGCTTGATTTATTAATTAGTAAATGTTGTTTTTGTGTATATTTAATTATTGCCATTTTTATAGCCATGTGCTTAGTATAATAATTTGTGACGTTTCTGGAAGGACGTACACTTGTCACATCGTTGCTAGCTAGAATTCGCTTAAGTTGTGAAAGAGTGAAACATATGTCATCAAGAAATAAATAAGATAAAAAAAATTCATTTGTAAAATAAATTTCTTAATTGCTATTGTTTTGCGTTAGTTGATCTTTTGGCCAATCAAGTGCGCTATGTCCACCCCCACGTGATTCACGCGGAAGTGAAAGGCCAGAGTCGTCGGTCTTCTCTCGGTAAAGCGTCTTGGCCGTGTGGAGAAATGCGTTATTGCGCAATGCCGAGTCCGGAAGGCGAGATTAGGCGAGAGACTCTCTATAAAAATAACATCGGGTGCAAAGTGTTTAAATTTACATATAAAAATGGCCTTATGATACCATAAATAAAAGTGTTTATTATATTCGAAGGGTTATATATATTGTTTTTAAAAAGCAAGTAAAATTTGGTTTTAAAATCGTGAAAAAATATGCAGTCTTTTCTAGTCTGCACGGTGGGGGCGTGTCCACAAAACACGTCAAATTGTTGTCAATTGTTAATTGTAACAATTAGCTGAAAAATGGATGGTTTGTTTAGCAGAGCATCTATCGACATTTTTAGCTGATGTCAAAAGTAACCATAATTTAATTCATAAATATTTAATGTATGCACAAATCATAACAAACACTAAACTTTATTTGCAGTAAAATTGACACAAATAAAATTTTAGCCTTGAAATGTTTTCCAAAAAATAAGCTGACATGAGGTGTAAGTGTAACTGTTATTAAAATGTTATTAAAATGGTTCTGTGTTTCTCATACAAAAATGCTTTCGGTTTATAGATCGTTCAGTAAAATTTGAAAAATTTACATTTCTGTTGTAGCTGTTGGTTCGTCCTGCTCCATCTGAAATACACATTTTAAGTTAGACATGTATATTCATCCAGACTTGTTCGTATAGGACCATATGACAGAACAACTGGTACCAGTATGTAGTGCTGGAGCCAGCTGAGGAGCTTTGTGACCCGTGTGTAAACTCCAGGTTTGTTGGGCCGCCCGCATCCCTCACCCCAGCTGACAATCCCAGCCAGCCTCCACTCTCCATCTTCAGTCTGACACACAAGAGGACCACCGCTGTCACCCTGGCAACCAGACAGGACCAGTGAAATGAGTGGGTATGAGGTAATAATTCAGGTCTGATTCAGTCTGATTCAGGAGGTTGAGAAAGTCTTGTGTTCTTGCATGCAATTCGCTGTGCTTTTAAAACAGTGCAGTGTCAGCACCTGGCAGGAGTCCACCCCTCCCTCCATGGACCCGGCGCAAAGCATTCTGGGGCTGAGGCTGGAGCCGTAGGCGTACGGCTGCGAGCAGACGTCCTGGTCTATCACCGCCACCTGGGCCTGTCGCAGCTCGGCCGACAGCGAGCCTGAGAACAGAATTGGGCGGGTGACGTGGGAAAGAGGGATCCGCCCCCCAAAAAAAGCTCACCTCCTTCTTTAGTGTATCCCCATCCTGTAACCCAGCAAAGAGACCCAGGGAGGAAGCTCTGCTTCGGCCGCGGCAAACACACTGGCTTCACTCCATCTAAAAAGATAATAATCATGACACAACCGCGTACAACACGCACGGCGTGTGAAGGCGGCCCTCGCCTCCCATCTGCATCTCGCCGGCGGTGCGCAGCAGGCCCAGGTCGTAGTCGTTGGTCTCCTCGGAGAAGCCAGGGTGGGGGTGGATGTGGAGGACGCTGTAGCGTCTGCCCCGAGACTCGTCAGATGCCCGGAGCGTGTCAATCACCACCTGCCAGTCGGACTCGAACATCATGTTGTACCTGAGGGACAGACGGCGGGACAGGGGGGGAAGCTCGGTCTGTCTCTGGTCGTGCTTTGGATTAAAAAAGCTTTTGTAAGTTCCAGAAAAGGTGCTAATGGCCCTGTTTGTTGCTTTGATAGAAATTTGGATTTTCTCTTTCAGTAAAACTGGGAGGGTCATAGTATTTTTTTTTTTTTCTTACTGGGCGAAGCAGTGGGCTGCGGTGACGATCCAGTGGGGGGTGATGATGGACCCACCACACACGTGTTTACCCCGCCAATGCAAACTGGTCTGCCAGCCCCATTCCTGCTCCTTCGCCACCGACCCCCCTACGATACGCAGGCCTCGGCTCTCACGCGCCACGTCCACGCAGCCTGCGACGATTAAAGAGGCTGAAAAACAAGCAGGCAAAAAGGCCCAGGGGGGAGTGGACTGGAGTCCAAGATCCGTTTACCGTCGGTGGCGTTGTGCGTCTGATTGTCCCGCTGTTTGTGCAACGGGGCCGCGGTTGTGGCGCTGCAGTTCCACCTGCTGCCACAGGGGAGCGACAAATCCCGCAGTTTGGTCGGGAAGCACAGGACCTTCACTGCCGGGACAGAGAACGACGGCTCGAAAGTTCAGTTGGATAAAAAGCCCTCATCTTGCATAGTGCAATGGAACATTGAACAGTTCCCACCAGTCACCTGTCACAGCAACACTTATCAGCAGCGTGAGGAGGATGGGGATGAAGGCCACCGTCAGCACCACACGTCTGGGTCTGCAGGGCCCGGGTTTCGAGGTCCCGTTATCCAGCTCTGCTAGAAGAGGACATTTATGGGTCATTTTGGGTTATATTTATGCCTGATGAAAGCTTCTCAGTGATAATTTGTCAAAAGCCTTCAGATGTGGAAGATTGCAATCATCAAGTCATCAAAATGGAATCATTTTAATAGTCTCAAACAAAGGGTTGCTTTTTCCCACAGGAGAAAAAACTGATTTTGCAATTGAACATACACATTTCTCCAGGCCTAATCCTTGTCTGCAAAGTCTGGCCAAGAAGAGCTGATTTCCTGGAACAAGCTGGGTAACCTGATCCAAGGATCCCCAGCATCTGCACAGCTTCCAGTTAAAGGAGTCAAACCCAGGTGAGGAAACTTAAAGGAGCAGTTCAGCCTTCCTCCATACAGGAAGAGTATTTCACAGTAGATGGAGTTATACAGTCATGGACCAAAAAGATGGAATATATGGTTCTTCTTACCGTTCTTCTCTTCGGAGACTCCAAGTGGCCCGTTCTCCAGTGGTCCACTGTCTGGAGGTGCAGAGAGTGCAGCAGACTGGGGAGCTGAGGGCAACTGGGTGGAGAACAGGAGCAGGGTGTTCATGAACGGACCCGGTGGTCTGGTATCTGGGTCCGTCTCTGTAGGACACGTGGCTGGTAAGCGGCTGTTTTGGGTTTGCTCTACGGGTGAAGGAACCGGGCATGGGGAGTGGGTGGGGTGTGGTACCCCACTCTCGGGAGGAGGTAATGGAGCCACAAAGTTCTGCAGGGCACCAAATGAAGGCAGTAGGATGGACTGGTTCAAGAGGTCAAGCAGCGGGAGAATCCACGGAAGGAAAAAAGTTTCAGCTGGCTGATGGGAAACGTAGTCGTCAGCTGGGAGGTGGAGAGGTGGCATCCCAGGGACGTCAGTGGGTATAGACATGGTTGGCGATTGGTGCATTTTGGTGAGGATGGGAGGTTCCTCTGGAACCTGGGGTGGTACAGAGCAGCCTTCTTTTGGGTGAGAGTCAGAGGTGCCCTGGAACACACACGCATTGTGGTAAAACCTGACATTTGTACCCCGTTGCACTCAACACCATCTGCCATTTTGTCAGTGACAACAACACCACTTAATTTCATTCATTAACTTTTTATAAAGGTGCCCAGACACCCAGCGGCTGCCATAATCATGAGGGAATTCATCTCCTCGCGTGCACACTCGTGCCAAAGGCCATGCAGGCGTGCTGTGCATCATGTTACGTTGCAAAATAAAGGCCTGTCACTGTCACAGTGTGATGATTCAAAAGCCCCCCGTTTCCATCAGACTGGATCAGTGTCACATAAACCAGCCTGTCAAAAGCAGCTTATAGACAATTAGACCAGGAGATTGTACGAAATCCCTGAGTTTGTAATAGAACGCAGAACACCATTGACCCATGTGTTAGCAGCTAATTGACTAGAGCATTCATGAAGAATTCATATTCGTTCAGATATTATGTTATCCACAAACCACGAGCATATTAAAAAGTAAGAACAGGCTCAGAGCCAAACTCAGGGCAGTGGTCTAAATCATCAGAATATTATTAGCAAATAAAATACTCTAGATGGTTCCAGGGTTAATATCTTCTTTCTATCCATTAAATTTTGCAAGTTTTGCTCTTTGATTTATTAACATAATTCATTCTGTTTGTCTTTCATTGTTCGTTGCTGCTTATATTACTATGTCTATCGCATACCATGTTCAAAGTTTGCTTTCTTTGAGTCTATGTATTTGTTTGTGGCAAATAAGATTTACGAATTACAAAAACACATATTATATGACCCTGATTCACTGGAAAATATGACACGTTCCTTCATAACTCAGACCTGTACTCACCTGAGACTGATCCATGGAGACTTTATCAGAGGTCAAGTGTGGATTTGGCTCCACTGACTGAAGCGTCGGGATGCAAAATGGGTCCGGGGGGCTGAGAGATGTACGTGTCCGCTGGGCATCTTCTATTCCTTCTGTCCAGGGTTCTTCAGCTATCCTCCTCATCCCGCTTTTCCTGCTCTGTCCTGCTCTTCTTCATCCTCTGTTACCCCCGCAGGGTCTCCCCACGTCGGGAGGTGATCCTGCCGTTCTCGTTGTGGCCCGGGGGTAATGGATACGCGGCGAGTTCCCGGCCCTGAGCCTCATTAATGATATATACAGCCGATAGTGAAGTCAGACTTGTGAAGTCGGGTCGTGTTACCAAGGCAACCGCTTAATGTACCCACAAACGTGTACACAAAACAGGGTGCAGAATGAGGAATGCACACAGACCACAAGCTGAAATGGTATAAATACCATTCTCAAATATGTGTATGTGGTGTGTGTGTGTGTGTGTGTGTGTGAACCCTGCTGAACTCCGCTTCCTAGTTCACCTTCAAGGCGGGTCATTAAGCATCTCAGATTACCTACTTTAACAGTGTCAGCTGCTGGCAGACTCTACAAGTGTTTGTGTGTGTGTGTGTGTGTGTGCACGCATCGGAGAGTCAATGTATGTGCAGGAAGACACAATTCATTTTGGGACAGAAACATTAAAATATTCTTTTAAAAAAATGATTCTGCACGTAAATTGCAGTGGTTGGGAAAAAATAAGCAGAAACTTCTTTACAGAACAATTTGGGCATTTTTATTCATATATATATATATATACATACATACATACACACACACACACACATATATTGTGAAGGTCCCTGGACAGTCCAGACATTCACATCTTTGTTCATTCACTACTTATCCTCACTGCTCAAGAATATTTTGAGGAACATGTTGATGAAGTTTGAGGTGTCAGCTTGTCCTCCAAATTCTCAAAAAAAATCTCAGATCCAATCGAGCATCTGCTGCTCCTTTCTGCAGAACAAACCAGTCTGATCGACGGATGTAGGACTTCAAGGATCTGCTGTTAAATGTTCTGGTCCCAGACATGGAGGAACGTGTAGAATATGAAGCAGCCGGTTGTAATGTTGTCATGTCGTGGCGGCGCGGACTTAATTACGTTGTGTTCCTTTCCTCAGCAGTGGAGGATTTTGATGAAGGCCTTGCGGAACTCGATGTTGAAGGTGGTGTAGATGATGGGGTTGACGGCGCTGTTCAGGTAGCCCAGCCAGGTGACAGCGCTGTAGAGCGAGGGGGAGATGCAGCAGCTGCCACAGTGGGCCTTCAGCACATGAGTGAGAAAGAACGGCAGCCAGCAGATGATGAATACTCCTAAACATACAGACACAAGTCTCTTTTAATAAAAAAGTTTGATCGGAGGGTGGAAGTATGTGCAGGAAGACATACAGAAAACAGAACCATGAAAATATTTATTATTCTGCACATAAGCTCCATTGGCTGTAAGTTGTTGGGGGGGCAAAAGCTGAGAAGTGAAGTGATTGTCATTTTGAAACACAGCAGCACAGCACAAGGTGACATGGTGAAATGTGTCCTCTGAACCATCACCCTTGGAGAGCAGTGGGCAGCCATGACAGGCCCCCAGGGAGCAGTGTGTTGATCACCTTGGCTGATCGGGATTCGAATCGGAACCTTCTGATTACGGGGCCGCTTCCTTAACCTGCTAGGTGGCTGTTAGCTCTCGATTGTCAGTGACATGCTAAATATCTGATCACAGTCAGTGATGAGTCTTGATTGGCCTTATTTTAATACACTCTGGCCTCATGAGACCGATATTAAGATCGGTTTGCTTGGAGGTCCGGTCCTCACTATTATCCTGTGTCCTGCCCTCATTAGCTTGACACAGGAAGCGTTGAAAGGAACGACTACACTAAAGGAATTTAAAACGAACAAGGTAAACCCAATCATGAAATCTATTCTATATCGTAGTCTATATGCTGGACTTTGTGTTTGAATTATGCTTCTGTTCCTCACCGAGCACGATGGACAGCATCTGCGTGGCCTTCCTCTCTTTCTGCTGAGACAGTCTCCCTCTCACCCGTTCTTTCGTTGCCCCTCCCTTGTCCTGCTCCCTGGTCCGCTCCCTCCATCCCTCCTGAAGGGTGGCCCGGCGTGGGGCGAGGTCGCCACCAGGGGGCGCCGGTGGGCTGGGCGTCACGGCAATGGAGAGGGCCACGCGGGTGCGGCCCGGTGGGGGCTGGAGCGCCGGCTGCTCCCTCTGACTCATACAGCAGACGGGGTCCCGGACCTCAGCCGGGTGGACGGCCGCCTCCTTTACTAAAGTCTGAAGCCGAGATGGATAGAAGGATACTATTTTTTTTTGTTTTGTAATCATCTCATACATCCACACAATGAACTTTAATGTTTTTATTTTTCAAAAAGGGGAGGAGTCTCTTAGAAACCCACCACTTTCTTGCGCTGGGGCACAGTGGCTGGGGGCTTCACGATCAGAGTGCACAACTTCACATCCTCTGGATGAGTGCATTTATTCTGTCAGAAGAGAAAAGAGGGAAAGACAGAAAATGATGCAGAGCAAATCTAAGCCATCTGTTCACATTTACGGCGCTTCGCACTACTACAGTAGCATTTTCATGGTTTTCTTTACTTACAACCTTCATTTTTAATTTCTTTGTTCACGGCTACTATGCTTCACACTACTACAGTAGCATTTTCACTTTTTTTTTTTTACCTGGCACCTTCATTTTTCATTTCTCTGTTCACGGTTACTGCACTTCGCACTACTACAGTAGCCTTTTCACGATTTTCTTTACTTGGCACCTTCATTTTTCATTTCTCTGTTCATGGTTATGGCACTTCGCACTACAACAGTAGCCTTTTCACAGTTTTCTTTACTTGCCACCTATATTTTTCATTTCTCTGTTCACGGTTACTGTGCTTCGCACTACTACAGTAGCCTTTTCATGGTTTTCTTTACTTGGCACCTTCATTTTCCATTTCTCTGTTCACGGTTACGGCACTTTGCACTACTACAGTAGCATTTTTACGCTTTTCTTTACTTGGCACCTTCATTTTTCATTTCTCTGTTCAAGGCTACTGCGCTTCACACTACTACAGTAGCATTTTCATGTTTTTTTTTTACTTGGCACCTTCATTTTTCATTTCTCTGTTCACGGTTATGGCGCCTTGCACTACTACAGTAGCCTTTTCACGGTTTTCTTTACTTGCCACCTTCATTTTAATTTCTCTGTTCACGGTTACAGCGCTTCACACTACTACAGTAGTATTTTTATGCTTTTCTTTACTTGCCGCCTTCATTTTTCATTTCTCTGTTCACAGCTACTGCACTTCGCACCACTACGGTAGTATTTTCACGCTTTTTTTTTCTTTACTTGGCACCTTCAATTTTCATTTCTCTGTTCACAGCTACTGCACTTCGCACCACTACGGTAGTATTTTCACACTTTTTTTTTCTTTACTTGGCACCTTCAATTTTCATTTCTCTGTTCAAGGCTACTGCGCTTCGCACTACTACAGTAGCATTTTCACGGTTTTCTTTACTTGGCACCTTCATTGTTCATTCTCTGTTCACGGTTACTGTGCTTCGCACTACTATGGTAGCATTTTCACGCTTTTATTTCTGTACTTGCCACCTTCATTTTTAATTTCTCTGTTCACGGTTACTGCGCTTCGCACTACTACAAAAGCATTTTCAATTTTTTTTTACTTGGTACCTTTATTTTTAATTTCTCTGTTCACGGCTACTGCGCTTCGCACTACTACAGTAGCCTTTTCAGGTTTTTTTTAAATGCCACTTTCATTTTTCATTTCTCTGTTCATGGTTACTGCGTTTTGCACTACTTCAGTAGCATTTTCACGTTTTTTTTTTTCTTTACTTGGCACCTTCATTTTTCATTTCTCTGTTCAAGGCTACTGCGCTTCGCACTACTACAGTAGTATTTTTATGCTTTTCTTTACTTGCCACCTTCATTTTTCATTTCTCTGTTCACAGCTACTGCACTTCGCACCACTACGGTAGTATTTTCACACTTTTTTTTTCTTTACTTGGCACCTTCAATTTTCATTTCTCTGTTCAAGGCTACTGCGCTTCGCACTACTACAGTAGCATTTTCACGGTTTTCTTTACTTGGCACCTTCATTGTTCATTCTCTGTTCACGGTTACTGTGCTTCGCACTACTATGGTAGCATTTTCACGCTTTTATTTCTGTACTTGCCACCTTCATTTTTAATTTCTCTGTTCACGGTTACTGCGCTTCGCACTACTACAAAAGCATTTTCAATTTTTTTTTACTTGGTACCTTTATTTTTAATTTCTCTGTTCACGGCTACTGCGCTTCGCACTACTACAGTAGCCTTTTCAGGTTTTTTTTAAATGCCACTTTCATTTTTCATTTCTCTGTTCATGGCTACTGCGTTTTGCACTACTTCAGTAGCATTTTCACGTTTTTTTTTTCTTTACTTGGCACCTTCATTTTTCATTTCTCTGTTCAAGGCTACTGCGCTTCGCACTACTACAGTAGTATTTTTATGCTTTTCTTTACTTGCCACCTTCATTTTTCATTTCTCTGTTCACAGCTACTGCACTTCGCACCACTACGGTAGCATTTTCACGCTTTTTTTTTCTTTACTTGGCACCTTCAATTTTCATTTCTCTGTTCACAGCTACTGCACTTCGCACTACTACAGTAGCATTTTCACGGTTTTCTTTACTTGCCACCTTCATTTTTCATTTCTCTTTTCACGGCTACTGTACTTCGCACTACTACAGTAGTCTTTTCACAGTTTTCTTTACTTGGCACCTTCATTTTTCATTTCTCTGTTCAAGGCTACTGCGCTTCACACGACTAGAGTAGCATTTTTACGGTTTTCTTTACTTGGCACCTTCATTTTTCATTTCTCTGTTCAAGGCTACTGCGCTTCGCACTACTACAGTAGTATTTTTATGCTTTTCTTTACTTGCCACCTTCATTTTTCATTTCTCTGTTCACAGCTACTGCACTTCGCACCACTACGGTAGCATTTTCACTTTTTTTTTTCTTGGCACTCTAATTTTTAATTTCTCTGCTCACAGCTACTGCGCTTCACACTAAAACGGTAGCATTTTCACACTTTTTTTTTCTTTACTTGGCACCTTCATTTTTCATTTCTCTTTTCACGGTTACTTCACTTCACACTGGTACAATAGCATTTTCACCTTTTCTTTTCACAGTTACTGTGCTTCACGTTACTACAGTAGCATTTTTGGGGCAGTGGTGGCCTAGTGGTTAAGGAAGTGGCCCCTTAATCAGAAGGTTGGCGGTTTGAATACCGATCTGCCAAGGTGCCACTGAGGTGACCAAAGCACCGTCCCCACACACTGCTCCCCAGGGAGCCTGTCATGGCTGCCCACTGCTCACTCAGGGTGATGGGTTAAATGGGTTAAATCACTTCACTTTTCACTTTTAATATTCACGCTTTTCTTTACTTGGCACTTTTATTTTTAGTTTCTCTGTTCACAGTTACTGCGCTTCGCACTACTACAGTAGCATTTTCATGGTTTTTACTTGCCACCTTCATTTTTCCATTTCTCTGTTTGCGGTTACTGCGCTTCGAGCTACTACAGTAGCATTTTCACTTTTTTTTTTTCTTGCCACCTTCATTTTTCATTTCTATGTTTTTCGCACTGTCTGTTTTTGTAGTCTACACATTTTGTTTGACTTAACTGTTATCTTGCATGTTATGTAGCAGGGTATGTAAATTTTAACTTTATTTAAATATTTCATGTAGCATCAGGTTCCGGAGAAATATTGTTTCTTTTTACCATGTACTGTACGTAGCTGAAATGACAATAAAGCTCAACTTGAACTTGTCAGAACTTGTCCAATCACATACCTCTGCACAAAACACATCATTTAACCTGTAAGAAGAACTACTATGTGGGTGACCGATCAGATAATATGGCCAAGCTCTTCTGATTGGACAGCCCCACCCTCACCTTATGTGGCCTGTGCCCCTCCCCCATGTCTGGGTGCAGGCCCCGTCTGCGGGGGGGGGGCGGTGCGTCTCCCGCGCCGCCGCAGGACCACGCAGATCTGGGCGTACACCAGCAGCGTCACGATGAAGGGCACGTAGAACGATGCCACGGAGGAGTAGACGACGAATGCCGGGTCGGCGAAGCTGCAGTCACGCCCCTCCTGACTTGCTGGGATAAAAGGAGGAGGCAATATGTGTGATACAGAGATGAACAAAAGGTCACACTTGGTTTAGGGTATTTGCTTTTAGAGCTTCCAAATTCCTGCACGTAAAAAGTTAATACAAATGCCGAGAGAGGGTTCGGGAAATAATAGGTGTGTTGAGTTAGGGTTAGGAGGTTAATACCAATGCTGTTGGGCTAAGGAGGATCTGTTGCTTTAAGACATTTACATTTAAGGCATTTGGCAGATGCCCTTATCCAGAGCAACTTACAATGTGCTTCCATGTTACAATCAATGAAGTGATCAATTCTGGTTCACTAGGACCCCCAACTATGAATACAATCTTTTTATTCACTCTGTTGTAGTTTCAATACGTAGTAAGACAATAAATAGGTTACAAGTTAATCTAAATATATCTAAATAAATATAGGAAGGAGACTCATAAATGTTAATTCCTGAAGTCCAGTACTATTTCAACAGCTGGATATCAGCGCGTGTTTGAACTTCCTGAACACTCAGTGATGGGTGAGTACAGGGAATGGGCTAAATACCTGTGTTGTTGAGTCCGAACAGCAGAGGGCAGGAGATGGCGAAGGAGAGGAACCAGACGACGGCGATCATCAGAGCCACTCTGCGCCTGGAGCTGTAGCGTGTGTTATACAGCATAGGCATCGCTACAGCCGTGTACCTGGCCAAACACACACGTATGGAGAGTCGACTGAGCATTTCACACACATGCACTTATTACTACATGCTGTTAGATCAGCTTACAGTGGGTACTTCGGAAAGTATTCAGACCCTTTTTTACAGTGCAGCCATTTACTAAACTTAAGTTTTTTGTACCTCATTAATGTACACACTGCACCCTATAAAGACAGAAAAACACAGAATTATTTTTTATTATTTTTGCAGATTTATTAACAAAGAAAAACTAAAATATCAGATGGTCCTAAATAGATCTAAAACAGCCACAAGTCTTTTTGGGAAAGTTTTCCACACCTGGATTTGGGGATCTTCTGCCATTCCTCCTTGCAGATCCTCTCCAGTTCTTGCAGGCTGGACTGTAAACGTTGGTGGACAGCCATTTTTCAGAGATGCTTAATTGGGTTTAAGTCAGGGTTCTGGCTGGGCCATCTCATCTGACCAGAGAATATTATTTCTCACCATCTTGGAGTCCTTTAAGTGTTTTTTAGCAAACTCCATGCAGGCTTTCATGTGTCTTACACTGTGGAGAGGCTTCCATCACAAAGACCCGACTGGTGGAGGTCTGCATCTCTAGAGCTAAGCCACAGTGATCTTTGGGTTCTCACCAAGGCTCTTCTCTCCTGATATCTCAGTATGACCAGGCGGCCAGCTCTAGGAAGGGTTCTGGTCATCCCAAACGTCTTCCATTTAAGGATTATGTGCCACTGTGCCTTAAGTGCAGCCGAATTTTGTGACCTTGGCTAGATCTGTGTCTTGCCATAATTCTGGCTCTGAGCTCTTCAGACAGTTCTTTTGACCTCATGGTTCTCATTTGCTCTGACATGCATTGTGAGCTGTAAGGTCATATATAGACAGGGGTTTGGCTTTCCTAATACAGCTGGACTCAATTGAAGGTGTAGTACCATCTCAAGGAAGATCAGAAGAAATGGACAGAACCGGAGTTAAATAAGTGTCACCGCAAAGGGTCTGAATACTTAGGACCATGGGATTTTTCAATTGTTCTGTGTTGATAAATCTGCAAAAATGTCCACAATTCTGTGTTTTTCTGTCTTTATAGGGTGCAGTGTGTACATTATTATGAGGAGTAAAAAAAATGCTGCTAAGAGTGAAAAATTTAAGGTTGATCTGAATACTTTCTCTACCCACTGCAAATTGTCTGAAACTAAGAGGTGGGTAGTAAAAGTTACATTTAATCTGTTAAATTTACTTGGAATACATTTTTTAACAAAAAAATACTTTATGAATAGGTGTCCAACTCAATCCTTTATACTTTTACTTGAGTACATTTGTGAATAAGTTCTACTTTAACTTCGCTTTTGGACAACACTCAACTCATTACTTTTTTAAACCTTTACTTTTTTATATTCTTTATTTTTGCCAGACAGACACCGCCAATAGACAAATTTCACCATTCAGATGTAGCAAGTTTTACCACTAGAAACCTTTGTACTCTTACTCTTGAGTAATTTTTTGGATGAAAAAATACTTTTTTTGGAGTAACACCACTCATGCTGTAGAATTTTGGGCTACTCTACCCAACTCTGCTGAAACTCAACCCCAGCAAAATTTAACTGCTATTCATCCCTGCCGATTCCTTGCCTAAAGGACTTTAAAATCTTCCTGGACTACTCTCCAATCTCTCCTTCTGTCACTGCATGCAACCTTCGACAATTCCCTCTCCTACTCATCTCACATTGCTAATCTTTCTCGCTTGCGTCAATTCCTTCTCTGCAACATTACAAGCGTCCATTCGGCCATTTTTATCAACACAGACTACTCAGATACTTGTTCATTCTCTGGTCATCTCCAAACTGGACTACTACATCTTAGCGCTACTCAATCTCTCCAGCTGATCCAGAACGCTGCAGCACGACTTGTTTTCAACCCTCCCAAATTCTCCCTCACCACCCACTGCTGTGTTACCTCCACTGGCTTTCTGTAGCTGCATCTCATTCAAAATACTGAGGCTTGCCTACAAAGCGAAGGAAGGGTCAGCACCCTCCTACCTCAGATCTCTCATCACTCCTCGGTCTGCACCTCGATCTGTCAGATCCTCCAACACTGCTCGCCTGGTACCACCATCTCTCAGGTTACTAGGAAAGCATTGATCTAGACTCTTATCTGTCTTGGATCCTAGGTGGTGGAATAAACTTCCACTAGATGTTCCAACAGCTGAGTCACTAAAGATCTTCAAATGGAAGCTAAAAACCTTCCTGTTTAAAAAATACTTATATTGTTGTAATTGTAAATGTAAATATTTCAAACTGTCACACAATCAAATCAATGCAATTCAGAACTAACCAGGGGAAAAATGGAATCTACACATTACACAAAACACACCAACACACAGACAGAGAACCCACACACAATATGCAATGGCAAAAGAGTCAATGTATTCATAGTTAAACACATGCACAATGTTCCAACATGCAAAAATTACCATTACCATACAAAATGCACAGATACACACACAGGGATGGAAATAAGCTACAGCTCTACATGGGAGGATCAACAAAGAGAGAAGACAACCCTGCATTTACTCCACTGACAGACTCTCAAGAGACCAGCGCAAAATCAGCCTCCACAATACCAGTAGCAGCGAATGCTGGCCAATTTCAGGTTCATTTAGCACAAAGCCTATACTCTCTGAGTTCTGCTTAGTCCATAGAACTGAGGAAACATCACAGCAGACACTGAAGCACTCCAATTTCTTCTTCTACTGTTTTATCAACTAAATGCTCTGCTTTTGATGTCATTTTATGTAATAATCTTGATGTTTTCTGATGACATTACTGCTGATTTTCTCAGTATTCCTTGAGAATTTGTAAATACAAATCCCAAGGTGTTCCCCAGAGATCGATTCTAAGCCCTCATCATTATCAATATGCTAGCATTCATCTATACTGATATACATATATTCAAATATCATCTAATAATATAATATGACCTTTATCATAACCCTGCATTACAAAACAAGTTATTGTCATTTTATTTTGTATTCTGATAGGTGTTAAGAAGCACCAAAAAAAATTTTTTTTAAAGGAGTTGTCAGAACTTGCAGACTACATTTATCATTTGCATGCCTGATTCATGCAGAAATTAATTGTCTTTATCCAGGTCGAACTCCAAATGTCTGTCATATGGTGAATGATGTGTAACAGTGGACATGTGTCAAGATGATGACCTCAGTGTCATGACCTGACCTCAGTCTCAGTTGCACTCAGGTTATTTGTTTACTTTTTTCATCACATGCATGCTGTTTACCTGGTTATGACACCTTGTGCACTTTGTTTGCTTTACCTGTCTATGCTGATGGCACACAGGTTGAGGATGCTGGCTGTGCACATCATGACGTCCAACGTGAGAAGGATGTCACAGTGCAGGCGACTGAAGCGCCACTCACCCACCACCTGAGAGAAACACGTCAGAGACTGAAACATTTCCTGTATGACTGAAGAGTTGAGGAGACTAAAGATTTTACTTTTAGGAAATATCTGCACATTACAGGACTCCAAGGGGATATTTTTTATTTTGCTATATAAAATGCAGCATATTGGGGACATTCACCAATCAGAATTCTTGAATAAATGGTCTCGTAATATATCTGCATGTCTAGTTTGGTCTGTGAAGCAGAGATCGCATTTGTGAACCTTGTAATCAGTGTTGCCAGATTGGCGATTTTACAGTTTGATGTGGTGAAGTCAAAAAATTGGAATTGAAGAAGTAGTTGCAGAAGGTAAATACTCATCAGATAGTTTCAGTAGCTCTGAGTGTGTTTTAATGACTTTTTGGATCATGGTAGGCTTCAACGGTGTTGGATATGGTAACAGGGATAATCCAGAATGATAGTCCTTTTATTCATATTATAATAACAAATACATTATTAAAGACACTCAAGACACTCAAAAAACTGTTTTATTTAGACATACTTGATGTGAATTTATAGAGAAAACTCCCAAAGTGCTATATAAGGTTTTGAATGTCTAAAATTTCAAACTCAACAGGCCTGTTGTCTCGTTCGCTTTAAGAAAAGTCCGGCCTTGGTTTGAATTGCGCAACACGATCGTGATGTTCTAAGGTACCTTTTTTACAGAAAATTCTAGATGGGTCGCCACTGGTACCTGCCATATGACCAGTGACTGATCTTCACTCTTTCCTTAACTAAGTCTTAATTCCAAGTTCCATTTTCGGCTCCTTCTTTGATGTCTGAGGATAAAGAGGAGGGGGCCCTAATTAATGGCTCCTGTCTCTCTTTGCATGCATTATGCATAATTTAGACATTTTGCTGCTTTTTAAATGCAAAGCACTCCTCAAACGGCGATCACGGACGACTCAGCCCTGCCTTTTTAACTAATACATACATTAGTCTTAATGAGTGTTGGCCTCACGTGTGTTAACTAACTCCTGTTGCCTGATGTATTCATACGATTCGGACCAGAGTCTGCGGTCTCCAGCGACTCGCCTGGACCGGCTCTAATTGCGCTCGGAGACAAGCCCCAGAGATGTGGAACATTTGATTAGCGGGGTATTTGAACAACGGGGTGCCTGGGTGGACTTTCATTTCCAAGTTGGAGATTCACATTCATCTTACATTGAAGTCGGATTCCAAATTCGCCATCTTCAGGGTAATTGGGCCTAATTAGCTGTACGGTGAGAAGCCTCGTTACACTAATGCCAAAAGCCGGTTCACACATCCGTAACAGGCGGGCTTCCACGAGCAGAAGGGGAAAGAGAAGGTTTACCTCCAGGTAAACGCCCCACGGCATGACGAGGGTGGCCAGCAGCAGGTCGGACACGGCCAGGGACACGATGAGGTAGTTGGTGGTGGTCTGGAGCGAGCGCTCCCGCGACACGGCCACGCACACCAGCACATTCCCAAAGACCACACAGAAGATGAGCAGCACCAGCAGCACCGCGTAGAAGTTGTACGGAGGAGAGGAGGGCGCCAGAGTGCCGGAGCAGTTGGAGAGTGACGAGGAGGAGGAGGGGGATGAAGAAGAAGGAGGTGGCGAGAGAGAATAAGTGGAAAGGGGCGATGCGAATGAAGGGGAATGAAATGATGGAGACGGGTAAGTGTCGAGTTGATCATCTTCTGTCAGGTTGAGGAGAGACATGATCAGACTGATCCATAGGCCTGAGAAAAGAGGAGAGTAAAAAAACTTTATTTTTCTTAATGTTATATGAATAAAAGAAATCTCTGATATATTTTCCCCCTTTCCAGCACCCCTGTCAGGAAGTTTGAAAGGCATGAAGACCCGGAGGTGATCTGAGATGAATCCACGTCCGCTTTGGGAGACCCGCTGTGCACCGGGGGGCTGGAACAGACTCCCTCCGCATTCTATTTGTTTAATCAGGAATAAATGAGCAGCTTCTTGTTTACATAAATCTGTTTCATGTCCAGCATGATTAACGCCTGCAGTTGGTTCTCCTCAGGTCATGCTGACGGGTGGCTACACACCGGCCTCGCTGGGTGTTTAATTCGGTTCCTTGAGGGGCGCAAGCTGTTAGAAGGTCACACATGTGCCGCCTGGATTATGCAACGGTCTCGCGTTCATCTGCCACCCAAAAAGCCACAAAGAAGATGAAAGAAAACACACTAGGTCATATATTTCCAGCAATTTATGTAACATTTTGTTCACTAGTTTAAAAAGAGAGGAGCCTGTAATCACACTTTGGACTGTAATCATCATTATGGATGATTTTGTCAATAATGGCCGTCACAAACGTGATCCCCGGACCACACCCACTACTGAGATGCATATAAATGAACACTTATTAGCACTCATTAAAATAGTCCTTAGAATTGGCTCATAGGTCAGATTCATCAAAAAGTATGAAACTTGCATTACTCATGATGTCCTGAACTAACTTCACTTTATGGTAAAAACCATCCATAGCTTCCTGTTGTGTGAAGGTCACCCAGGTTAAGGCGTCTTCCCATTTCTCCGTTGGGAAAGTCCTAAACTCCAGGTATCCATAGCTGTGAAATCCTCATGGAATGAGATGTACTGGCATCACTGGAGGAAATAGGTCTCGTCTAAAGAAAGAGATCAATCCCTTACAGACAGTAACATCCGGCAGAACAACCCTGATCTACGGCCACATGGTCTGACGTCTCATTCTTCTCAGCACTTACGGAATCCCATTTGTAACGGACCCACGGGTCAGACACCTTCCAATCAGAATCAGATGATCGCAGTCAACAAACTGTTGCCGGGCCCGAGCGCCCCAGCCGCTCCAGACCATTTTGTCTCTTTTATTGCTCTATTGATCAGAGTGATCCATTAATCATCTTCTGTAACCTTTGCTGCAAACTGAATGTCAGAAACTCATTACTGAAGTGAACCCATGTTCAACTCAATTCCTCAAGCTATTCCTGTTGTCCAGACAGACGTCTGCGGGGTGCCTGAATCGGGGGTCAACCGCTTCGCCGACCTGAATTCGGACAGACAGTGGGCAGATAATTAGCATTCATAGCCACGTAATGAAATGGTTGTTTTAACTAATCCCTTTTAAATCCACGTTTAATGACTGCTCCTATCTATACGGGGGCTGAGCACCATCGAGCATCGAGATAACCGCTGCTTTTGTCCTTTTTGTTGCTGCCAAGACCACTGTATACTCAGTCTTATAGCCGACCGGGACTCACAATGCTCCTCAGCAATTTCTCCTTCAAAGACAGCTTGACCCGGAGGCTCTGGCCAGGGCGCTCTCTTTTCCAACAGGAATGGAAGCTCGGTTCAATTTAACAGTCATTTTACACTTCCAAGGCAGCTCTTAGGCCCCGCCCACATGGACGTACGAAATCGACGCCCTCTGAACAACACACGCATTTTCGCTGCCGCTTTGTGGCTGCGTTCGATTGCCGTTCACTCGTCGCTCTTCAACATTCGTCGGATTTTGGCAGGAATTGATGCCAAGAAAATGTTGCACGCACCGTTTATTTGACATTATCCGGACATGAACGCCGGTGCTGAACGCCCATGTGGACAATTTTAATTCCTCCAATGAGCAGAGCAATGCCACGAAGGCCAGAAAAACGTCTGGCTCTGCCTTACAGCCACCACTGAAGGATCATTACAGCATTAAATAAAAAAAGGAAATTTATGAATGATGATGTGCATTTACATTTACATTTAAGACATTTGGCAGACGCCCTTATCCAGAGCGACTTACAATCAGTAGTTACAGGGACAGTCTCCCTGGAGCAACTTAGGGTTAAGTGTCTTGCTCAGGGACACAATGGTAGTAAGTGGGATTCGAACCCGGGTCTTCTTGTTCATAGGCGAGTGTGTTACCCACTAGGCTACTACCACCCCACATGTGCATGACTGGCCAGATTAAAAAAACAGTATTAAGACGTGATTGTGAAAGAAATCTGGTGTCGACTTGATACGTCCCTGCAGGGTTTTGGGCTTGGAGCACGGCGGTTCATCGGGTCCATTCGCCCCCGCCCCCTTTCCGGCTTCACCGACCCTCTCTCCTCCCATACCACCATTAAATCTCTTATCTCTCGGTGCTAATCCGGCACGATTATATACCACACGCCTGATCTGCATTGGTTGGATGTGCTGGTCGTGTGGAGCCTGCAAATTTTTACATCCGCCAGGCCGGGCCGGAGAGCGTCTTTAACTTCGTGGCGCTCCTGCTCAAAATCAATGGCAATCATTGCCGCCGTAAAAATGTCCCCCCCGTCTTCGGGGGCCTCGGGCCCCCAGCAAAGTTTATCAAAGGCGTCAGGTGCTGGGCTCTCAGATGCGGTGCGCCACCGGTGCCGTCCTCGCAGGACGCTTTGTTGTGCCTGCGACAAATCTTTTGATCAGGAACCAGGGACACAAACACACACACATCACGGATCTCAACAAAGGCAGGTTCGGAGACGAAGGTGATGAGCAGGCGACTCAGAGTTAAATTACACCAGGGATCAGAGTTTACTCCCCATCTAACTGCAAAACCATCGCAATTTTAATGCTTTAATCCTGAATGTCATTATCCGGCCATAAGCGGAAATGTTCTCCCTTGAGAGGACACAGGAGTGCGTGCAGCACAATTTAATTAGCAAAGAAATGAAGACACGGGCATGCACACCCACACATGGTTTTATAATAATAGTAATTTCGAGCGTGATAATTATCCAAATGACATGCAAATTGTCTTACCGGAGCAGGAAATAAAGACGAAGATATCAAGTCAGCAGCGGCGGTCCGTTTCAGACGGCATCACCGCTCGCCGTTCTCCCGCGTCTTCGCTCTGGCGGTGGGCGTGGTTCCGCCTCGCTCCTCCCCCTCCTCCGCGTCCGTCCCGCCCACCTCCTCGGGCGCGCGTGGGACGGCAATAACCGCAGTCCGGGGGTGGGAGGGGCTTCTCGGCGGACGGGGCGGGGCTTCTGGGATTAAAACGAGGTCGCAGGAGGTTAATAATTTAATGGAAGGAGTAAACACTTTCCGAATCTAGACAGGACTCTGTTTATCGTTGAGCAGAGGACAGCTAATTGCGGGAATCCCTTATCTGAACCGAGAGCAGTGACCTTTTCACCCCTCCTGCCTCCGAGTGCAATTTTATTTGCACATTTACACATTTGCATAGCGATCCGCACACGGACCAACACGTTCACAGCCTGCAGGCAGGGCCTGGCATTCCAAAAACGGAACAAAACGTAATAAAATCATTCAAGTGAAATAAGAGTGATTGCGTTATGCACACGGTGACACAACGAAATGTGTCCCCTGTATTTAACCATCACCCTTGGTGAGCAGTGGGCAGCCATGACAGGCGCCCGGGGACCAATGTGTGGGGACGGTGCCTCGATCAAGGGGACCTCAGAGTCCACTTCTTTAACCACCAGGCCACAACTTCCCATTCAGGGAGGACATCCCATTATCAGCTAAAATTCATTCATCTGGTCTGATCATTGGCATCCATTTCAGCCGTTCCTGCAGGGTGGTGCAGGCTCGTGTAGTCGAACCTCGACTGGAATCCCCCTCTTCTCGATAGTGGAAAGAAGCACAGGGTTCGTAACGTAAGCTGCTCAATCAGCCGCTGGCTGCGTCCATGAGCTCGATTTAATTAGCAGATTGCGAAATTATAATCTTCTGTGGCAATAACAGCAGCACAGATCAGGAAGAGATTTCATTTAAAGCATCAGCATAGCAGCTCCCTATTAACAGTGGCTCCGGTGTAAGAAAGAACTCTTTAAAAAGGTTTATTTTTTTATCATTGACTAATGAAACTATTAAGTAAATTCATTTTCCGGAGGGCTTTGTGGAATTATCGATGAAGAGGAGGATTATTAGACAGCAGGTGGACTGGTCAGCAGTCAGGCTTGTGCATTCTCTCTGCTGGTCAGGGCCAGTCAGTGCAGAGAATCGCCATGAAATGCATGGCTGAATAGACCCACACACACAGCCTTGAGTCAATTATTATTTGTATTGCGCACGTGTGCATGCCATGAATATAACCCAGGAGTTTTGGGTACTGAGTGAACAAATAAAGGTTTCTTTTTTTTATTTTCCTTCTCTCACACGGGTTTATTGTTCATTTCAATGTGTGGCATCATGAAGCCTCTGACAGCATTCAACATTCAGCTCTGCTTCCCCCCCGTGCCCAACACTTAATTCCTCCTTGAGTGAAGAGAACGGCCCTTCTGCGACATCAAGAGGAACAAATGTGGATGGATTAATGAGAAAACAAGAGGGCGGAACCGTGAGGAGAAGCTAAATGACAGGGAGGCAGTAAATGTAAAAGTCGGATTTTAATATTAAAACATGTAGAGGGGGATGACAAAATAATGCGCAAACTGCAACAAAGAGAACTCAACTACCAGAAACACTCAGAAACTATTGCCAAAGGAAAACATTTAACCTTCAGTCTTTACCAAAAAAAAAAAAAAAAAAAAACGATGCATTTTCAACGGAAAGAGACGACGCTATTATTTTTGACAACGCTGCATCTCGAGGTCCCAACGGGCCGCCGTCACCGCCCAGCAGCGCCTCCGTCTGCACGCTTGGCACAGAAAGCAGACTGGTCTTCAGATGTCTGTTTTGTGCACACAGCTGAGGTCCGTGTTGGACGCCGCGACCGCCGTTTTTTTTTTATTCTTTTTGCGCGTCTGGGATCACGTGCCCGTTTAGGGCACCACGGTGTATGGCTGGTGGGGCAGCATCTTCTGACGGTCGTTGATGGCGAAGATCCATTTTGGCTTGACGAAGCTCAGGTTCGCGTTCTCCATCAGAGCCTGACAGACGGACAGGGGAAAAAAGAAATCTCTGAATTGTGCCGCTACGACTCAATATGGGCCGCTGTTATATATTTTTTAACCAGGCCTAAATTAGAAAGGCTGTTTAAATTGCAAATGAGCCTGTGTGGACCCCTAAAGGACACCTCCGGCAAGGGCCGAGGCCACTTTGCCCGTTTTTTTTTTTTTTTTTTTTTTTTTAGCTGTGACGGATTTGGAGCAAACGCATCTCAAGCCCCTTTTTATCTAATTCGTACAGACTGCTGGCCCAAACGTTTAGCAATTTTCAAAAAGTGATTAAACTAGCTATAAAAAGTAATATGAAGTCCATCACTGTTTTAACTCTGTTTTAATATAATTAACTTGATCTTGGGACCTTGAAAATGTGTTTGGTCGTTCAGATTCATACAAAAGAATAAAAGGTACAACAAAGTAATGTATACGTACATCTTCAAAAGAGTCGTGCCAGCCTTCGCTGGTGATGACAAACTGAACCTTCTCGCTCATGTAGTCCTCCACCACTCTGCAGGGGGGGAGCAGAAAGAAAAGGAGACAGGGTTCAGATGTTCGCCTTTCTCTCAGGGACACTTAATCAAAGGGTTCATGCAAATCCGTGGCCGTTTTTTCATCACAGCCTGAGCCGAGGAAGAAAGACCGCTCTTTGCTGCGCAGCTTAAGGCTACATCGCATCTACACCAGTCCTCGGCGCGTGCCTGAAATCTAGAATATTCGGATCCAGACCGAGTCACTTTTCCTCTCTATACCTTACATAGCATAACAGCCACGCGCCCGCTAAAAATGCATTTTTGACAATGTAGACAGTCTCCGCTTCTTAAAACATATTTACATACTTTGGCTTCTGGCTCGTAACGGGTCATGTTGTGCATCAATTCTGTCCTTTTTTCAAGCACATGTTTTGATGTTTTAGATGAGACATAAATACAGTCTTATTATTTGCATTTTTCACTTACTAAATTGGAGAGGTTAATTGGTCCTAAATTTCCTTAATTCTTCATATTTCTATGTCACATTTTTGAGATGTAGAGCATGTTGTGAAGAGCGTTTTTTTTTTTTTTTTAAAGCAAGCTTCAGGTAGCTGGTTATTAAGTTCTCCACCATTAACATTTTTTGCACATTTCACCTGTTCAAAAAGCAGCATAAATGGCAAAAGAAAAACGAGCCTCCGTCTCTTACCCATTGAATGCAACGATGTACCGCATAAGCAGCCGCCGGTCATTCTGGGGGAACTTGCCGTACAGGTAGAAGCGCTTCCCTGTCAGAAAATCTAAGGGTTGAAGGAGAAGTGAGAGTGAAGAGAGGAACAGACTGTACCTTGAACACGTCAAGAAGGCCAAGCGGTAAATATTCACAAAGGGACGTGCTGTGTAACACAGTCAGATGTCAGCGCCGCCAGACGCTTGACTCAATGTTCCCTTTGTACACTGGGGGAAAGCAGTCGTTAAAGCAATGTCCGAGGCTTTAGAGGAAACTGCTCAGTGGCAGAATTAGTAGGAGAAATTGACGTCGATCACAGGACCGTTTAATCCCCTGAAGAGTGCTTTTCAGCTACGTGAACAATTCTATGTGAAAGCAGGAGAACCAACATCCCCTACGGCCATTCTTCTGTGTGCATTCACAGTGCAGTAGGATTTGTGAATTAAAACAATAAAATGGTCAGTTGTGCTCTGTTTATTTGTGACTGTGACAAATAGATCCAGTTTAACTTTGGGTTTCTTTTTCAATTCAAAATTAGATGTTTTCGGGGAAACAGTGAAATGGTCCTTCCTGTTTGAGAAGGCAGAAAGAAAGTGAAGGGAGATATCAGTGTTCCGTTCTGAACGTAACAAACATGACCTTGACAGACATTGACTGTGCCTTCAAACCCCCAACGTGGAAAGTAGTGGACTTAATTAATAAAAAAAAAAAAAAAAAATTCACACGCAGGATCCTCACAGACACGCCATGTCTATTCCCTCTTTTCTCATTCTGTCCAGGAATTAGGACAGGGAGGCCATACGATTGGATTCTCAGCTACTAAAGTCACTACATTATTCTGAACGGCATGTTGGAAGCAACAATGGAATTTAATCGAGGACTGCTTAGATACCATTAATTTCTGGTAACAAAATATAATTTGTTTGCTCTATAGAAAGCTTTCTCTACCAAAGCACCCCCCGAGGCTCAGGATGAGATTGCCCGGAGCACGAGGGTTCCATTTCACCTGCTGATGCTCAAGGAGATGCTTCATTTGGAAGGATGCTACTTCCTGGGTTATAAAACTGTCCTGCAACGTATAGAGTACTGTGGAATCAACAGTGTTGTGCTGGCCTCGTAATCACAGAGAATTTTTAATGCATCCGTGATTCCCGCCCTAAATACTAGAGGACGCGTCAAGCCCAAATTTATGTAGATCAGACAGACCAACCTGGCAAGTCGGGAATAGGCTTGTCCACATCCTCCTCAGCATCTGTGTTTTCGTCTGTCGACCCCCCGTAGGGATCCTCCACCTTCTCCCCAGGTCGCGCTTTTTTCACATTCTCTCCTCTCTTCCGCCGACTCTCAGCCTGCACCCTGGAAGGCAGAGAACGGGATGAAAATGAATCTGTGGCATTAAAACAGCGACACTGCGGCAAAAAAAAAATATCAGCTGTTACTACCTCTCAAGTTCGTCCTCTGTATCCATCCCGGACCCGTCATCTGTGACCAGAGGGAAAAGGGCAAGGTAAGACACCCAATCCTGAACACCTCCCTCAGATCAAATCAGTCCTGATGCCACCACCCAATTCGGAGACAAACATCCACACGCAAGATATGCCATCTAGAGGTCAACACGACGATTAGTCTTAAATTCTTATATGATCATTATTATTCCATCCTAGTCATGATTCGGTTAATTATATAACATCCTAAGCCATGTCAAGACAGTTAGTTTGCACCATTATCAGTAAACACAGTTAAGTCAGTTGTCAGTAATTGCTCAGTTTGCTCATTAAAATTCATCCAAGGACCTTGTGCCTGAAGTTTCATCTGACCTTTCACATTTATTCCTCTCTCATGCATAATGCTTTCTAGCATTTGCCTAACAGTTTACATTGTTCGTGTTATATTAAAATACACCACGTAGCACTAAAGCATGCATCGCCATTACAAAGGGATTAGTGGGTGAAGTGCATCGTTTTGCTGTTTCTTAAGGCCATTGGTGGTGCTCAAGATTTTATTCAATAAATAAATTACAGGCCGTGCAGCTTTGCATTGTATAAAAAGCAACTGACATTAGCAACACAGAATGACTTAAGATGTAATCAGGACTGGGGCAATGTTCTTGGCACCACAGGCAGTCGTATGATCAATCACGTGATCGATGAAGCGATTTGTGTTTCTCATGGCTCCTTTCTTAGCATCGGTCTTCCTGCTGCAGCCCAGCCCCATTCCCCTGGTCTCAACAGCATTTAGAACCGGGTCGAGTGGGACTGGCACGGTCAACGGTTCTCCAAAAGAGGCTCGACCGCCACACGGCCCTGTCTGTGTGTTCTGCTCGCGAAGAATCGGCAGGTGATGCAGGAGCGCAGCGCGTAACGGTTCCAGGGTTGACAATCTGTGGCATTTCTATCCCATGAAAAAAGCATGATGGCCACACACCTTTCATTTACATAGAAACAAGACGAAAAGAAAAGAACCACCAAGGCCTCCCTCTACAATTGAACTGAGCAAATGGATTTACACCACACAATAAAATGTATTATTTTTATTATTTTTTTTTAAATGTAGAACATACAACCTCGCCTGTGTCCTTCCTCACTGTAAACATCACTACTCCTAATTACTCTGCCTTTATGCGATTATTTATAGATTTTGGGTTTGGGTGGGTAATGTGAAATTCTCATTTGTCCACCCCTTGTACTGAGCAAAATTATGGGTGCTGAATGAGCGCAATGATGGCACATCACATGATGCCATTCAGCATTCTAGAAGTATGATCAATAAAGCTTGGGTCGGTGTATTAATTATTGGAATGTGCAACCGTGCAAGAGTCAATACTGTAATGTGTCCGACGTTTTAGTGTGCATGTAGAGCCTCTAGAAAGCCTAAATTGAAACATGTACCTTTATTAATGGTGATGTGGATTTGATTGAGCCATTTTCACTTCATGAAATGGGGCACTGGTGGTAGTGGTGGTCTAAGGACGAGGACCCGTAATCTGAAGGGTGCCGGTTCAAATCCTGACACTGAGGTCCCCTTGATCAAGGTACCGTCCCCACACACTGCTCTCCGGGCGCCTGTCATGGCTGCCCACATCTTTCTGCTGTACCCTTGCAAATAAGACTGTGCATTATGAGTGCAATGCTGTGCTCATTTTTTTGGGGGGTAATTCTGATCGACGTTTACATGGATTAGTCTGCATTCACCTGTTTACTCTCTTTCTACTTCCCACTGTTTAACAAGAGAATGTGCCCAGAGGGAATCAATAACGTTTATCTGATATTGCCTCACAGCAGAGAAGGAGAGGAAGACGAGGGTGACCGCGGACAAGTGCAAAAGGGCCCTTCACCAGCACCAACCCCCCCTTCACAGCCGCTAGTTTGGCCCTAAACACCAGTTCATTCCTCATCCTGCAGCATACCACCTTTTCACATTTTTATTCATTGCAGTTATTAAATAAATGGGAACTGAATTGGAGGGTTAGCCCTCTCTCTCTCTCTATCTCAACTTCACCCTCCTCCTCCTCTCATATCCGCCTCCTTTATCTCCAGCTCCCTTCCTGCATTGTCACCTCTTTAAGAGCTCTTCAGATATATTGCCCTTGCTAGGGTTTGTCTCCCCACTTCACAGGGGGCTGCTGCCGTGGTGATGAATATAAAAGATGCGTCCGAAAGCCAGGTGAAGGCAGCACGCAGGCTCCGGCGGAGGAGAGCAGCCCTCTCTACTGCAGCGAGGATATATCCGTTGCAGCTCGTACCTTGTTGGACGTGAGTCACGTGACCTAACGAAAGCTATCTGTGCTAAATTAACGTTTCATGTTGTCAGATTGTATATACGGAGTTCATTTTTCTGTTAAACCTGCATGTACAACATGCTTCGGAATGACATCTGTTTTCTTATATTGCAAAGTTTGTAGAGAATATTTTATTATTGACCTTAACCCTTTAACCACAAGTCCGAAAAATAAATCAGCTGTTACTATAATTTAAATGGATATTCAGAAACTCATTCACATTCCCTCTGTTTAGTACAGCTTGTTCAGATCCAACCATAGTTTTTACAGTACTGTTTAGTATAGTGTGGTCTGGCCCTAAAAACCCCACCAGTCGCAATGTCACCCCACTGTCCTGTCCTGTGCCACCCTACCCTCACGAGCAACTGGAGTGCAAAAAAGTGCTGCGCTGCAAAAGATAAGCAACAATAAAGTCAAACTGGCTAGATCACGAGGTAACAGCAAACCTATAACCAAAACTTGAAATTTCCTTAACGTCTGAGCAGACCAACTAAACAAGGTTCTGGGGTGCTCCCTCCAGCTAGGAAGTTGCATGAAAACTTTGGTCCAGAAGTAAAGCTTAACCGGAAAGAGTCATTTATTCACAGAAGTACTATTGTTATTAGTGCATGAGGATTCTTGACTATAGTGCTGTCAAGGCCAGGCATGAAGCTTTTAAACGGCCACTCTTCTGAATACACATGTACACAGTGTAGAGAGTGAAAGCGGTCAGGGCCACGGCACATTCCTGCTCATGTAAGGTACAAGGGGGAAGAATGTTCCATTTAGATCAAGCTTTGGACATTGTTCCTTCATTTTGAGATATCACTTTAATAGATTTAAGAAAATGACATTTCAGTGCTCCTAACAGGCCTACACATCATATGACATGCGGGAAATAGCCAGAAGATGTGCTTTTCATTTCTCTCTGTGGGCATATATGAAAATGATCTTGAAACAGGCTCGCCATCAACCTTATCGACGCTATATTACTTGATGTGGATCGCTCGAACAGTAAAAACAAATGCAAACAGTGCCAACTCAGTCATCTCTCTGTCAATTCAATAGGAAGAAATATTCTGAGTGAGACTATATAAATACATTTCTCATCACTGTTCACAAGCTGCATAGATATATTTTTTGGAATGCCAACTATTTGCTATGTTCTTTATTTATTGTATTTGGCCATTACCATAGCTTTAGTTTTCTTTGAATATTTCTTGCATGTGCAGAATAAAGTGATGACTGTGGATGTGGTGCTTGTGGAATTTCACCTGGCTCATCAGCATCTGTGGAGCCACCATATTCATCTTCTTCCTCCTCCTTCACATCTTTCTTTTTCTTACTGGGTGTGTTCTGCTTCTTCTTTGGGGTAACCTGCTGGGGGAGTGGAGGAGAGGAGAAGAAGAATATGTTTAGAATCGTAGCATGCATGCATGTTTCTGTGCACAGCATGAATGATACAAGAGAAAGAAAAACACGGACAGGCTGCTTGTTCAATTACCATCCAGATAAACAATTAGAAAGGAATACATGAAACACAATTCAACCATTAAATTGTCACATCAATGGCCAGCTTAATACATAAGTTCTTTTTTGAAAATCAAAGTAAAAAAAAAAATTTCATTTCAAAGTGCCAAGAATCCACTCCATACCTGTACTGAGTGACAATATTACTGTCGTGTGCATGAATTAATAATAAAGTGAAAACTGTGTTATAATCGTACAGTTGAAAACTACAGGCCATAAGGCACCGCCTCTTGAGTATTACTGCACAAACACATGAAAAAAAACATCAATTTAAACCTCAAAATTTAATTGTAAGTGGATTAAATCTCAACACCCTGAAGCTAAAGGTCACTCTAAAATTAGTCAGTCAATTTTGTCAAGGAACACACAGTCAATTCAGACTCTCGTATCTAATGTGCATGCCTCAGGACAGCAAACCGAATGGGGCGACTTGTGGGCTTTCACGACACCCAGCATTAATCCAGCTACACGTGCAATGCTTTACTTGAGATTTTATTTCTGTTTAGCCAATATTTTGGGAGCTTAAAAAATTTAATAGCATTGAATCGCAAGTTGAGTGCATCGTTGATGTGTTATAAGCACTAGACAACTGGGCCATGACATGAAAATGTCACTTTGTGAGATTATTCAACATTAATAGGAGTTCCCCTAGCCTGTCTATGGTCCTGCAGTGCCTGGAAATTGTGATAGGTATAAAGAGGGCAGAGTTTTGGGAATTTGTCCTCTTATGGGGAAAGGTTACATCACGTTTCTCATGCTTTGTTGAAATTCCCACCGCTCCCCTAAAACATCTCCACAGACCAAATGTCCGAAGCTTTGCAGTTGCTCTGTGATTTGATGTAAAAAATTGACTATAAAGATCCATTGGGGTCATTTTATTTTTTCTTGAAAAACATTTGAGACGACTGTCTGTGCCAAACATTGTGGTTGGTGAATGGTGTGGATGACGTCATTTCCGCGAATGCTCCCTCAACCTATATAGGCAGCTCTCCTCCTCCTCCCGCCTCTCTCCTACTCATTAGCATATAAAGCTACAGATATTGAAATAATGAGTCCTGGGAAATCTCATTGAGGGACTGGATCAAAGTGGCTGTAATTCTGCACCAAGGCTGAAAGTATTAGGGGACTAATAAGGCCGAAAAAGCCAAAAAAAAAATTCATAAGAGGAGATTTTTAATGCATCTGAGAGTAAAAAGCAAGTAGTGAGCATGTGACCCTGCATGCAGATACGAAGACTAGGTGTGCTACCTGTGCACTCCACTCTTCATCACTGGCTGCCTCATCCTCCTCCACCTCACTCTCTTCTGAGCTCGACTCTGCTCCATCCATCAGATATCTGTCCAGACAATGGAGGCAGAAAGAAAGAGTTGATTAAACAAGCAACATCACAAATGAAAGAAAGAAATACAATGACCAATGTGGATGTGAAAGTCTGTGACCTGATTAAATAAATGGAAGTCACTGGATTTATGCACACAGGGGAAAAAAAAAAAAAAAAAAAAAAAAAACATAGCAGCCTTGCTTTTATAAATCAGACATGTCCCCCCCCCCATTCCAGCTCCCAATATGCTCTCCACCTCCTCATTTTTCTGGATGGAGATTGAGTAGAAAAGAAGAGCCTTTAGAACAGGAAAAAAAAATAACATCCTTCAACTCTACTCTTAATGTCTAATTGTACTGAATTGATACCGGCAACAAGTGTGTCTCTCGCCCGCTCTCTGTGTGTGCGAGTTTGTGTGTTAGTCCTCATATGCATGAGCAAATACGCCCTTGTCATGTTCAAAGGAAGTGGGAGGATTAATTACCCATAGCAGATGCTGCTTTTAAATACCGAATACATCAGAGCAGCACACTCCAAACGGCAGGACAATGGCCGTGTCTCCCAACGCGGGAGGGAGGATGGAAGGGAAAAAAAAGAGACAGAAAAATACTACCGGGCGTTGACTTATGAGACACTTACAAGTTAACAGAAATATTCAAATCACCAAGGACGCCTCCAACGCCTTTTGAACAGCATATGAAATGCAGAGAGCTGCATGGGAAGGAAATCAGTGCTGAATAAAGTTAAAATCTTTTTAAAGTGATTTTTTTTTTATTGCACTTTACGTACATTGTGTGGTGTTGCTCATAGTCTGTAAATACCATGCAGTTATGTATTATACTGTTTTTACATCTGAAACAAAATTCCATGATTCTTATTCTAATATAATTTACAGAAAGGAACCACTTCCTAAGCTCAACTGATCTAAATGTGATGTTCTGCAACCTTTTAACTTTTTATTTAATGACAAATTGAGTACACATTTATTATTAATATGGTATTTGCATGTTTTTTTTTTTTTTTCTTTTTACATTTTCCATAAGATGCTTGAATTCTATGGTCATTTAGGAATAAAAAAATAGTTTCTGATTAAAATAAGAGGGTCTCTTGTTTTTTTAAACACTTTTTATGTTGGTGAGAGGTGAGATGGGGCATGGATCAATTTGGACAGAAATATTCATCCATAATTCTAGCTGGTCTGCAATTTAAACCCCAGCCAGAACAGCATCAAGCCGCTGCATGTCGACATGTCCTCTCAGACCAGCAGACAGACTTTACACACAGCCCTGTCCCTACGGTGCTGAAAACTAGATCTTGCCGATCCATGGTCCAGTACCCAGGTCCTCTGGGCGCGACTGCAAACATAAGGGTTTTGTGACTGAGACCTGTGTGCAGCACACGGTGTGCACCACAAGAGTCCCGCACGATGTACAGTACCAATTAAGGAGGACAGAGGGGCTTGACGGATGGGTCAATTCGAAACCCAGCGGCCCTCGGGGTGTAGTTGCGGAGCCACAAGTGATCCGGAGATTTACTGTAAATAGACTACAAGCCAGAGTAAATCAAGCCTCCTTTAATATTTGGGTAGACACAAAATGGATCGATTTAATCAACACTTTACCAGAAATGTGTATGAAGTGTCGAATACTATGTCAACATATACACCCTTCATACAGTAATTAATTAAGCATACAATTACAATACAAGAGTAATAATTATATTGAATAAATACAAGTTGTATTATCAAAATTTTGCATGGCCAGAGATGAAGTGCTGTTCTAGATTTTATAGCTCTGTCTTTACCATCCAAGTCATGAGAGAAAACCCAAGAATGCGAATGGTTGGATGAAGTGAGTGCTGAATACTGAACAAGTGATCCTGGAGCACACACACACACACACACACACACACACACACACACACACACACACACACACACACACACACACTCTCTCATTTCTACCACAGCACCCTGGAGTCAAATAGTTACTGAAAAGCAAAAATTTCATAAGCAGAGCGCCGAAAGACTTTAATGAAGCACAGCACTCAATTGCTGAACTGTGGACAGAGTGATAGAATATTTTACTTATTCACAAACCAAATCGAACTCAAGCTCAGGTCTCAATTATGGGCCGTCGCTGCAGAGAAACTTGTATTAATTATGCATGTTGTAGGCTTTCATCTTCCCATAGAAGTACAGTCAGTAGTAAACCCAAAGATCAACACTAACGTGGCATCATCTGCAGATGAACCATAAACAGTCTTGACGATCAACACGCCAAACTCTGCTCTGCTGAATAAGGTCTGGAATTAGTTAATGATAAACCTCAGGAGACAGAACGAGCTATAATCAATAACGGGAATCTGTGTCGGACCCTTAATGATTGAGAGAATAACCAGTTTCAATTGTGGTTTGCAATTGATTGCTGAACATTCACACTTTTCTCCATTTTGTTCCATCTAAAAGAGATTCAGTCCGGATAGACCTCCAATGAGAGATGGCATTCCGCTTCTCTTTCTTTTGTTGTCTGCACCATAACCGTTCCACAATCAAGCCTTGTAAATCAAGCCAGACAGAATCAAACCTCTTTGCGTGTGCTACAAGCGCCAGACTAACACGGAAAGGAAATGTGTGGGTTTAAAACATAAATCGCCAGAGTCTTGCTTCCGTGTCACCTCCTCAGCATCCATTTTCACGTCTCTCTGGCAATTATTAAAATGAATCATCTGATGGTGGCCGAGAGTTGCAAATCAAATGAACATTTAATAAAACAATTTTTCAACATGTGAAAAAGCTTTACCAAACCCCGAAAAAAAAATTACAAGCAGCGAATCATACGGTAATTGAGCCCGAACAAGACTTGGGTCAAGATCCACAGCTCTAACCACGGTTCTCTCACCGTTTGAAGGAGATGTTTTGTTTCCTCTTGTGGCAGTCCAGCACCCACTCCTTCCTCACAATGAAGCCTCCTGCAGACTTCACCTGAGCGTACTTGGGGGTGTTGGAAAAGGCACAGCTGAGAGGAGGGAGAAAAGAACGCAACAACGTCCCTCAGATCCTTCAGGACTAACACAGAATACCAATCCCACTGAAATTCAACATTTGTTGGTTCTCCATGCACATTATACTGACACCTCTTCCACAATCCAGCCATTCATATTTCCCTTGTTTACGTCAGTGATTTCGATTTATATAATAATATGTAAAATAATGTCAATCTGAATATTCTTAATGATGGCCTTTTATCAATGTGTACTCTCTTGCACTCACATAAGATGCGTGGAATCTGGGGTCCAGTCAGGTCGGTACCGGGCCCCCATGGCAAGAGCCTTGTCCCTCAGTTCACCCCGAAACGGGTTCTGGAACCCGCTCAGCACAAACACCACACCCTCCAAGATGCGGTTGAAAGGAACTGGCTCCGAAGGCTCAGCTTTGGGTTTTGGCCGGGGTTTTGGTTCCGGTTTAGCGCTGGGTTTGCTGAGGCTCTCTCTCTTGTCGGAAGACTTCTGAGCAGGTGAGGCTGCACGTTCCACAAGCAGGAAATGCAAGAGGAATACTTTGGATCTCATTTTGGGTCTGGCAGAGGGTCAAATTTAAATGCTCATACTACATACACAACAAACCCTTCAGGACTGTTATTGGCTGGTTTTCACTGAGCAATACGAGATGTACTTCAAGCTGGGTGTTTGCTAAAGTCAGTTTTCTTTTACATCTTTTCATTTACAGATATAAACAGGAAATCATTCTCTACACTCCAAACAGCAGCAGTACAACAAGGTAATTCAATTTCATTCTGATGGGTGATCTAGAGTAAGTGGCATTAGCGAAGATGCCTTACAACATGAAAAGATCCCACTTTATGAGCGTCTCCAACTTAACTGTAGTTCACCCACCCCTCAGGTAATGTGTTTTTTTTATGTCCTGTTTTCCTTACCCTTGGGAGTGCTGGGTTTAGCTCTGGGTGTCGGGGTGCCTGCACTGGACTCCGGAGAAGCAATAGGACTGGGTTTCTTGGACGGGGGAGGAGCCGGAGATTCCTTCCTCTCTTTAGTAAACTCAAATTTCCTCTTTCCTGAGGCCTGGGACAAAAAGCAAACGGTGACACAACGAAATGTGTCATCTGTATTTACCCATCACCCTTGGTGAGCAGTGGGCAGCCATGAAAGGCGCAGTGTGTGGGGACGGTACTTTGCTCAGTGGCACCCTGGCGGATCGGGATTCGGACCTACAACCTTCTGATTACGGGGCCACTTCCTTAACCGCTAGGCCACCTGATCATTCTTGGAAATGTACAGAATTCCTGTTTGTTTTCAGATGTGACCAATATACAGCAGGCCAATAAAACACACACAAGACAAAAGAAGAGTGAATGAGGCAGACAAGGCTTCCCGTGAAACAAATTCAGTTGTGTGGAATGAAAAATCTTCTGGGTCTTTCAAGGACACAGCCAACACACGGGTTTCACCACAGACTTATTGGGGACACTCAAGAGCACAGATGACATTAAGCCTCATCCAGAATGTGAAAGGAACCTTCTGGGGTCAGGGCTTTGTGTTCCAGTAAAATTCTGAGAAACGACTCTTAACAGAGAAACTGCAAGGCACAACGTCAGAACAAATTACGCACAGTCTATCTCTCCTCTCAGACTACACACAAAGCACAAAAAGGCAATTGTGTTTAGGAGGTCAAGGTATAACAGGGAGTTGCTCTTTGTCTGTTTTATGTATATGTTTCACCCGAGTAAAAAGGACACGAAATTAACATCTGAAAGTCTGCCTGTTGGGGGAAAGATAGTTCACGGGCAAAAAATAAGGTGATATTTCAGGAATAGACTGCTTATGGCAAATTATTTGATTAAGCTAATTAAAAGCAAATACTCATTCAAAACTGTTTCAAACTAATATAAGTGAACATATAAAAGTATCATACTCTCATATTTTAGTGGGACTACCTCTAGTCTTGATCAAATTAGGCTTTAGCCTTTGCATCGTTTCATTACAACGTCACAATATTTCAATCAGTTTTTCAGCTCAGTTAATTTAAGAGATGTATTCATACGTGACTGAGACTTTTTTTCATTAATTGCCATTAAGTCAGACCTTAAACTAATATCTAGCTGAAGGCTCCTTGAGTGAAGATATAAACTGTTATTGTACTATTTATAATACATACCTGGATCTATATTTTAATGTTAAATGTACACACAAAAAAAAACAACCATGGGTGCTCTAAATAGGATTTTTTTTATTTGCCAAGATGCATTTTTAACATGTTGGTCATATGCAGCCATACCTGTGGAGAGGAAGCGCTACACTGCTTGGGGGCTGCAGACTCTGACTGAAGTGTGGCTGCAGCGTAACTCAAACGCTCGTTCTGAGGAGAGGCTACAGAGAGAGAGAGAGAAAGCAGAAAAAAAATGATTTACAGTAGAAAATTTAAATAGATGAGAAAATTTACCCATAACCAGATAGCAATGTGACTGTAGAGAGCGGTAAACATAAACCACACTGACAGCATAATTAAATCAGGCCAGAAAAGACCTTATTGCAAAACCCAAACCAAACCAGCAGTACAGTCAATCTGTGGCAATATTGCAAATGCTGTCTGACATTAACCAATTAAAGGGGAACATTTCTACTTCATTATTCCTACCACTTTCTGCAACTATTTAGAGTCAATTCAATGTATCATGACTGGATTGAGCTCCTAATACACCTAAAATCTAAAAAAAAAGAAAAGGTCTGGTACGATGATTTGCACATTCAATAACATCAACCTTAAAATAGTTAATCTATCTATCTTAGATAACAAGATAAACTAGTTTTTAAAAAATAACAGCAGCACATACCCTTTGGAGCAGTGGGCGTTTTAGAAGAGCTCTCCCTGTTAAAAAACATACTGCCAGGCTGCAGGCCAGGGGTTTTGGATGGAGATTCCTCTTTAACACGAAACTGGCCTAGTTTGGTGAGTTTCTGTTTGGAATAAAAAAAATAAAAAAATTTTAAGAGAGAATAAACCGGCCCCTGGGGACGCAGGTGACAGTGCATTTCTCGGTGCCAGTCCCAAGCCTGGGCTGTCGGTCCCTGGTAGTCGGACCAGTCTATTTATACATTAGAAGCAGCTTCTGCCCTTCCTACATGCAGTTTTACAGACATGAGTATGAATGTTCTGGAAGTAATGAGGCCATTTTTAAAAGGCCACGTGGGTCGTACATTTTAAGGAACACTTTGGTAAGTTTTATCATTTGTAAAACAGGAAAATAATAAAAAAATGTATGTGATCCACAATGTGAAATCACATCTGGGAATTAAACAAGCATAAAAGAAAAATTTTGCTAGAAAAGCAAAATTAGACTGTTGACACAAGGACAACTCACTGGTGGAGTTGAGGCCGGTGGGTCACCGCTGTCAGGTGGTGAATGGAACTTCACGAAGGCCACGCCATATGCGATTGTCTGGAAACAAGAGGTAAAAGCCCACGAGATCAATTCTAATTAAGTCTAGCAACAAAAAAAAAAATCAATTTTGACCAATCCGAACGGGAGTCAGGAGGATTATTTCAATCGTTTCGGCCATGAGGCTTACTTCACACTACATTAAATGAGATTAAAAAATTAATTGTGGTGATCATTCGGTCCAGAATCCCACCATGCAAGGAAAATTCTTATCTCAAGAACAACCAACAATAATCAATAACACTCTATTGAGTGCCTATTGAGCCTATTTGTGCTTAAGTAGGGTGCAAAAATAAAAATACAAAACCAGTTTAACTAGGATGCAAAAACCTGTCAAACATTGTATCCAAAGCGTCGATTGCAGAACTTCTATATTTTCAGTTCAGAGAAAGTGACTGTTCTCTGAGCAGCAATACAATGTTAGTCTACATTAACATTAGCTTCATTACGGCCTAAAACATTACTGTAAAAAAATCTAAGAAAACTGGGCGCATGTTTAATTCCCTCTTCACCCATCAAAGAACTGGCTGCATTTCTACATCAGCTTTATTTTTTAAACAAATTATGTTTCTAATACTATTTCTGCACATTTGTATTGCATCTGAAATATATTCAGGCCCCATCACAACCTGCTTAAATTCTGGTGCAATCACTCGCAATTATGAGCCCTTTACTGCAATGCCCTTCCTGCTAATGCCTCCAGGGCAACTACTTCTGCTCAGTGCCCAGCACCCACCTCTGATCATCTTGCACCAGTGCCCTCAAACGTCTACCTAACTCAACATCAAACTGTGCAAAGCCCCCCTCCCCTTCTATATTAGTATGATTATTATAGTCATCACCTATTTAAATCTGCAGAGATATTTCACACCCACAGCACCCTGAAGAGACGCCCAGCTCATGAGAGAGACATTTACATTCATGTACATTCCAGTGCATTATACTGGTACGCAAGATACAGGCTGCATTTCACCTTCATTCAAAGGTCAGCGTCTTACAGAAATACCCAAATTAAGCTTCCGATTATGTTGCGGGTCAATCTGACCCCTTGGTTTTCCAGTGGCTATAACGGTACCGTTCCGGTTCGTAACAGACGTGAAACGCACCTTTAAGACAAGCTGTGTTACGCGGTGGGGCGGAGCTATCGGCCTCCACTTACTTTAGTTCAGTCATGCCCCACGCTGGGACTGGGCGGCTTGTAAGGAGCTTGAACAGAACAGTAAGGAATGTGTGACATGTACAGTACAGGCCTAAACTTTGGACACACCTTCTCATTCAATGTGTTTTCTTTATTTTCATGACCATTTACGTTGGTAGATTCTCACTGAAGGCATCAAAACTATGAATGAACACATGTGGAGTTATCTATTTCACAAAAAAAGGTGAAATATCTAAAAACATGTTTTATATTCTAGTTTCTTTGCTCTGATTACTGCTTTGCACACTCTTGTGAAGTGAAGTGATTGTCACATGTGATACACAGCAGCACAGCACACGGTGCACACAGTGAAATTTGTCCTCTGCATTTATCCCATCACCCTGAGTGAGCAGTGGGCAGCCATGACCGGCGCCCGGGGAGCAGTGTGTGTGGGGACGGTGCTTTGCTCAGTGGCACCTCAGTGGCACCTTGACGCATCAGGATTCGAACCGGCAACCTTCTGATTACGGGGCCGCTTCCTTAACCGCTAGGCCACCACTGCCCCACACTCTTGGCATTCTCTCGATGAGCTTCAAGAGGTCGTCATCTGAAATGCTTTTCAAACAGTCTTGAAGGAGTTCCCAGAGGTGTTTAGCACTTGTTGGGGTCCAGCTCACCCCAAACCATCTGGATTGGGTTCAGGTCCGGTGACTGTGGAGGTCAGGTCTCCTCTTTTTGTTAAGACATAACTCCACATGTGTTCATTCATAGTTTTGATGTCTTCAGTGAGAATCTACCAATGAGAAGGCGTGTCCAAACTTTTGGCCTGTACTGTATATCGTTTCATGTCTGAACACGCTGATATTTTTCTAAAAATACTCCAAACCCAGCTTTTCCAGTCGCTCAATTGTGCTTCTTCATTCTCTTTGTGTCTCAGCAAGTTTCACTTAATTAACGAAATTTAAGACCCGTGAACGAAACATGTATGACAAAAACAGGCACATAATTTTCTACTGAAAAAGAGTTTAAAAATATTTTTTAAAAATAAGATAGGGACGCAGTAATCCAGTGGATGTATCGGATATCAGTAAAACAGTAACTCAACGTATCTGTAACAGTGTGCAGGCCCACAAAACAATCAGCCAAATTGTGGGATCTTTGTTTAATTTTTAACAATTTTACCAACTTAATAAAGCACAAAAAGAATCATGTCAAAGAACACAGTCGTTGTTATATTGTCTTGTAAGCAAAAAAAGTAGTATTTAAGTTTTTAAGTAAAATTGACTTACTTTACTGTAAGGCTGAGTGCAGATTATCTTCACACGGTCCCACTTCTGCTGTGCAGTTGCATTTACCAGCTGGTTATGGCCAAAAATGCGAACTCTGTTGGTGTTGGTGCCAGCCCGACTCTCCGACGGAGACATGAAAGACGAAGTGACCAGCAGGACCTAAAAAGAGTGGATGAAAAACAAGATGTCACAAATAACTAGAATTGGAAAAAAAAAAAAAGAAGAAGAAGAAAACACAATGAACAAGACAAATGTCTTAATAAATGTGGAGTCAGACAATACCTCGTAATCCTGCTCTTTGACTGAGGTTGAGTGACCCACAAGCACTTCAATAAAGGCAGATCCCTCATTGCCAAGGTCTATGCTGTGAACCTGCTCCTCCTTCTCAAACTGGTGAGGACAGAGATGGGAACAGATTCGAGATTCAAGAGGGGTTTATTATGCGTACAACAGTATACACAGCATGTGGTGTCTTGAAATGCCGTTTCACGCAGACCTGCCCACAGTTCGATTACATCCAAAACTTTGGACACACCTTCTCATTCAATGTGTTTTCTTTATTTTCATGACCATTTACATTGGTAGATTCTCACTGAAGGCATCAACACTATGAATGAACACATGTGGAGTTATATACTTAACAAAAAGTGGAGACCTGACCTCCACAGTCACCGGACCTGAACCCAGTAGAGATGGTTTGGGGTGAGCAGGACCGCAGAGTGAAGGTGCTAAACACCTCTGGGAACTCCTTCAAGACTGTTGGAAAAGCATTTCAGGTGACGACCTCTTGAAGCTCATCGAGAGAATGCCAAGAGTGTGCGAAGCAGTAATCAGAGCAAAGGACGGCTATTTTTGTTAAGTACATAACTCCACATGTGTTCAGATTCTCACTGATGCCTTCAGTGAGAATCTACCAATGTAAATGGTCATGAAAATAAAGAAAACACATTGAATGAGGTGTGTCCAAACCTTTGACCTGTATTGTGTGTACAAAGCTTACACATAGCATCAATTTAGGGAGAATTGAAATTAAACTTAAATACCTATCAATATTTCTGTACGCTAAACAAAGACAGCTTTTTCAAGTTTTTAAGTGCCCGCATGTCTACTGCTGGTGTAAAGTGAAGGAGATCGAATGAAAGAACTGGACACAAGTTCCGCCCCCAGACTCATGCTCTTCTCCTCATTTCACCTGCACAATGACAGAGATCTGCTTCTCCCCAGGCCGGGCGGCCTTCCACTTCCTGTACGTGTCCGAGCTCAGCAGGTTGTCCGCCTTGTGCGTCTGCGTTACGAAGACACGCATTTCAAAATCGTAACCATTCTAAGTTGTTTCCAGAGTTATTGCAGCAGCCATCCACAGCGTGGCAATTTATGTATATGTGTATTCACACCGGTTGAGTAATGAAGTTACGATCGTAAAAAACAACAACAACAACAATAATAATAAAACCCACGTAGTCCTCGCTGCTGCAGGACACGACGTGTTTCAGTTTGATCTCGGGCATCTTCCTGCAGGGGACGTCCTCATCAATTCACGCAAAGTCTCGCCGGGACACTGTGATGTAGCTCCTCTGCGACGAAACGAGAGGCCAGCTGCCTGCCTTTATTAATGTAGAATCTCCCGCGAACCTACATTGGAGAACACGTAGTCAGAATTGCCGGTGGCTAACGCTAGCCGCTCGCTAAACAATGAGGCGCGTCGATTCGACCCGATGTAGGCAGATGCAGAAAGAAAAGTGCCAAATGAAATCACGTGAAACGCCCAATCTGCGTGTATGAACGCAAATCTGGAATGAGTGGGAGAGCCGTCTAATTTAAACAAGTTCTTACGACGTTCCGAGCAGAAACATCACATAAACTCCCTCTCGTTTAACGTTCAGTGACGCAAGTTCCGGTTGTCATGCTCGGGAACCAATAAAGTTTCGTTGATGGCCGCGTTGCGGGATCAATGTTGCCAGGTGAACAACTTTTCAGGCATTCGTGAGAATAATATAATGTACAACATTTTTCTAATTTAAACAAGTTCTTACGACGTTCTGAGCAGAAACGTCACATAAACATTAACGTTCAGTGACTCAAGCTCGGGAACCAATAAAGTTTTGTTGATCAGTGTTGCCAGATTAGCAACGTTTCACGCAGTACAATATAACGCACAACACTTTTTTTAAAATGTTATCATGACTTTGGCACTGACACGTTTATGCAATGATGTCGGTCATTGTAAACCAATACAAGCAAAAATCGACAGGTGGAGAACAACATTGTATTAACAGAACAATTGGAGAAACAGACATGAAAATAAGGAAATTCTGTTTATTTGGATTAAAGTAAATCAATATTTGATCAATGTTTGAAAAAAGGGTGTTTTGTTACATGTTATGTAAGATTTAAACACAGTCAGCTGACTCAAAAAGTTGAACAAGCTAAAACATTAAAATGCTAAAAAATAACAAGACTATTAAAAAACATCATAAAAGGTAGGCAGGTTTGCAAAAGGAACAATCACTTAGCCAGAACAAAATGCTTTTTTCCATAAAAATAAGTTTTAAAAGTACGATAACCAAAAAAAGCCTTGTCAAAAGGGAGCTTGAAAGTGAAGTGATTGTGAAACACTGCAGCACAGCACACGGTGACACAACAAAATGTGTCCTCTGATTTAACCCAGTGGGCAGTGGGCACCAGGGGAGCAATGTGTGGGGATGGTGCTTTGCACAGTAACACCTCAGTGGATCAGGATTTGAACCGGCAACCTTCTGATTACAGGACTGCTTCCTTAACCGCTAGGCCACCACTGCCCCGCTTAGCTGTAGGCCTGTAGTTGGAAAGGCTAAGAGTGAACAGTGGCATGCTTTTCTGTATTATTTCATTTTCAAGAGAGCAGTTGATAATAACCAGAACTACTGGATGTAAAAACTGCCAAAAGAATAATCAAAACTCTATATAATTCTGTATGCTATTTAGATAGAGCTGAAAATCTTGTCCTGGTCGGGTCGGGTTCGTGCTCAGTTTCTATTATTTTGGTCACCTCAGCACAGTCAGCAAACATGAACTTTCGGGCTATAGTATCTATACTTTCTGTATGATTCACTGCTGGTACATTTGTTCCGGTGATTGGTAAAAGTGTTTTGCATGTTGTAAACTTGTTTCATTAAAGGTTCATTTCATTTGATTTGCAGTTCTTGGCCACTGCCGTCATTTTAATTACTGTGAGAGAGATGCAAAAATGGATGCTGAGGAGGAGAAGCAGAGGCAAGCAGCTGGCGATTATATTTTAATAATGCTCATTTCCCCACTCGTACCCACGAAATCCAGGCTTTTAAAAAGCTGAAAAATTGCAAGAGTTCACAGAGTCATGGCTGTACGGAAATGCCGCATTAAATAATGTTGACTGTCATGTATTTAAATGCACCAGGGCGATTACAGCTGTAATATACACTCTATTTAGTCATATACACTCTATCAATCATATTATTCTCTTAATGTGTGTATGTGGAAAGTAATTGGGGTTGGGGGGGTCCTGCCTTGTCTTGGGTACAACTGTACTAGATCATTAGCATTCGAGCAGGTGGTGAGAGCATCCTCGAGAGTAGGTTGGTGGGCCTGTGAAAAAACGTCATTGAACTGTAAAGAATTTGAAACTTGAAAGTTAGAAAAACAGTGTTTTTGTTTTCACTGTTTTGTATTGTTGCCTAATACCTTTGCAAAGTAGTACATGTAAGCGGTTCTTGTGTGTGCAATATATGTTTGGCAAAAGTAAATTGCAAAAGTATGCTTTATCCGGTTGTGTTGTATTCATCAACTATTGTCCCTGGGACAGAAATGTGGTTTCAAGGTAATGATTGTGGAGGACAAAAGCAGATAACAGCAGCATCACAGAGAAGACAAAGTTATCTAGAAGCATAGAATGCACACACAACAATAGGGTTTGACAATGCATGGTGGCAGTGGTGGCCTAGCAGTTATGGAAGCAGCCCCGGTTCGAATCCCGTTCCACTGAGGTGCCACTGAGCAAAGCACTGTCACCACACACTGCTCCCTGGGCACCTGACATGGCTGCTCACTGCTCACCAAGAAAATGCACATTTTCCAACTGAGAAGACAATGGACAATAATAGGCATCATAAAAAATAATTTTATGAGGAGAAATGGCAGAGAGGCGACATTGCAGTGCAGTAACAATGCTCATGACCAATGCCAGTCAAAACCTGTGCTAAAAAAGTGCTAAAAAGACATTTTTTGTGTGGGTCGTGTACGTTTGACATTACACACAGTTATTATATGTGATCTTCAGCATCTTTGCATTTTGAACTCTAACCCAGTACATGAACTAAATCTGGACTGAACTATGAAATTGAAATTGAATTGAAAGTCTAGGCCAATTCATAATTCAGCCATGATGGACCAAGTCTGAAAGCATTAAGCCGCTGTGTGGAAATGTCTTCCTGGGTAATTAAACTAAGTGGAGCATGAATAAGGCATTCAAAGTCCAACCACAAACCACGTCTGGCTTAAATAACCTCCAAGTAGATGCCAGTCTCAGCATCCGAAGTGGCTATTGGACAAGGTCCCCTTCTTTGAATTTCTCTGTCCCTCTGTGCCTGATCTCTCCATCCTGCCAGTCTCTGCCTCTTATGAACCTGTAAAAAAGAAAGAGCCACCACTGATTGCCAGGGATAAACTCCTTAAACTCATTTTTTTATTGGTCCCCTAATACTGTATCTGAAGTCTCTTTCTGAAATTCAGCCTTGATGAGGGAATTACAGCCACTTTGATCCAGTCCTACAATGAGATTTCCTAGGACACGCCTTTTCGGTATCTGTAGCTTTAAATGCTAATGAGGAGGAGAGAGGTGGGATGAGGAGGAGAGTGGCCTATAGAAGTTGAGGGGACATTCTTGGAAATGACGTCATCAACACCATTCACCAAACACAATGTTTGGCGCAGACAGGAAGTCCAGCATAGAAAAAAATCCCCTTGTGACGACATAAGGGGACAAATTCCAGCTCCGACCGCCATTTCTGACCACCATAGACAGGCTAGGGGAACTGGTATTAGTGTTAAATAAGCAGACAAAGTGAAACTTTCATGTCAGGGGACCTCTAAGACCACAGAAACATTAAAAAATACCTTTATCAAGATGGGTATTTACAACAGTTTATATAAAAACGATCATTTGTCAAACAGTGCTGTTGTTTTGGCCTGATTTTACCTGTTTGGAGCGTACGAAGCATGGGGTGCAGTTCTGGTAGACTAGCTGGTAACTGCCATTGGTGTATATGTGTGTGACCTCAGTACAGTTTATGTAGAGGGGTCTATGGTCCTGATATATCCCCACATCCCCTGGGTACACTGCAGTAGCGTGGTGGTTCATCGCATGACCTCTGAAATCACGATTAACACAAAAGCGTTCCACTTTTACCACATTCGTCATGGCGCAATGTGCCCCAGCGCTTTCATTAATCCTGGAGCAATTTCACCAAATTACAACTTTCTGTAAGGAAGAGATGAAGAGGGTGATGATTTCAATCCTTACAGCCCTGGTTCTGTTCTTCTGCGGCGGCACCAGGCAACGACGGAGATCAGGAGGAGGAGAGACAGACCTGAGCACAAGGCAGCAACCATCATCCAATCTGGAAAGCCTGCTAGAAAAAAGCAATGCACCTTTACTATTAAAATTCACAAGCTAACATTTATTGTACTTTATTAGTCTTTGTCATTGAATCTATTGTTGGACATGGTAAATTTCTAATGTTCCAATGATTCTGTATATTCTGTATATAACTGACTTTATGGGCTAAAGTTATACGCAGTTTATGGTAAACTGTCTTCCCCTGATTCCCAATTTTGTGCACCTGTTGTTTTTTATACAGCTGCCCTGTTTGTATCATATCGCCATCGGGACATTGTGCTGTATGTTATGATACTTGCTCTGTTAGCAATGAATCCCACATTTAACCTTACAGCTATCAGTTTGTGGGCCTGATGGTAGGTAGCATGTAAACCCACATGATCCCAAGGACTTTGACTACAGTGTGCAGCTCATGCATGAGAGACAAATTAACGGCGCTCACTTGTCTCACCTATGACTTGCTTCATCAGGGGCTGGGAGTCGTTGCCATAAGCATTGACAGCATAACAGATCACAGCGGGTGGAGCCTCGGCAAAGCCCCACAGGGTGCCCGTTGTTGTGCCGTTGCCCTGGACAGCGACGGTGGTGTTGTAGTTGTGGGTAGGTGGGCTTCCATCTACGCTCCATGTGATGGCTGCCCGTGGATTTGAGTCCACAACACACCTGCAGTCAATCTTGGCGCCATCCCACTCACACAGTGAGGAGCTGTGCAGAATGAGGGGGGTGTCTGAGGTACGGGAGCGGGAATACAGGAAGTATCGAGAAATTAATAAGAACGCAAGTAGTTACAAGCAAGAAGATTTCCTTCAGACTTGTTTTGTTGCTACTCTTACTCTACCTGTGCACTATATAAAACTATATCAGCAGATATATGAAGTCTTTGGATGTGCAAAAGTATCATGCAGTTAGACACACTCACATTCCACATTGAAGGAGGTGGGCGGAGACTCGGCTCGGCCAAGCGAATTCTGAACACTGCAGACCACGTAGGTGTCCCTGGTCACGTTGTCCATGCGGATGAATTTTAGGCTGTGCTTGTGCATGTGCCTCTGGCCTGACGTTGTGTAGAACCACTGATAGCTTTCTACAGGAGGGTCGGCTTTGCAGGAGCATTCCAGGTAAGGGCTGCCGCCTTCCTTCACAGTTTGAGAGTGAAGACGGATATGCACATCTCTTGGAGCGACTATGAAGACACAACATTGTTATGTAGAAAAGTACAGTGCAGAGTGTACCATGCAATCAATTATTTAAAATATCATGACCAAAAGTCAATGCAGTGCTAAACATACATTTAACCTGAAACTCTTTTGGCGTCCTCACAGACCCCACGTCTGGAAAACTGGCCTCACAGCTCAGATGGGGTCTAGTCTGGTGGGAGGCTGTGAAGGAGATGGAAGTCCAGAGCAGAGGCACCTGGCCTGGTCTCATGAGGACCTGTGGTGCCTTGGTCTCGCTACCATTCCCCGGATCTCCTCTTGCCCAGTGCCAACGTAGTGCTGGAGGTTGGGAGGGGCAGGGAAATCCCACGCTACAGTTCACCTCCACCAGCTGCCCGTCCCTCACAGATCCCGGGCCACTGACCCATGGCAACTCTTGGAAACCTGCTGACCAGTAAAGGACAAGAGAATGAAGGGGAAGGAGACATCTTTAAACATTACAGGGCTGTTTTACCTTTGGATCGTCAGTATATGAAGTATGTCATCATTAGTGCTGGTTATTGGCAGACATATCCCATTATGAAATTAAGAGATGTAACAGTTGATCATTTCTTGTAGATGCTTATTGTAATTGTGAATTCAAATGCAATGGCTGAAGTCTAAGTGATTGTTTTGAAGGAGCAACAACACTGACTATCCGCGGACTATCCTCCTTCAAAACAGTCACTTAGACTTCAGCCATTGCATTTGAATTCACAATTACAATCCTTAAAGGGTTTTAACTTGGATTTTCCAAAAACAAGGCCTTCAAGAGCTTTAAAACCATAGTTTCATGGTCATAAAATAGAACAGACCCAAAAAACAAGATAGATTTATTATGCCATACACACCAAGAAGCCCAAAGCTACTGATCAAATAGGCATTAGTCTTAAGTCTTAAATTTGGCTTGCTTAACCACTCAGTAATGCTGGAAATGAGAAGATCTGTCACTCATCGAAAGTACCTAGAGGCTCCTCTCTTTTTAAACTTTGTCAATAAAAATATTATTAAAGGTCCTCGCCTCCCAGATACAGCCAACTTTATTCTATTCGTTTAATCACTGTAAATCGTGATGTAATGTAAGAAAACACTCCCCATATACCTGGAAAATTTTGCCTCTGAAGGTATAACACAGTTTAGAGAATATGAATGGGCCAAAGCAGCTTACGGGACACATCCAGATAAAACTTCTTTCTCTCGGAGCCTTTGTCCCCGTGTTTCCTTATCTCCAGCTCATAGCTGCCGGTGTCTTTCTCCCGGACCTCGGACAGCGTCACAGAGCAGTCCCCCTGAGACGTGTCCCCGGTGAGGGTCACACGACCCCTGTAGTCCTTGTGCACCCGGCTGTCACCAGTGCTGAACACGCTGCGGCTGGGGAAGAGCGAGCCGATGGGGGTGCTCCGGTGATAGAGCAGCCGGACCTCCACAGCTGTGGGGGACATGGGCTTGGTGAAGGAGCAGGGGATGAGCACACAGGTGCCCTCCAGTGCTGGGACCCTAGGCGGGACCACCGGGTACAGTGCACTGAGACCCTGGGCCACACCTGCTGAGGGTGAGAGAGAACAGGGCAGGGTGAGGCGGAAGTCCTGATGTCCCTGCAGGAGGACTAAACCTGTAATCTGAGAATGAACCTGACGCAACGTCTCCGTAAAGACTGTGGTGTTCTTCCATGGTTCCACCTGGTGTTGCCATACCTAATTACTAAAACTCCATAAAAAAACTACACTGCTGTTAAAACCCGACTCAGTCAAAGAAGGTCAGCCTGGTCTGTCATGCTGCGGTGTGGGCATTTCTCACCGCCTACTATCTTCAGAAAAAAGGGAAACGGAGGTTAGCCACATTCTGTGATTCGAGGTGATCGAGATCTTCCTAAATAAAATGCAAATTACACGCTTGCTTTGGTCTTAAACATGGATGCCTGTTGTGCCTGTTTAGATGTTAGATGCATCTTTTTTTTTATGATTTGCTGAACGATATTGGAATGTTGTTTGAAGATTTCCAGGCATCAGGCAAGATGCAACAAAATTGAAGGTACTCACCACACGCTACTGAGAAAAGCAAGATCATTTCAATGGAAGCCATGACCGCTGAAGAGCTTCTGACATCCCGAAATCAGAATGATGTCAAGGAAAATGTGAAGAAGTAATAAAAGCCCCCTTCCCCCCCCCCCCCCCCTTTGTCATTTTCCACTTCTGGTCACAAGGAAAGGGAAGTGTCTCTCTCTCTCTTTGAGGCTTTGGGGTTTCACAAGCATTCCTTGCATGCATCCATAACGTAAAGCCTCAACGTACACGGTTTTTCACTCCTGCGTGTGTGTACTGAACACCACGTTTCGCAGAAAGGGTGCACGTTTGCAGCGATCGTGAGATCTGACATGCAAGCGAGAAAGAAAGAAATACCGAACAATGAAATAAAGTCGTCTTTTTTTTTTTTTTTACCCAATCAGCAGAAATAAGTGAGGCTCTGGGTGAGTCAGTCTCATGCTCCAGTCAGTTTCCTCCTTCTTCTCTGCTGTGCCTCAAGTGTTTTACGAGATGAAATAAAGTTGATATTACCTGTAAACCGGCCCCAGCTCTCTCCGAGTAACGAATGCTCTTCATAACCGGCAGCCTACAGTGAACAATAAAGCGTCAGAGTTTAATGTTATTACAGTCTGCAGAGAACTCCGGCTGGGTCAATCAACCTCTGACAAACTGCAAATATGGTTTCATTGCGTCATATTGCATCGTTTCATCGAAGACAAAGAAATCAACAAATTAAATTTGTATGCGTAATAAAATATAATAATGGTTTCGGTACTCCAGCACGTGACATTTCAAAAAACAAAGCCGGCCACAGTTACTCAGAAATAACTTCCAGACAGTAACAGCAGATGAACAGCTGGTCAGTTTTTATCAGAAAAATGATCTGATCTATAGATTGATCAGATGGATTGAGAAAATATAGATTTAGTTTCAACACTTTTAAGGAAATATATCAAATGCAACAAATAGCACTCAAAATGATCCAGCCTTCATAAATTATTCCGGTTGCTTGGTCTGCACTCCAATCGTTTCAGTAAAGTGCGTAATGATGTTGACCAAACGAATTCCCAGACCCCCAAGAAGCAAATATCTGGAGTCAGGAGGACTAGATGCAAGGTGAAAAGAAACCCTTGCTTATTTATTCATTTTTATTTTTTAGGAGTTTCATTCTTTCCACAGCCCTTTACACTTCGACTTTATGCTGCCTATTTAAACGCACAGAAGGAGTGGTACGTGTTTGGATCACGGCCTATCCTTATCAGCCAGTTCCGCAGGAGGCGTTAAAACTGGGTAAACGGCTCATAACAAAGGTTATAGCTGCACGACATGAAAGATTGAGTGAGCTGGACTATGGACTTCTAGCTTCTAGTGTTTTATTGGCAGCGTAACACAGGTTTCGCTGCCACTCCTGCAGGGCTACAGAAGCAGAAAGCGGAAGAGAGGCATTCAAAATCCAAAAAGATGTGACACTGGGGTAAGCATTATTAAATAAATTCAATGTGGCCTATTATATTTCCTTTTATCGCAACTAACCTTGAGCAGTCCGGTCTAACTCTCACTTTAATATGAAACAGATTTCACTGAATCTCCATCTACCGCTACACTGCTGCACCATGGCCACCACAGCACAGCAGTTGTTGCAGTCTCAGAAAGACCTGATCCTGGAATGGACCAGCCCCAACCCGTCCCCGCTTTTGCGCTGGCTGTACGACGCCAGTGTCTTGTCCCACGGCAAGTACGTAGAGCTGCTGGAGCGCTCATCTCTTAATGCCCTGGCCACGGCCCTGGAGACCATCTGCAGGGATGAGAAGAGCTGCCAGATGTTTATGGATGTCCTGAGAGGGGTGCAGGACTACTACTGTCCCCAGCTTCAGGCCTGGGTGAGACAGAACTGCCCTCTTAATATGGACAAAGTGCAGAAGACAAGCCCTGTGAGGGTTGAGGGTACGCCTAAGTTAAAGAAATGCTTGTTTTATTAGGTAAATATTTAAGAAAATGTATTTAAAAATGCATTTTTCTACCTTCTTCTTCTCTTCGCAGCGCAGACAATGACCCCTAAAACTCTACTGTCAAAATTGTTCAAGGCCAAAACAAAACAGTTTATTGTGACAAAGGACGAAAAAGGTAGGTGGCGGGGATTTTTTATTTTTTTTTACAGTAAGAGAACTGACCTTCTACTTATTAAATTAATTAAAAAAATTTTTTTTTTACCTTTTTAGACCAAGTGATTGAAAAACAACAAATGGAGCAGACACCTAACCTTAAAGGTGAGAGAAAGTATTGAAACAACATCTGAATTTTACACTCTGACTGAATTAATGTTCTCCGTTGTGAGAAAATGTGAGAATTGACAATGACTGTCTTTCAGCTTATCTCACGGCTCATAAAACAAAGATTCTGAGCCAGACTGAACGACTGGCGTGCTACTCCGAGAGCGGAGGGGCGGCCTTCAACTCGCATCCTCACATTGAGATACGCTACACCGACCTCTTCATCACGGAGGACCGCGAGGAGATCGACATCGGTCAGCACGAGTACTTCAACGAGGCAAGCCGCCGGGCACGGATCTACGTCCACCAGGCCTGCCAGCGAATTCGCCCACGGGACCTCCTGCAGCCCCAGGATCCTTCCCAGCGCCCCCCCAAGAGGATTAAAGTGAAGGGCATCGCTGGCATTGGGAAAAGTGTCATCGTTCAGAAGCTCGTGCACGAGTGGGCGTTGGGCAAGATCTTGAGGACGTTCAGATGTGTCTTCGCTCTCCGCTTCCGAGAGCTGAATTTGATTGACAGCCCCCTGAATTTATTGGAACTGCTCGGATCCAGGTTCGTCCACCTTCAAGACGTGCTTCGGAACCTTCTGGAATCTCCAGGTTCCCTTCTGTTTATTTTGGATGGCCTAGATGAGTTTCAATACCAGCTGGACTGGAAGAAGGCTAGCGGCAGAGCGATTGGTGTGGAAACCAAATTGCCCATTTCAGAGATGCTAGTTGAGCTGATCAGAGGGACTTTGCTGCCAGAGTCCACGGTCATTTTGACCTCACGCCCTTCCACACATGCTCCCAAGCAATTCTTCCAGCGCTGCTGTGTGGTGCTTGGGTTCGAGGAGAAACAAGTGAGGGAATATACCTCCAAGTTCTACAAGGACTCACAGGTAGCTGAGAGGGTGTCGCAGTACATAGAAGACAACGACAGTCTCTTTGTGCTATCCTTCATCCCTCTGTACTGCTACATCATCTGCATGGCTCTGACCGAGTTCTTCTCAGTGAAGAAGGGTGAAGAAGATATCGGGCAGTCCCTGGCACACAACCCCCCTAAGACGGTTAGTGAGGTCTACTATTGTTACCTTCTGACCACCATAAAACACCACGCGCTGAAGGACAAAGCGGACCGGAGCACCCCACCAGCCGAGATCCTCTCTTTGGTGAAGGAGCAAATGATGAAACTGGGCAGACTGGCATACGAGAACCTCCTAAAAAGCAAGATTATGTTTGACAAGGAGGATCTTAAAAAATTTGGCCTGGAGCCCCAGTACATTCATGCCACCTTCCTTAGTCAGATCTTAGTGCCCATTAAGGAGGAGAAAGTAGAGATGTTTTCCTTCTTCCATCTCACTTTGCAAGAACATCTTGCGGCTGTATACAGTGCCGTCAGTCTCCATAAAAAGGAGGACATTCTCCAGGCCCTGGACTTCTGGTGCTTTGGAGAGCTCCACAGTGGTCCTGAACTCCCGCCCCTGATCAGTCGGGGCCAACAGCACAAGGGTCTCCAGATGTTTGTTAGATTTGTCATGGGACTAATTCGTGCCAGAATGGAGGGTCAGCTGGAGGGTCTGGTCGAGACTTCCCTGCACGAGTACAGTAAAGACCTTCCCACCCAGCTGGGTCTTTGGTTCCAAAGCCAGTTCAGAAACAGGAAGTTGTCTCACCAAACCATGCTGAACCTGCTCCACTGTCTGATGGAGCTGCACCAGCATGAGGCCACCAGCAGGACGGCGCTGGAGATAAAGGAGCTGAACCTGTTCAAGATGAAGCTGAGCACAGTGGATTGCGCTGCCGTGCATTACGTTTTGCAGTTCTGTCCGCACATGCTGGAGGAGCTGAACCTGGGCTATTCCAACATTGGGAGCAGGGGGCTGAGTCGACTTGGTCCAATCCTACATCGATGCAAATTGCTCTTGTGAGTAAATCATAGGTTAAATCGCAGGGATGTCAGGAACCAGAACAAATCAGAATATAGACAATGATAAATGAACAGAACCTATATGAAACACCACTTTCACTGCCAAGACCTTTAATGTCATCTTTGCATGATGGTCAGCTTGATGGTGACCTCTATGTGAACACCACATAGGGTCTTGAATTTTTCACATTATAGAACAAAACTGAAGACATAGAACTATTAAATGAACAAAAAGCTGAACATTTGCGTTTCTCCAAAACGGGGACGGTTACCAACAGCCCTGACGTTTTATGCGGAATACTTTCTTATCATTCACTCGTGTTAAAATTGTTTTGTTTTTTTTCTTTTATATCGGTCTTATTGGTCCCCTAATACTGTCTCGGAAGTCTCTTTCCGAAATTCAGCCTTGGTGCAGAATCGCAGCAACTTCTATCCAGTCCCACAATTATATTTTCCCAGGACGTGTACTTTCAGTGTCTCTGGCTTTAAATGTTAATGAGGAGGAGAGAGGCGGGACGAGGAGGACACCATTCACCGTTGCTCTCCGAACTCGTATAAATGTTAAATAATTTCACAAAGTGAAGACATCCTGTCAGGGGATCTTTAATGAGCACCACATGAAGAAGCGACTCATCCAAACTGAACTAAATATGTTCTTTGCATTGGCTTCTTCTTAGTGGCTCCATCTTAGTCTCCATAACTGCCATAGTGTAGGTGCATTCAAACTTTTGAGTGGTAGTGCATTTCCTCAAATTAACTGAGTTTGAATCTTGATTTTATGTTAAATACACAGTTACACCATCGTTTTGGTGATTTTTTTTTTTTAGTTCCAGCTATTCCTTTTAGAGCGGATCATCCTTGTACAAATTTGGCACACACATTCTCTCTGAGAGAAGATGAACTGACTAGAATTTGGTTGTTTTCAGATGTGTAATTCATGTATCTTCTGCTTTATGACCAGTTTGCGTTATAACTGTTTGGATAAAAACGCTGCCATACTGGAGTCTGCTGTTTTGAAATCGTACGACTGCCAGGTGAAGAAGCTGTTGTAAGTCTATATTTAAGATTACATTGAAAATGAGATTGAACCCACAACGTCATTGTTCATAATTGTTATAAATGTGTCTTTTCCTTTTTTTTAGTATGTGTGGGAACAACCTGGGCCCAGACGGTGCCATGCTGCTGTGGGCTGCCTTAGAGCACAATGCAACTGTCGAGGAGCTGTATGTGGACATCACCGGAATCACTGAAGAAGGCACAGAGAATATAGTCGACTGCCTTGGCAAGAATACTGCTCTAAAGATTCTGACGTAAGTCATATTTTAACAGGGTGATGGGTTCATATAAAACTGGGGCTGATATGATCACCTGTCTACCCATATATGCTTGTTGCACTAAGAAGTGAACTGAATAGTTTAAAGAAAAAGAATTCATTTAGCACTGGCCATTTAGAAATACTTGATGATGATGATGATGATCCGTGGGTGTCTTCCGTGTAGAAAAACAGACCTTTGGATCATTTTCCTGTTTTGTTGGTTCACAGCATTGTAGGAAATGACATTGGACCAACTGGGAAGAAGAGGCTAAAAGAACTGCAGCACCACCGGCCAGATTTGCGGATCATTGGCAACTTTGCGGATGACCTGGGTTTGCTTCAGGCCTATTTGGACTGGGTGGAAGAGCTCCGGGGAGATGCAAATCAGATGGAGTCAGTTAAGAATGTTGATGCCTTGCATTCTGTCCTCAGAGGACTCCAGGTAACTGGAACGGATGCAAAGGGAGAGAATGCCACCAAAGCCAAAGAGCTGGAGGATCAAATCCTGCAGCTTCTGGAGGAAACATCCCCCATTAAGTGAAAAATGACATCCAAGTAATGTTTAAAGGCTCTGCAAAACAAAAAGCTGTTTGGATAAGACACGCAGCTGCGGCGCAGCTGGAATATTGAATATTGAAGCATTGCACAAAGTACCACGTGAAACATTAAACATTAACAAAATTGACCTATCGCACCATCTAGTGTTCAAGTGACAAAATGTTGCAGAGTGTGGCAATCTCAGAAACACCTGGAGAACGCAGATCTTCAAGAAATCTACAATCAGAACATACTGCAAGTACATTGTCAGTGTGGAGAAGGTGGTCTATAGCACGTTTCTCCAGCCACTGCCTACAACCTCCCATTAACTGAGGTCCGGTTTAAGGTGTCGGTTAATGCTATCCTTTATTCATTCACAAGTATAGTCATTTATTGTTTTGTCACTGTATTCAACTGTATTTCCTTAGCCAGGATATAATCATATTTAACCATCTCTCATTCATGAGTGTCAGTATGAAGGTCTTTTGAAGATCTGGAGAGTGAAAAATCCTCATTGCAGACAGACGACGCTGAAGGTCTTTTGTAGATACAACACTAACACCGTGAAGAAGTGGTGGTCTAGCGGTTAAGGAAGTGGCCCTGTAATCAGAAGGTTGCCGGTTCGAATTCCGATCTGCCGAGGTGCCACTGAACAAAGCACCATCCCCACACACTGCTCCCTGGGCGCCTGTCATGGCTGGCCACTGCTCACTAAGGGTGATTGGTTAAATGCAGAGGACACATTTCACTGTGTGCACCATGTGCTGTGCTGCGGTGTATCACTTTCACTTTTTTAAAAGAAATGCTGACACGTAATGGAAAGTTCCGCTGTCTCTCTCTGTACTAATGCTACCTTCCAATATCCAATATACAAGGTACAGACCGCCTGCTCCCCTTCAGACCATCCTCTACCTTGTCTCCTTGTACAAGAATAAACGCTTCCTCAACTCTGGTCCAACGAGTCAATGGGATTTTTTTAAGAAGAAAAAGACCTTGCTAAAACAGCACCATGTGTTTGATTTTGAACTTGCAATTATTTTTGGCCTGTTTATGAAGCACCTCTGTGTATGACAGGTGGCATGTAAACATACTGCAAATAAATACATTTTCAAAATGAAGGACTTTTTGTGACGTCCCGTGGCAGAGTATCGGTGTGTTCTGTTTGTGTATGTCTCTCTCTCTCTCTCTTTCTGTCTCTCTCTCTCTCTATAATGTTGCAGGGTGGCTCCTCATCGTTGGACTCCTCCTCCCATGATTGGACTCCTCCCACTTCCTGCCATGATTGGCGGGCTATAACAGGGAAGAGGACTCAAAATGGCGTCTGCTTTGGGGCAAGAGGACGGTGTTGTTGGTGCTGTGAAGTGAAGGATTGTGACCAGAAGACAAGAATAACTTAGACTGCCCAGACCAGTTTTGTGTGTGTTTTGTTGTCCTTGTCTGTCCTTGTTTGTAATAAACGGTTAGCCATAAGTGTTGTCGCGTCATTTTAGAGTTTCTGCTCCTATGTCCTACTGGGGCAGTGGTGGCCTAGCGGTTAAGGAAGCGGCCCCGTAATCAGAAGGTTGCCGGTTCGAATCCCAATCCGCCAAGGTGCCACTGAGGTGCCACTGAGCAAAGCACCGTCCCCACACACTGCTCCCCGGGCGCCTGTCATGGCTGCCCACTGCTCACTCAGGGTGATGGGTTAAATGCAGAGGACAAATTTCACTGTGTGCACCGTGTGCTGTGCTGCTGTGTATCACATGTGACAATCACTTCACTTTGTATTTGTTATGTCCCTGACCCTAGACCAGGGACGTAACACTTTTTCAACATGCAACATAATTAAATGTTATTTTCATGTGAGCTTCAATTCAAATTTGGTCTATTGTATAATTGAGTTTGTAATTAATGTTCCTTTTTAATAGAAAAAAAATTAAGTGTGGTCTGGTCACAACAGGGCGGCCAGTTGGTGGTCGGTCAGCTCTGACAGCTCTGTCTTTTAATAGCACTTTTAATTCTCCTTTTCTCACCCATACTTCCTGTTAAACCCCGAGGGGTGTGCGACTTCCTGCCTAGCTTCCTGCATCAAACAAAAAGAGACAAGAAGGACAATCAGGTAGGTATGCTTTCTCTAATTAAGCATTTTATTACTAATGATTGACATTGCATAAAATCTGTTTGAACATGTTTGAATAAAAAAAAAAAAAAAAGAAAATATGTTTGGATAATTATTTGATAAATAAACCACTGAAGAGGTTTTTGTCCATAATGACTGATTTGCTATTGTTTTTATATATTAAAACATATATATATGTTACAATATATATATACATACATTTAGGACTAGTGGTGTAGTGGAACTTTCACTAACAGTTACGAGGGTGAAAAAACGTATAAATGGCCTACATACTCTTTTACAAAGTGTTTTTTCTTTTCTAGGACTATTTATTTGCTTATTTGTACATGGAACGTTTTATATTATACAGTCGACATATTGTCTGAGCTAATGTTTTTTTTCTCATGTACATGCACTTTTTTCTATCATGTACTGTCCACTTTCTGCCTTGACAATGTAAATTTCCCTCTTATCTTATCTCATCTTATCTTATCTTATCTTATCTTATCTTATTTGCTGACCTAAGAAACCTTTTTGACTGAGTTTTTTTTGTTGTTGATAAGCTTTTGGTTTCTACCCTAAGGATCTTCTGTAAAAGATGACGACTTATTCTCCTACTCTGAACCTTGGACTCCTCAGTCTCCTCTCTGGTACATGCATTCAGAAAACAATCTTGGGGTTTGTGATATTTTAGTTTGCACAGAATACCAAAAGGTGCAGCTATAGCATGCATCGGAACTGACACAGGAAAGTGCTTTGACCAGATCTTGCTTAAATTAATCATTTACAAGACGAGCAAGAGCTAATTTGGACAATGATGCAATGATGAGAGCATGGCGGTTTAGAAGTGTATATAAAAATATATTTTAGTTCCTCCACCTTTGCTATGTACTAAACACAACCAGCTACACACAATCAGCCAAACTATTTAAGCACATAGGAAAATCTAATCTGTACGATAATTATGACATGGTGCATGCATAGCACTCATATCTGACTGAGGTACAGTATGTGTACTGTACTGTGATTCTTTATTTTCTACATTGGCAGATTCTCACTGAAGGCATCAAAACTATGAATGAACATGTGGAGTTATGTACTTAACAAAAAAAGGTGAAATAACTGAAAACATGTTTTATATTCTAGTTTCTTTGCTCTGATTACTGCTTTGTACACTCTTGGCATTCTCTCGATGAGCTTCAAGAGGTCGTCACCTGAAATGCTTTCCCAACAGTCTTGAAGGAGTTCCCAGAGGTGTTTAGCACTTGTTGGCCCCTTTGCCTTCACTCTGCGGTCCAGTTCACCCCAAACCATCTGGATTGGGTTCAGGTCCGGTGACTGTGGAGGCCAGGTCTCCACTTTTTGTTAAGTACATAACTCCACATGTGTTCATTCATAGTTTTGATGCCTTCAGTGAGAATCTACCAACGTAAATGGTCATGAAAATAAAGAAAACACATTGAATGAGAAGGTGTGTCTACAAAATACACTTGTTCCTTTGTCCTAGCGTCCCTCATGCTGACATGTCACTGTGGTACGGTTCCACTGCCACAGTCTGTGCAGGCTGTGGAGGGGAGCTGTGTGCTGGTCCCCTGCCACACCGAATCCCACACCAGGGTGATCTGGTACATGTACCACATCCGAACCTGGCCAAAGGTTTACGATGTGAAAGATCGTGCAAATGTGATCGATCAGTTCAGAGAGCGCACGTCTGTGCCAGGAAGTGCCGACAAAGGAAACTGCACCCTTATGATTAAAAACGTGCAAAGAAGCGATAATGAAGTCAGCCTCTATGTGAACACCAACCCAGACACTGAGGGAAGGCAATACGACCCTGAAAGATTAGTCAAAATATTTGTTCAGAGTGAGTTCTTCCGCTGTGTTCTGAATGCATTTTGAATGGAGACGGTTTTATTATTTATGTACCAGTCAAACGTTCAGACACCCCTACTCATGTACGGGTCTTGCATTTTTCACATTATAGATCAAAATAAGCAATAATAGACAAATCCAAATACACCCTTCTCTTCTCTCCACCACCTTACATTGGATTTCTTACATTGGATTCTTCAAATTGGCCACCAGCTTAGTCTCCATAACCACCACAGAGTAGCGGCGTCCAAACTTTTGACTGGTAGTGCATTTCCTCAAGTTTAAAGCTTGATTTTATGCTATTTACATACTTACACTAAGTTTGTTAACACTTTATATGTAATGAATATAGCATGTATGCATTTTTTAGAGTACATGCACAGTTCAGACAGTTCCGCCTGTGTTGTGACCCCCTCCACAGCGAGACACAGCCCTGTGATAGATGCGCGGCCATCGCAGGTGGAAGGGGGCGATGTTCTTCTCAGTTGCAGCATCCTGCACTCCTGCCCCCCATCGCCCCCAGCGTTCCAGTGGAAGGGCCTGTCTGCAGACACCGGTTCTGTCTCTACACAAGAAGAGAGAATAGGGGTGTGGCGGACCATCGCCACGGCGGCGGTGAAGGCCACGCCCGAGCACAACGGAAAAGCGGTGCGTTGTGTCACCACAGTCAGTTCGGGATTTAGGGAGATGTCCAGATCAGTGATGCTGAATATACCATGTAAGTAAAATCAATTTATCATCTACATTGTTGTCAAAAAAACAAATGTGACACTGCTGACCTGATAAGTAATGATTTTCCCGCAGATGAAGTTGATTGTTAAATGCTTGCCATGTTTTTAACTATTGAATGTAAGTTGCTCTGGGGCTTCTGCTAAATATTTAATTAAATGTAAATGTTTTACAGATGCTCCAACAGCACTAAAAGTCTTAGTGGAAAAGGCTGCTGTGAAAGAGGGGGACAGTGTCACTCTGATATGTGACGTTAACAGCAACCCCACACCAACCCTGTACATGTGGAATATAATAAATGGGGGTGAAGTGAGTGAGCAGAAATCGACTGAGAAAAGCTTGTCAGTCAATGATGTGAGCAGAAGCATCTCTCTCACCTGCGCCGCTCGCAACTCCATCGGGTGGGGACGATCAGCCCGTCTGACCCTGGATGTTGACTGTGAGCATTAATCCTTCATTCACAAAATGCAAAAAAAAAAAAAATACATATTTAATCGGAATCCGAACACACACAATAAATTTTGTTCTCTGCCCATTGGTATCTCCCAGACAATGCATTTTACATTTACTGCATTTATCCAGACTTACAATCAATAGTCACAGGGTCAGTCCCCCTTGGTGTCATTCAGGGTTACGCGTCTTGTTTAGGGACACAATGGTGGTAAGCTGGAAACATAGGTGGGTGTGTTACTGTCACTGGCCGAGTTCGGGGACGCATTCGCAGGCATGCTTGGAGCGGGTGGAGTAGTCGTCGTACTGGGAGAGGAGGACCGGAGGCGCTTGGCCGGTGATAAGGCGGCCGGAGGTGAGCTGGAACGGGAGTGTGGCCGTGGAAGCGCCGCAGCGCGGCGGGGAGGGAATTCTGGCTCCGTGGGGGGTAATGGGGAAGATCGTATTAGCAAAAGGGGGCAGGCAAACTCAAGGTCAATGGCGGGCGAAGGTCGTGGTCACACTGGAGAATCAGATTAGAGATCGTCGTCACAAGAGGGGCAGGCAAAGTTCTAGGTCGGGGACAGGCAAAGGTCGTGGTCATGGAAATCAATCAGTCGGGCGTGGGAAAATAAGGCTGGCGTCTATGGGAATAAATTCGTCAAAGAGCGGGCAGTGTCTCCTCAGTGTCATCTAGCTTTTATACTTGGTGCTGCCCGCTCTCACTTCCGTTTCCGGGTTGCCGTCTCCCCGGCTTGTCTAGCACTCTCTGGTGGGCTGGAGGTGTATTGGCCGTGACAGAGCCCCCCCTCCTAGGCCCGGCACCTGACGGGCCCGGCCTATCAGGGTGTCGGTCGTGGAAGTCTAGGAGCAGGGCAGAGTGCGTGGGATGGCCAACTGGTATGCCACTGGGTTGACACGTCGGGTCACCCGGAACGGACCAATGAAGCGGGGTCCTAGCTTTCTGGGGCTGGATGACATGGGCAGGCCTCGAGTGGAGACCCAAACCCTGTCACCGCGGTGGTACACGAGGCCTGGTCGCCGATGTCGGTCTGCCTGTCGTTTCATGCGCTCAGCAGTTCGGTTAAGGACCCGGTGAACTTGGGACCAGATTTTATGGAGTTGACGGAGTCGGCTGTTGACTGCCAACACCGGTCCCTCGACCATGGGTGTGGGGAACCACGTGGGTCTGAGGCCGGTGACCACCTCGAAGGGGGAACGTTCTGTGGCCGAGGAGCAGTGTTGGTTCCGCGCGAGCTCCGCCAAGAGGAGGTGTTGGGACCAGGAGGTGGGTCGGGCTGAGCAGTAACAGCGGAGGTATGTCTCCATCTCCTGGTTGACCCTCTCAGTCTGGCCATTGGATTGGGGGTAGTACCCAGTCAACAGACTGACCGACACCCCCAGTTGTCCCCAGAAGTGACGCCAGAACCTGGCGATGAACTGGGGGGCCCCGGTCCGAGAGGAGGTCCATTGGTGGTCCGAACTGCCGTACCACTTCCTGGATGACTACGTTGGCGGTTTGGGCAGCTGTAGGGAGTCCCGGCAGGGCGATGAACTGGGCCATCTTGGAAAACCAGTCGACCAGCACCATAATGGTGGTCATACCCCTGGATCTTGGCAGTCCCGTGACAAAATCCAGTGAGACATAGGACCATGGGCGATGGGGGCGAGGCAGGGGAAGTAGGAGGCCTTGTGGTCTCTGCGTGTTCGCTTTGTGAGATGCGCAGGTAGGGCAGGCTCCGACATATGCCTGTACATCCGTGACTAGGCCCGGCCACCAAAACGTCCGGCGAATATTGGCGAGGGTGCGCTGACGTCCTGGGTGCCCGGCCAGTGGGGCATCATGCCCCCATTGTAGGATGCGTGGACGGAGAGGGGGTGAGACGTACGTGAGGTTGGGAGGCAGGGTTCGAGGTGGGGGGTGGTGTGCATGATCGGCAATTACGTCTTGCATGAGGGTCCAGTGCACAGGGGCAAGTAGAAAGGGCTGTGAGAGTATGGGAGAGGACGGATTGTCCTCCGTCTCCGGGATGTATTGGCGGGACAGGGCATCCGCCTTCGCATTTTTTGTGCCAGGGATATAGGACACAGTGAACTCGAACCACGTGAAGAACAGAGCCCATCGTGCTTGCCGTGGGTTGAGGCGTTGGGCATTTTGGAGATACGCCAGATTCTTGTGGTCAGTCAGGACTAAAAAGGGGTGGACTGCCCCCTCCAGCCAATGGCGCCACTCCTCCAGAGCTAGTTTTATAGCCAGGAGTTCCCGGTTCCCGACATCATAATTTTGCTCAGCAGGATTGAGTCGCCGGGAGAAGGCGGCGCAGGGGTGCACTTTGTTGTCCTGGGGATTACGTTGTGACAGGACTGCTCCTAACCCTAGACTAGAGGAATCAACTTCAACGATGAATGGGAGTTGGGGGTCTGGATGGAGCAGGATGGGAGCCGTGGTGAAGAGATGTTTTAACTTGGTGAATGCCTGCTGAGCCAGGGGGTTCCACCGGAGTGTGGTGGGTTTGTCCTTGAGGAGGGAAGTCATGGGTTGGGCAACTTTGCTGAAATTGCGGATGAATTGGCGGTAGAAGTTGGCGAATCCCAGGAATTGTTGGAGGTGTCGGATGGTGGTGGGCACTGGCCAATCAGCGACTGCTGTGGTCTTGACCGGGTCCATGGCGATTCCTTGGGGACTGATGTGGAAGCCCAGGAAGGAAATTTCGGTGGCATGGAAAGTGCTCTTTTCCAACTTGATGAACAGACGGTTCTGTAGGAGACGCTGGAGGACTTTTCTGATATGGGAGATGTGGGTCGAGAGGTTGGGTGAGTAAATGAGGATGTCGTCTAGATAGACAAACACAAACCGGTCTAACATGTCCCTGAGGACGTCACTGACAAGCGCCTGGAATGCGGCTGGGCTGTTGGATAGGCCAAAGGGCATGACCAGATATTCATAGTGTTCTGATGGTGTGATGAAGCCGGTCTTCCACTCGTCCCCCTCCCGTATCCGAACGAGGTGGTATGCATTCCGGAGGTCCAGTTTGGTGAAGATGGTGGCTCCTGACAGTAGTTCGAATGCGGTATTCAGGAGTGGGAGTGGGTACCGGTTTTTCTTGGTTACCGCGTTCAGTTTCCTATAATCGATGCATGGTCGCAGTCCCCTGTCCTTCTTCCCCACAAAAAAGAATGGGGCGGCGGCTGGAGAGGTGGAAGGACGGATTATGCCACTAGCCAGGGATGCTGTAATGTACTCGTCCATCACCTTTCGCTCCAGAAGCGAGAGCGAGTACAGCCGGCCTCGTGGTGGTAAGGCGCCGGGGAGCAGATGGATCGCCAGGTCATAAGGCCTATGGGGGGGCAGCTCCGCCGCCTTGTCCTTATCAAAGACTGCGGCAAGGTCATTGTAACAGTCGGGGACCCCCAGAGATGCGGAGGTGGCGTTATGTGGAGATCGGGACGTGGCCTCTGCTGGCTTCTCGGTCTACTCGTCTTCAATGGGTGTGTTTTCAGTCGGTGGGCGTGGTTTGGTCATGGTTGCACCTGGAAGCGGAGTTAACGTGGGGTTGGGTTGAATAGGGGCAGATTGCGGTCTGTGGGCATAGTGGTTGCCGTTGTGGACTGGGGTTTTGGGCCTAGGCAGTGAGCATGGCATGGATTGAGGGGCGTGGCCAAGTCTCACCGTTGCTATGTGTGTGGACCTAGAGCAGTTTGGGGGTGTGGCCTGACTGAGTTGGTGGTGGGTGCATTGGCGTCCCCACTGTTTGATGGTGCCCCTGGGCCAGTCAATATGGTCTCATGGGTGGTCAGCCACGGGTAACCTAACACTATGGGGTCATGGGGTGTTGTGGTTAGGTAGAATATAATTCTTTCCACATGGTTGGGCTCAAGGCAGACGAGAAGGGGTTTGGTTTGGTAAAGTACTTGCCCTGAGCCCACCGGGCTGCCATCCAGTCCCATAACCGCGCGTGGTGGATCACACCGGGAGACTGGGAGCTTGAGTCGGGTGGCCAGGTCAATGTCGATTAAGTTCATGGCCGCGCCGGAGTCCACCAGTGCTCGCCTCTGATGTTGGCCGGGTCTGGGTTTCTTCCAGCAGATGATGATAGGAAGTGAGCAGCGGGTGGTGGCTCTGGGAAGTGCCTTGGTGCTCCCCCGGGGGCTCTGAACCTGGGGCAAGTGGAGGGGGTTTCCCGATGGCCGTGGTTTGATTCGGCGGTTTAGACAGGCAGCGCTGAGGTGGTTTGGGCCTCTGCAGTAGTAGCAGAGTTTCTGCTCCTCTCTTCGTTTTCATTCCTGGGGAGGGAGCGGGGGTCGGGCTCGGCTCATTTGCATGGGTTCTTCAGATGCGTGGTGGGGCGGAGCCCTAGGGGCGTCATGCTGGCGCGCGGCGAGGGCACAGTGGAAAGGGGCGTGGCTACGCCGTTCTTGGTCGCGCTCAGCGTGACGTCTGTCTATGGACGTGGCCAGCGTGATTATACTGTCCAGCGTGGTTCCCCAATCGCGATTTACCATCTCGTCTTTCACCGCCTCCCGGAGGCCGTGGTAGAACGCGGCGGGGAGCGCGGCGTCAGTCCACTCACTGTCGTTCGCCAGGATTCGAAATTCAATTGCGTAATCGCTCACGCTCCGATTTCCCTGACGTAACGACATGAGCTGCAGAGACGCCGCACGTCGCCCGGTCTCACCCTGAAACACGATCTGGAGGCGGTCCAGGAAGGCGGGGACAGACAGACAGATCGGGTCGCGCTGCTCCACCAGCGGTGTTACCCACTCCAGCGCGCGTCCGGTCAGCCGCGTAATAATATACGCGACCGCAGTTTCTTCATCAGGGAGGTGGGCGGCTTGGAGGCGGAGAAGCAGCCGGCACTGCGTGATAAATCCGCGACAGCTTCTGGAATCCCCGTCGTAAAGCGGCGGCGGGGCCAATCCAGCCAGGGTGGACATACGCAAATCCGAAGTGGGAACTGCAGGACCGGGACAGCTGGACTGGGACTGCAACGAGTGGACGTGGGCCGAAAGATCAGCGAGAGCGGAGCTGATCTGTATTAGTGCGCGCTGCTGCTGGAGCTGCGTGTCTTGGTGATCCTGGATAGAAACGTGCTGCTGCTGCAGGAACACGGTCACCTGAGCCAGCGTGGTTGCCATGTCTGCTGCGTCAGGAGATGGCCCGCTCTTACTGTCACTGGCCGAGTTCGGGGACGCATTCGCAGGCATGCTTGGAGCGGGTGGAGTAGTCGTCGTACTGGGAGAGGAGGACCGGAGGCGCTTGGCCGGTGATAAGGCGGCCGGAGGTGAGCTGGAACGGGAGTGTGGCCGTGGAAGCGCCGCAGCGCGGCGGGGAGGGAACTCTGGCTCCGTGGGGGGTAATGGGGAAGATCGTATTAGCAAAAGGGGGCAGGCAAACTCAAGGTCAATGGCGGGCGAAGGTCGTGGTCACACTGGAGAATCAGATTAGAGATCGTCGTCACAAGAGGGGCAGGCAAAGTTCTAGGTCGGGGACAGGCAAAGGTCGTGGTCATGGAAATCAATCAGTCGGGCGTGGGAAAATAAGGCTGGCGTCTATGGGAATAAATTCGTCAAAGAGCGGGCAGTGTCTCCTCAGTGTCATCTAGCTTTTATACTTGGTGCTGCCCGCTCTCACTTCCGTTTCCGGGTTGCCGTCTCCCCGGCTTGTCTAGCACTCTCTGGTGGGCTGGAGGTGTATTGGCCGTGACAGTTACCCACTAGGCCACTACTACCCTACAATTTATAGCATAAAAAAACAAACAAAATGATGTATCATTAGAATAATCTTATTTAGCCACTCTCAGCAGTGCGACAACCACAAATACAAAATTGTCATAACCTCGCTCCTCATTTCAACATCATTGCAGCTGAGTTGACAACATACTGGACAGACCTGTTTGTGATGTGAACCAAAATTTTAAACTAACACATTTAGGGCAGCTACTAATGATTATTAATGATTATCTGTCGATTTTCTTTTTATTAAAGAAAATCGAGCATTAATTTCTTTATCCAAAAACAGAACTAAAATCTTTAGAAAATGCACAAGCATGTTGCTCCTTGAGCTGTTATAATAATAACAAAATAAAACAAAAATGGACTAACACAAAAAGCATACACATGTATTCTTCACATATGCCAAATATAGACTTTTTTTAAAAAACCTCAGCTGCCAGAACAATAAATAATTTATATTAAAAAAGAACAATACAAATCAGAAAATTTAACAGGTTTTGTTTGAATGTCAGAACTTCTCTACACTACACTGCAAATGCACACACTCACAGACGAACATACTCACAAACTCTCACATGTACACACTGACACTCTCTCTCCCTTTGTTCAGACACTTTTCATTGCAATGCAACAATGTGAGCATGTCCACATGCTCCTGGCTCAGGCTTGGTATTTTCTTTGAGGCTTTGAGGCTCAGATGGTGTTGATGTGGCACTGATGCAGACGTAAGAAGTGAAGTGACTGAACCATCACCATTGGTGAAACACAGTGTGAAAGGGGAGCTATGAGGCGCTGAACTCTGCAGGCATCGGTGCAGGAGGGAGACTGAGTATGTTCACTCTGCTCCGCCCTCAACTTTGAGGTTCTTTTAATAATGAAATGTCACAGAGTCGCACAACACAACGAATCGATTAGGAAATTCCGACTATTTTTGTAATCGATTTTTATCGATGCGCTATCGCAGTCCTAAACACACTTACTTACTAGAATCAGTACGAAGTGCTTTGTAGCTGGGCTTGTTTTTTGGCTGAAAGTGGAATATCACTAAGTGCTCTTTTCGGCATGCACTAAGTATTCCTGAGTTTGAAAACATTAAAATGTTCATTCAAAAATTATTGGTGCCCCACCCCAATTATGTGGCCAGGCCAGGTTTTGCTGGGTAGCAGTGGTGGCCTAGTGGACTAAGGAAATAGACTTGTAATCTGAAGGTTGCGGGTTCAAATCCCTAACCACCGTGGTGTTATTGAGGTCCCCTTGAGCAATGTACCATCCCCACACACTGCTACCCAAGGACATGTTTCTTTGTGCGTCACCGTGTGCTGTGCTGCAGTGTATCATAGTTCACAATTACTTCACTTTCACGCTGTTCCACATCCTTTGTGTTCCTGGTTACCTTGGTTTTGGTCCACTGTAATTTTTTTATAAATGTTCCTGGATGTTTTGAGTCTGTGTGTGAGTCCCTGTCACCCGGTGTGTGGGTCCCTGTCACCTGGTGTGTTTGCTGCCTCGTATTAAATCCCCATTCCTGTTTGAGTCAAGGCTTTGGCGTCCTCGCTGCCCTGGGACGCCGTGACAGAATGCACGCACCAAGACTTGAAACATGCAGGGTACATTTATACTGATATACAAATGGCAACAATCAAGGTAATCAGGAACACAAAGGACACGGAACACCAGGAAAATCTGGCCCAGAGTGACAGGTAATGTTCGGGCCATGAAAAAATACGCATTGTTTCTCAAAATGCACATTGTGTCACAAACAACAGGGATGCGGTTCTGTGATCCAGTTAGTAGCTCATACAGCGTTTTTTTCCTTTTTTCTACAGTCGCCCCTTCCATCTTGCCAAACTCTTCTTGCACTGAGAGGGGTGGCATACTGAAATGCGTTTGCCTGGCACAGTCCCGTCCTGAGGCCAGCATCACCTGGTTGATGGACGGAAACCAGTCCTTCACTTTAGACAGTACACAAAAGGGAGAAGTGAAATCTGCTACCCTGACAGGGACAATCAAACTTACACCTAACGTGAACGTGTCCTGCACAGCAGTGAATACCCATGGCACTGCCACCCTGGTTATGCCAGTGTGGCCACACCAGACGACCCAAACATGGATTGGGACAGGTTCATCATCATCATCATCATCATCTAAATGTGATGAAAAGAAATCTCTTTCTAATCTCCCTCTCTTTCTCTCTCTTATTAGAGTATCTATGGATTATAGTGTCAGTGTGTGGAGTAACTCTCCTGGGTTTTGTGACATGTCTGTGCATCAGGCAGAAGAGAAGGAAGTACTGTGACATCATTCTGTTAATAACTCGGTATAGCAGCTTTGTTGTCTGACATGACTGTCTGCTTCAGAATTCACAGGGATTCCACCAATGCACTCGCTACGTTGGAAACCCCTCTAAGGTAATCCCTTAATCTCATTAGGAATTTCATTTAGCCTTAAATAATTTGAAAAGACAGCATCTGTTACCCATTCTCACACAGAGGGAAACTCGCCAAGGTAGAAGGTGACCAAGGAACGCAGGACATTGACAATATCTACAAAAATTGCAATAGCCATATGTCAGACCCAATCTATGATTATGACATACAGCACTGTTATGGGAACTATTGCCCTGCAGGCAATGAACAGGTAATGAACTCCTTTTACAATATAAGGGCCATCTTTTCTTTGCGTTATATAAGACGCAGTGTATGGGGCATGTTCAGATTTTTTTACTAATTTACTAAATATAGTAAACCAATAGTTAAAAAACAACGAGATTGAAATATTGTTTTTCACATTATAGAATTTTTTTTTTTTTTTAAAGCTGCTGTTTGATTAACTTGGCTGCATACCAATTAATAAGCTGAATGAAAGAAAAAAATCGTAAAGTGGAAAATGTGAGATCAGTGACTTTTTATCACTAAGCTCGTAATTATTTTTGGAATATACATTAAATATCTCTGAAACAGTATTATTATTGGCTAGTTTTGCTCAAGTGAGATGGATACCGCCTCTATTTCCATCCTTTTTCCAAACCAGAAAGTCAAATTCAAAGTCAACTTGTTCAACTTGCAATGGAATTCAGAGGTAATTAAAATAGAACATAGGGGCGAAACAATCAGTTCTGTGTCCAAGTAGACCAGAAGACTGGTCAGAACAATTCACCTCGTTAAAGTGAAGTGACACTGCAGCACAGCACATGATGCATCACACAACAGGCGTCTGGGGAGCAGTGTGTGGGGATGGTGCTTTACTCAGTGGCACCTTGGCGGATCAGGAGTCAAACCGGCAACCTCCGGATTACGGGGCCACTTCCTTAACCACTAGGCCACCATTACATGTCGTTGGATGGCGGGAGGAGACCTGCAACAACACAGGAAGAACATCAAATTCCGCCCACACTAAGTCTCAGCCAGGATTCAAATTCACAACCACCATGCCAAGATCAATATACAGTTTATCAGTGCTTCGTCTTAAGCATTTCAATGGAGGAAATATATGAAATTAGTGAGCACACTTCACACACAATATATTTTATTTAATTGGATGGAAAATGTCCCAAGAAATACTTCTATGTCTTTAATGAGCTAGACCTATTTGTGTAGTTGTAGATAACAAGAAGCAATAATTCAGTAATATGTCATTTTTTCTCTTCTCCCTCTAGGAAGAACATGATTTTAACAACATCTACCTGAATGCCTAAATGCTATGAAGCCATAAGTGACTGATATTTAATCTGCCTTTATCTTATACAAGATAAGATACGATTATTGCTATGACAACAAAACATGTTTGGCAAGTCTTTGATATATTATTATTTTTTAATTATTATTTTAATTTTTTAATTTACACATACAGTGCGGCAAACAGGTTGTCCCAATTAAGTTGTCCCTCTTAAAAATATGAACGAGCTCTGTAATTTTCATCATAGGTCCACAACTGTGAAAGACAGGATGTAAAAAACATATTTTTATAATGGTGCAGAAAATAAGTATTTGATTAATTGCAAAAGTAAAGAAGAACTAAAAGATCATTGTGGCTGAGCTCCAGAAATGTGGTCCAGACATGGGAGAAAGTTGTAGAAAGTCAACCATCACTGCAGCCCTCCACCAGTCGGGGCTTAACTGTAAGTGGTATGTGTGCAGAAAACCAGGCACTGCTCATCACCTGTCCAATACTGTCCCTACAGTGAAGCATGGTGGTGGCAGCATCATACTGTGGGGGTGGGACAGGACAACTGGTTGCAATCGAGAAAAAGATGAATGCGGTCAAGTACAGGCATAAGTCCTGGACAAAAACCTTCTCCCGAGTGCTCAGGACCTCACACTGGGGCGAAGGTTTACCTTCCAACAAGACAATGACAATGAAGCACACAGCTAAAATAATGAAGGAGTGGCGTCACAACCTAAGTCAGCCTGAGCCCTGACTTAAACGTAATTGAGCATCTCTGGAGAGACCTAAAAATGGATGTCCACCAACGTTTACCATCCAACCTGCCAGAGCTGGAGAGGATCTGCAAGGAGGAATGGCAGAGGAAAGTAAAATCCCCAAATCCAGGTCTAAAAAACTTGTCGCATCTTTCCCAAAAAGACTCATGGCTGTATTAGATAAAAAAGAAAGCTTTTACTACTGAGCAAAGGGTCTGAAGACTCAGTTTTTCGTTGTTAGTATATCTGCAAAAATGTCAACAGTTCTGTGATTTTCTGTCAATACGGGGTGCTGTGTGTACAGGAAGAGGAAAAAATTACTTAAATGATTTTGGCAAATAGCTGCACTATAACAAAGTGTGAGTCTGTATACCTTTCATACCCATTATATATATATGTGTGTGTGTGTGTGTGTGTGTGTGTGTATAAAACACTTATATATGCAATAAAACATTTACAACAATGCTTCCGTTTTGGTTTCCAAATTTAACCAATAACAGAAAATGTGTAGCAGGACAGTTTATTTTTTGTGGAAGGGAAATGTCACACAGTTCAGGCCAGCAACATCATATGAAAAACTTCTATTGAATTCTTACGTATATTAATAATAAATAAATAAACAAATAAATGTTTAAGCAATATTCACAGATCGATCGGTCTCTAGTGTATAAAAACCTTCTTTTTTTTTTTTAAGTGTGCGATGGCCTATCGAAATGAGGCCTTTGCCAGGCAATGTGAGGAAAGGACACGATTTCACACATGAAACCGAGGGCCACCAGGCAGCCTGTCACAACACTGCCACCTACTGAGAAGATGCAGGAAAATAAGACGGAACAAACAGAACAAGTTATCGCACCTCAGCAGTTCACATCTACCAGCCACACAAACAGATGACAAAAGACATGCCATGTAGTAGTTCATTTATTCTTTATTCATTTTCAACAGCTTGGTTTGGGGATATATATTTATATATGTGTATATACTTATTGAATTGTGTAAAAAAAAAAAAAAAACGTTGTATTGCAAAGAATAGTTTTACATATTACCATAATACCAATGAAGTAACCGTTAAATCACATGAACAAAACAAAGATGATTGAAATCAAGTGAAATACAGCAGGAGGAAGAATGAGAAGATTAGATCCCTGATGTCCGGATGGATGGGAATTTTTACTGCTACTCCACAAACACTGATGCAACACACAACCACCAATTATTGCTTCATGTTTCCGACCCAAAGGCTCACATTTAAAGGTTAAAGTATATGTTGTGAGTGTGTGTATGTGTGTGTGCACGTGGTGAAGTGCTTTAGTTGTTTTTAACAGTGTTGGGGCTAAAGGCACAGATGCAGAGAGGGAAGGTGTGATGAGCCAGGAATAATTGTGTGTGTGTGTGTGGTGTAACAGATAAACCTGATCACTACATCACAACAATGTATGGACTTGGTCTTACTGTTTCCATATACTTGAATACACACACACACACACACACAATCTCTAAAAAACACCTTGGTTACACCTTGTAAAACAAGTTAGCCTGAGACACGATTGCCATCAGAATTCAACAGTTCAACTTACAACACAGAGTATGGCCATGTTGTCCTAGTTGATAAAATACAAATTAAATACATAATGTGCAAATTCAGATGACTTTTAATTGATAATTTTTCATGTGGTCAGATTTCAGAGACCACAAAAGGACATAAATGCATAGAATTTTCTAGAATAAGTTACCGTGACGACCCGACAGCCCATTTGCACATTTAAAACCAGGCAGCACCATCTAGTGGTGTTTCCTTAAATGACACTTTTCTTACTGATCGTGCTTATTTAACTAAATCTAATATATTGTTTGCACCAACACTAAAAGGGTAAACACAACCTTCCCTTTCTGCAAAACTGACACTCCACGCATTTTCATTTATCTTTCTAAAGCTTATTTTAAGGAGAGGTTATTGGTTCGTGTTCTGAGCCTGCAATACAGTTTTATCAGTTTAATAAGATTTAGCTGTACACCTCAAGAGATTTCATAAATTGCAGTACATGATGCATGGATTCTGAGATTAATTTCTGCTATGTGCTTTCATTTAATTAATGTTGAGTCAAGTTCAAGCTCAGTGATTCCCAAATAAGTGGCGTGAATGTTTTTTTTTTTTTTTTTTTGTCTTCCATCTGCCTTCTGGGCGTCGGAGAGGTCACGTAAGCATGAAAGTGCTTTTTGTATCAATCACTATATATATCCTGCTTTGAAGCAATGATTCTGGTCCAAACATTTCTTCAATACACTATTGAAGGAATGTCCAGCGGTAATAGAAACAGAAATGATGTTCATTGTGACATCTGATAATAAAAATGTAAAAAAAAAAAAAAAAAAAAAAAAATGCACAGAAAGCCCACATCAATATACCAATGGTCATTTACAGTGACACATTTACAATAAAGCAAAAAAATAAAAATAAAAAAATAGCAGTTCAGTGTCTGATATTTCTACCCAATCATTAAATTTATAAATATACATATTTTATAATTCAACAATCTAATCTACATTTTGTGCGTGCAGAATAGCTTGTCTGTAATGTAACTTTGGGATATGTACTGTAATAAATCAGCAAATTCACAACAGGGAAAAAAAAAAAAAAAAAAAAAACTTTTTTCCAAGAGGAATACAGGGCACTTGGTCCATTAGTGAAATCTCTATATTTAAAGGGGTTCACTTAAAAAATAAAATTATATAGAATACATTTCATCATCTTTATATACATGTTATGCCGCTTCCATTCACTCCTGCATAGCACTTGATATCTAGGACCTTGTGTCAACACAACAAGGACTTTTTTTTTTTTTTTAAAACAATCAAAAATTCTATGACCCAGTGGCAACTGCCTGTAATGCACTGATTCAGCCAGGACCCAAAACTCACACCAGCAGAGTGAAAGATGAACGGTGAAGCAAGTAGAGTCAAGGTAAACAAAATAAGACAATAAAACCAGAAGGTAATTATAATAAAAAGCTTTACAAAAACACATTGATTCAAACTGAATTTTTAATTCTAAACGAAGACTCAATAATGAAGACAATTTCTTCATACCCACATTCTGTAAACATCCATGAGTTAACATTACTTCCAAAAGGAACCGAGAGAGAAAAAATAAGAGGCCAACCGTATAAACAGGCACAAATAAAATGATGAACAGCTATATTGGGGCAGTGGTGGCCTAGCGGTTAAGGAAGCGACCCCTGTAATCAGAAGGTTGCCGGTTCGAATCCCGTTCCGCCAAGGTACCACTGACTGAGGTGCCACTGAGCAAAGGTGCCACTGCTCCCCGGCCGCCCACTGCTCACTCAGGGTGATGGGTTAAATGCAGAAGAAATTTCACTGTGTGCACCGTGTGCTGTGCTGCTGTGTACCACAATGACAATCACTTTAATTTAATTTAATAAAACACTACTGCTGATGAGGCACTGAGAAAGGTTCATGATCAGCATAATTTGATTTAAATTATAAAAAGTGGTCACATCGATATATTGTATGGTCGGCTCGGATATATTTAATTATTATTTTTTTGGTTCTGGAAACTAAATCCTCTGCCTGCGTGTATGTGTGTGTGTGTGTGTGTGTGTGTGTGTGTGTGTGATCTGGTGCGAAGCTCAGGCGACATCACGTGGGTCCCACCAATCCACCAGATGCTTGGCTGGCCAGGGGATGAGCAGTGGGGCTGGTCTCATATTGCTTTAGCAGCATACGCGCACACAACAACAAAAGCATACCACAGAGTGGCTGAAATGCCCAAAGTGAAGATGAACAGGCGAAATAAGGCAAAAACTTTTTTTCTTTGTATACAGAAAAACTGATTGATAAGAAAACAGAAAGAATTAATCCAAGAAGAACAAAGAACAGTCTGAACCTTGGTTAATGCATAGTTCTGTTCCATGGTTTGTCCTGGTGTAACGTTCTTTGAACAAATAAAAGAAAAACCCACCACCAAAATAGCAGCATCTGCCTTTTTGTTTTTTTTTTTTCCCTTTACTATTAGTAACGCCTGTACACAATTCGTGTGTCTTCTCCTTTGTCTTCAGCTTTCCTGATTCAGTCTAAAGTTCGGCCTGCTGGACTGTCCAGTAAAAGGCTGATGCTACTTGAGTAGGTGGGGCAGCTGACGACCGCGTTCCACCTCCCTTCTGTTCCTGAAAAAGGGACGACCCCCTACTCCGGCGAGAGCGAAGAATGTCCTTACGCTCCCAGCGTGCATTGCTCTGCGTCTCAGGGTAAGAAGGGTTCATCTTCATCATCCTCTGCACTGGGGCCTGGGTCACTAAGGCAACGTGCGAGCCGCTGCTGTTCCACTCCGTCCTCCTTGTCTCTCTTCCTTTCCTTTTGGTCTGCGGAGGAGGATGGGGCCTTCATCATCAGACCTTCTTCCTCTTCTGCCTCTGTGGGTTTGCTTGGCTTGTTGAACTCGTCCACCATGTTTACGGAGTCTGGGGACTGTGGAGAGGCCAGGTCCACTTGAATGGTGGGAATGCTGTCGGACTTGGGCTTGATGCTCCAGGCTTGAGGGTCTGGGCCGAGAAAAAGCGATGGAATTTAATAGCTGTGCAAACAAATTCATGAATGAACCTCACATGACAGTCTAGAGTTTAGAGAATTATAGCAGCGTGGCACATTTCACTTTCGGTAAAAACCTGCAGTCCCTTGTGAAACAATGTGGGGAAATTACATTCATAATATGCTGGACAACATTTTCCAATTTGAGTTGGGGAAATACTACTGATTATTCCTGCATTAACAATCAATCTTCACTCTGGTCCCAGAGAGACAGAAACTCAAGTGTGGCTTGCACAAATGTACATAAATTAACATAAAGTCTGGTCTGCCAACAATTGTGTATGGTAAATGCTCTACAATGGGTTTTTATTAATAAAGTATCTAATTACATAGTTTCTTCCCATTTTCAGTCACATTTAATTTATATTTATAGTGGGGTGTCCTGTTTAATGGTGCTGTACCAGCTTTACATTCCAGCGCAGAGTTTACAATGATGCACTGTAACATGCAGAGCTGAAATTGCTGAAACAGACTACAAAGGCTGGAATTCTGGGAGTTTCTGCTAATCTGCATAATAATAAGATGTTGTTTTACCAGAGGCAAGTCGTGCTCTGGCCATGGTGGGTGAATCAGGAGCTGGAGCTGGCACAGTGAGGTAATTGTTCAACTCTGATATCTGCAAAGCAAGAGATAAAAAGAATGAGCCATATTGTCCTGGGCCATGTTTCCATTGTATTGTACCTTAAGAATTAAAAATGTTTTTTTATTTATTCTATTAAACCTAGTAGTCATGATTGGAGAGAAACTCAAAATGACAATGAATAAGTCATCCGTTTGCCAGTGCTGTCAGAAAGGGCATTAGATCAGTAAAGATACAGACAAGATTACTGAGTTCTAATTAAAATGAGAGTAATCTCACTGGTTTGAATTGTTGATTATTTCAAGGTAAAGCATTATTTCTACGCCCCCTCCCAATCACGATGATAAAAAACAATGGTTAATCATTTTCTTGGTGAAAAAGGTGTAGGGCTGCAACAACAAATCGATTAAATCGATACAAATTTCTCACTAAAAGAGTTGGCAATGAATTTCATAATCGATTCATTGTGTCACGCAATGCAGAGACATTTGATTATTAAAAAGAAAGCCAACACACTCCACCTCTCAGCACCTAACAGACAGGGCGGAGCAAAAACTAAAAACAGTGGAGGGAGAGGAAAGTTAAGGGCCATATGGGACAAATTGGCTTGCATACGCGCTAAAACAGACCACGCGTGACACCACAACGTGGTCTGTTTAAGCAGACGCCTGTTCGGACCCGGCCATTTCTCCTCCCACAACATAAACAGTGAGCTAGTCAGTCCTACATGACAACAGCACGGCGAGCTGGAGAGGACAGGGGAGGTGCCTGTGTTTCGTTTTTTTCATTTGATTATTTTTATTATTATAATAAAAGCTGAAGGAGCAACATGTTTGTGCATTTTAGTTCTGTTTTTGAATAAAGGGTTGGAATTTATTTTTTTTTTAAATCCGATTCTCCGATTAATAATAATAATTAAAAAAAAAAAAAAAAAAAAAAAAAAAAAAGATTAATAGATCATTACAATAATCATTTGTTGCCGCCATACTGTAGTGTGATGTGGATGCATAAATATTTTTTTAAATTTATAGTCCCAGCTCCTTTTCCTGTAAGATACAAAGGAGAGTAAGAACGCTACACACTGCTCTTATAACCAATAAAACTATGTGAAAATGAAAACAGAAGTAATGCAGCAGCAATAAAAAACTAAATTATTTGCTCTAACTGTTTCTTTTTATGTAATAAATTACATTTGCATTTTTTTATGAATGGAATAAAGTCCACCCACACCTCTCACATCAGCATAATAAACCAACATTATAGCAATTCAATACATCATGGAAAGGAAAAAAACATCAACTCACCTTCTTCCCCAGTTCCATCACCCTCCTCCTTTTCAGGAACATGTCATTCCATCCATCCTCGTAAGGATCCGCCACCAGCGTGTGTCTATTGTAGGACCGGAGCTGAGGAAGAAGCAAAAAAAAATATATATATTTTTTTTTTATAAAAAATTATATATAACATTTTTTAACTCAAAATGTAAATTTTAAACAGACACCCCACCCTTTGCCGGGTCTTCTGCAGGTTTGTCCGCAGAATCTTCCGAATCTCCTCCTCCCTGGATTTAGACAGCTGTGGCAGGGCTCTCTCGGTAGGCTTCTTGGGCTGGATGTTCCTGTGAAGGAGAAGGGGGGGTGAAAGCTTTTTAACTTTGGGACGAGGCTTTCCAACAAATCCTGAGTACGGGGGTGCAGGGGTCACTCACTGCATGGAGACCGTAGAGGGCATAGCCGAGGGTATCTTCACTCCACCGCCGCTCTCCACCAGCTCGATGGCCTGCTTCATCTCCATCTTGTGATAGAACGCAATCAGCTGTGGCTCCTTAGAACGTTCACCCGCTATTAAGCACTTCTTCACGTACTTCTTATTAAAGCGGTTCAGCCTGTGGGGGGGGGGAAATTAAGATAAAAAGGCACATGAGAACAGTCAATTATACTTCCTAACAGTTCAAATGTGTAGTTAATTTAAATAATTAACCCTTTCTATAGCCATACATGTAAATCAACCTCCTTTGTTTGCAATGCAGAGCCTTTTTTGTCTCAGAATGTACTTGACTATATTATTAGCAGGCACTGCAAGCCAACGCTTAACTTTAAAGGTGGCATCATCAATGAGCTGCTGTGAAAGAGAAAGAAAGAAATCTCTACTGACTTGTCTTTCCAGTGGTGATGACCGTAATGCCCACAGATATCCTCAATGCCAGTGAGCAGGTGATCCAGGAACTGGAGACAAAGCATGAAGAAAAATTAAATCAGAAGTGAAAAGGCTTCTTCAGTTACAATTACCAGACTGATTCAGAGCTGCATCCTGTGGAGTAAACGTATCCAGGGAGAAAACACCGAACCAAAAGCCCAATCTAAAAAATTTGTTACTATAGAATTAAGTAGTGTAAAAACCATAGTATATGTCCTCTGTAGTTTGGATGAACAATCTACAGCGGCCAGTTGTGGACACTGAACAATAAAAGAACAAAATGGTTAGTTCTCATCTGGTGTCATTTGCAGTCTGTTTGCAGTACTGTATGGGCGTAGACAATAAGAACCTTCTGTTATGTATAGATGCAAACAAAAAGGCAACAGTTTGTGACCCATTAAAATACAATTCAAAATGTTACAGACACTGTGGCAAAATATCTTGATTATGGAAATAATGTAACTAGATGAGAGTCATCGCTATTTGCAGCAGTGCTGTAAGGGCGTAGTTGACATTAAGGACCTTCTGTCATGTAACAGTTTGTGACTCATTAAAATACAGTTACTGACACTGTGGCGCAAAAAAAAAAAAAAAAAAAAAAATCAATGATGTTTATTATCTGCCCCAGTTTAGTCCCACTTGCCCCCCCACACAGGTCCCTTCTCCCATGTCAGAGGGACTGCAGCCATTTCAGGTGGAAACTTGCATCACTCTCCTCTCCCAGGAAGGGGGGGGCATGATGAGTCATTGACTCCCTGGTGCCGCCGAGACCCATGGAGACGGCAGGAGGAATCCTGGGAGATCGTGCGTGGGTTTGCGTGTGTGTGTGTGGATGTTTTATATTGTGCACCAGGAGGTAACTGATCCTGCAGATTGATGCAGGACAGTGGTGCAGTGTGGGGCACAGCAGGGCTGAAATGCTGACATGGGCAGGCCCCGCCCAGACACTGCTGATCAGCAATGACATGGCAATGACAAAAAATAAATAAAAAAAATCCTGCTGCAACAAGCTCAAAGCGTCTTGACAGAGAGCCTGAGAGGAGGAAAGTGAAGATCCTGCAGAGGGCAGCAGTGCGCTCTACACCAGAGGACGCTGGGATCTCTCAGGCTTTGTATGACTTTCTGAAACCGCAAAGTTAATAGCATTAAGGCTGCTTCATTATGAATCAGCGCTTCACGCAGAGCTGGATGCAGTTAAAGACCACGGTCTCTCTCACACAGCAGTCGAAATCAGAAGGGGACAGGAGCAGGGATCAATAAAGTTGGATGTTTTCAGATGATTTCATCTGGTGGTTTTGTAAAAAAAAAAAAAAAAAAAAAATCATTGCTCCTAATTTGCTGACTGCTCCTGAGGTCTGTTAGCCGCAAACTACAGGACTACATGGACAAAAATAGCTGGCTGCTGGCTGCTGATCGTTCACGGCCCGAGCGCAGAGTCAGCCACATAATAACAGGGCCTGGATTTTGAGCAGATTAGAGGAGGATATAAGAAGGTACCTGCGTGTGGATCTCCTCGTTGATGGAGCGTTTGGTCTCCTGTTTCTTCTTAACCGCCAGCAGGTCTACCAGAGGCCGAATGGTCATTCCCTAAAACCAAGACAAAGAGTGCTCAGCATTTGCTACGATAAAACGTGAGCAATTAAAGCAAAACGTATCTATACGTCGGTTCAGTGAATTATTGTAACAATCAGCATAAAAGTACAACTGCACTGAAACAGTAAAGACGGAACTCCCAGTCCGAGGTGAAGGTCACAATAATGAGAGTACGACCACAAGGGAGCTAATTCTACAGAGTCATGGTTATGTTATTGATTAAGCAGTCAAATTGAACGTTAGTGTATTAATGTGATGTGAGTGTAAATGCAACCTATTTGGCACTGGTGTTTACTGCCTTGTGTGACTCGAACCTTGTGCACAGTGGGAATTTGTTTTGCACGTCTGCCTGAATAATGGGAAAAGGCTAAGAAGCAAGTTCAGATATAAATCCCTCCCAGCCGGGACACTAGTCAGTCATCAACGTACTGAACGTCACACTGTAGGCTAGAGCTGTAATCGGGACTAAAAGCCCAACCTGAGCCCGAGTGGACAGGGTTCCTACACATTTTTACAAAAGAATTTCCATGATTTTTCAGTTACTCTAAGGCACATTTTCATGACCATATGTTCTCTGAAATGTGTAAATGTGTAAAATTTATATGAATGTTTCTTCCTTCAAATTCGCACAATCCTGAGCAAAATAGGCTGCATCATGTTCGGCCGTACATCAGCTGTAATTTATACACATACTGATGTGAGGTCAGTATGGCCGCTTCAGACACACTCTACACATACAGCAGGGCAACTGTCTGCACCAGCCATCTGCTGACTGACACTGATGAGCCTGCAACAGTACAAGAATCTCTAAACTATATTTAATTCATTACCAGCACGCTGGAAAAATTCGCTATATTTGGCATTTTTCATTACCTCAACACTAATCATGGTCACTTGCTTCACTCCTCCACTCCTCAGACTGGAGAAAGACGTGCGTAGGACGCAGTGGGTGGAACAGAGCAGTAATAATAATCATGTAGGTGAAACTATGACGAACTCTCATTGCTCAGGCTTCCCGCAGGTAAGAACTTAAATAACGCTCTGTGTGTGTCAAACTCGGCCACATCCCGCGAGATCGTTTCATACAGATCTGTTATGTTGCACTGAGGATACACAAACTACAGACCCCATAATGCAGTGTGCACTTTGTTGACAATTTGAAGACCCTACACGCACAGTTCGCATGGCACGAAAAAACTTTTTGGACCTCCTTCACAACCAATTTGCAGTTTACGTGGAAACTGCCCCTGTCCAGATTCAGCTGCAGTGTAAAGATCACGTTTGGCAAGGCAACTGAAGCACTGCATTATGGGATCTGTAGTTTGTGTTATCAGTGCTTCACATCACTGGGCCATAATAATAGATTGATATAAAGCGATCACGCAAGTTTGATGCTATAATAATAGTTTATAATGGAACAGTCCTCAGAGGTCACAAAACATGCCACGCCCATTTTCCAGCCCAAAAACTTCCTGTGCGGAAAGTTTTTCCTTCCAGGTCACGTGGGCATCACCACAAAAGGCTCTTTTCAGGCAGATAGGAATGGGTTCCATCAAGTTCATCCTTGTGTCTCTCCTTCCCGCTCCACTATGGGAACTGACTCGGGTGAAGTTACAGCCCATCAGAAAAGGACGCGATCATGTTCCCTGCAGCGTTTGCTACAGTTCAACCGACGATACGTGCAGCTCCTGGCCATTTACCGCAGCGGTTTTGCTTCATTGTCTCCATAATTACAGTGAGCTGCCTGAAACATGTGAGCAGCAGCTGCTGGGCTGCTGGCTCCATCCTGCTCATTGTGTCTGAACCTTATGGGAACGGATCTACAAAGATTAAAAGCTTTTCAGATCAGCAGCTGTCTATTCATGCACATCACAGCAAAAACACAGACATAATTATAGAAGTTGTGGATGTCCCAACCAGCACATAAACACAGCAGTAACACCGCAACTGTTCAGCAAGACGTTTCTGACCCTACACACAGCCCTGCATCTTAATGGAAGCTCATGACTTGAAATGAAATATTAATTCCTGCACCTCAACACCATGACGCTTCAGTGGACTGCAGCGCAGCGTATGCACATCAAGCAGCAGCCATCCTGACGGAGGTGAATAAATCATTTGCAAACTGCAGGAAGGAAAAGGTTTTATTTAGGGCCCTGCCATTTTGGTCACATCTATCCCCACATGCAAGGCCACCGACTTGCAAATCACCCTCCGGCACACTCGCACCTGAAAATAGACCGTGTTGCGGTCCTTTGTGTGCAGTGTGTCACACACAGTCATCTACATCAGTCTGTAAAAACATGACCAAACGATTCCTCAGGGATCATGCAAGGCTGCTGCCGCTTTTCAGAAGAGCTTGTCATGGTTTCCACTCAAATCATTGAAAAAAATTGTAACCAATAGGATTCAATTGTTCGTTAGCAATCTTTAGCACAATCTGTTAGTATAAAAACTAGAAAATGAATGATATAAATAAAAAAAACACCAACCTGAACAAACACAGTGAAGAAGATGACCGTGATGATGGCAGTCAGGAACATGTCCCTCATCGGGAAGTGCACCTTATCCAGCAGGTAGCCCAGAGAGAAGGCGATTGCCCCTCGCAGGCCACCATAGGCAATGATGAACTGGTCTTTAGTGGTGAGTTTGACGATACGGAACTTGTTGATCATAAAGGTCAGGCCGACCACCCCTTCAAAACAAAATGACACTTTCATTTTCATATCCAAAAAGCGTATCAAAAAATATCCTGAACTTCATAGCCCCTACAGATTCAAGTAAATATTGATCTGCATTGCAACACAACTCCACAACATTTACTAGAACCAGTTGTATCCTAGCGGTTAAGGAAGCGCCCCCGAAATCAGAAGGTTGCCGAATCCCGATCCGCCAAGGTGCCACTGAGGTGCCACTGAGCAAAGCATCGTCCCCACACACTGCTCCCCGGGCGCCTGTCACGGCTGCCCACTGCTCACTCAGGGTGAGGGGTTAAATGCAGAGGACAAATTTCACTGTGTGCACCATTACTTTGTAATTAAGCAGTGCTCTCTAGACAATGACTCATCCTACATGTGGTGGTGATCACACTTTGTGGTTTGTAAAATTGACAAATGACCACAGTGAACATGGTTTCAAATGGTTTAGTTGTGAAACGCATTTTCTTACCAAGCACGCGAGCCACCAAGCAGAGGATGACCGTACAGATGACGAAGGTCCAGTTCCAATGGTGTTGCCCAGCAACCGTAGACACGCCCAGGAAGATGAAGATGAGCGTCTCGCTCACGCTGCTCCACATCTTCAGAAAGTATTTGATGGTGGTGTGTGACTTGTGGGAAATGTTGGCCTCTACGTAAGGACGCATCACTGCGCCACATGCAATTAGCCTATAAGGAGGATGGAAAACATGATTTTAAATTTCATCTGTGGGTCACATAATATCAAAGTAACATGACAGAACTAGCATCAATCGTAGTAACAGACAGATGAAATGGAATCCATTGGAATCCAATTGTGCACACACCAGCGCAAGGTAAACTCAGTCACCTGTGGCGACCCGATTTGTACGGTTAGGGTTAGGTTTAGGATTAGGTGGCCTTCGGAGTACGCATACGTACGCAATCCAAATTAGGTTACCGGTCCAAATCGGGTAGCGACAGCTGCATGTGTGGAATCTGTACCAAGTGCCCGGACGGTTCAGCGCATGTGCGCATCCAAAGCACATACATATTTACTTTACTTAGCAGACGCTTTCATCCAAAGCGGAGGAAGACACCAGCAATTCTCAACATTTCTCAATAGATTTTTTTTCATTTCTTCAGCGCTCCACATTACAGGACTTGGTCTCTCTTTTCTCTTCAACAGCTGACAATTGGCCCACCCACCGCTCATGACGTCACAGTTCACGTTTATGGGCCGGTTCGGAGCATGTGGAAAAGTGGTAACACATAAAGGACTGAGAACCCTGCATGTTTTGAATGAATCAACAAAAAATACTGTAGAATAAAGTGCTATTTCAATTTGCCTTGCTCGACTTCATGACTACCATGTTGAAAAATTATAACGTTCTAACCAATTATTACCAATTACTTTGGTGTGCCGATTTGTTCTGGTGTCAAAAACCAAATGCACAACATTGTTTAATAGTGGAAGGAAGGGATTTTTATCATTTGCAATTCCTTTAAAAGGGCCAATGGACCATCGCCACCCTGAGAGAAGCGCTTTCACTTCGGTTACATTTCTATTAATGTTCATTCTTGCAAAATGAATCTTTCCCAAGACACAAAGTTCTTCAAATTAAACACAACGTTCGCTGTCTGGTACGCACTTCTACTTTTTGCAGTACTGGTTATTAAAGCGAGTCTGGAGGCTGGTTGAGGATTCCTCTGTAGAGAAAAAAAAAAAAAAAAAAAAACAGCACATATTGCCAAGTGACTTCCATTTCATTTATATTTATTAGTCATGAAGATCAATCAGGCCCTCTCTGTATCTGGAGTCTTCAAAAAATGAAGATTGAATTAAAATTAGTGACACATCAAGTCCAAAGCGTTAAGATGAAAAAAAATATATATATATGAACTAGATTTAGAACCTAAACACTAAAAACACTAAAGTGCATAATTTGCACTGCGGGATGGACTGCTGCAGTGCTGTCGATAACCAACATCGCTGAGAGTGCGAGGGGAGGACACAGGGGACCCATCAATCAGGGACATTTCCTCTGGGCCGAGACATAGATCAGGTAGACGCTCATAAAGGGGACAGGCAATCAAGCAGGCACGCAACATGGTGTATGAAATGCTGTCCTGCTGTCCGCTTCCAGACTACCGATGGGACGACTCCGCCAAAGAAAAACACATCAATTCACCAAGTGGGAACATTGAGGCCGGGTAGATTACTACCACAGAGCAGGTGACAGACTGACAGATACTCACGCCATGATGCCAGATAGATGGAAGACCTCGGCAGAGAGGTACGCCATGTAGCTGTACAGGAAAACGAAGAGAGGCTCGATGACTCGCGTGTGCGAGGTGAAACGAGACGTGAATGCCGCCAGGACCCCGTAGATGGCCCCCACAAGGATGCCGCCCAGCGCCACCACCAGGAAGCAGACGATTCCCAGGAACACGTCCTTTATTGTGACGCCGCCCGCAGCTGCGAACTCCTCGAACAGGTGGTACAGCACCTACACGTACACGGCGGGGACACACCGCCATTAGCATAACTGGGTAGAAACAGGGTACATATACTCTAAAATAGTCACAACATTCATTATAATACAGGGATAATAGGGAAGTGAAATTAATACAGCAATACAGATTACAACATAATATGCATGGACAGCATTTAAATAATATAAACCAGAGGTTCACAAGGTCCTGAAGGCCTCTTACCAGCCATTAGGTAGGTGATTAATGATCTGATTAAACATGCAGTCGCTGGAAACATCTCCAGAAGAAAATGCAACTCAATTGTACATCCTAGTAATCAATTAATTAATTAATCAATTAATTAATTAATTAATAAAACTACATATTTGTTTCACAACGGTGTTGTATAGAGACCACTATTATATAAACAGTAGCCTAGTGGGTAACACACTCGCCTATGAACCACAAGTCCCAGGTTCAAACCCCACTTACTACCATTGTGTCCCTGAGCAAGACACTTAAATCTGAGTGTCTCCAGGGGGAAACTGTCCCTGTAACTACTGATTGTAAGTCACTCTGGATAAAGATGTCTGGTAAATGCTGCACATGTATTTGGAGCATGTATACATTTACATTTTACAGCATTTACCACACATCCTTATCCAGAGTGACTTACAATCAGTAGTTACAGGGATGGTCCCCCTGGAGACACTCAGGGTTAAGTGTCTTGCTGGTGTCTTCCTCTTGTAAGTCACTTTGGATAAAAGCGTCTGCTAAATAAAGTAAAGTAAAGCTGAAGCGAATCTATTTTCAAGGTCCATCCCTTCCCCAACTCCCGCTGAGAAAGGCGCGTAGTCCCAACAGGAGACTTTACAAGGTGACAGGATCACTGCCCGAGAGCGAGAGAGCGAGCAGACACCAGTCTTGGCTGAAGTGGAAGGTTCCTGCCGCATCTGAGGAATATCTGCATGTTTAAATGTCCACAGGAACATTTCTGTTCCCGCAGAGTCGCCGAAGGCTCAATTCGTGCCAGACTTTGTTATTCTTCAGAATAAATAGACCCTAAAATGATTCATGTTCATTATTAAAATCAGGGATACTCTCTCGTTTTGGAGTGGCTAAGAAACATTAGTTTGCAGCCTTTAAGTTGACTAGCAAAAGTATTCAGTAGGGGCGTTAAGATTTAAGTCGATGCTTCACGATGCAGACGTGGGCGATTTTGCATCAATGCAGTGTGGAACATAATCAATCAATTATATCATATCATAATAATGTTGCTTGGTGATTTCCTAGTTAAAAAGTAGAGCCGGTGTTACACCATATTCTACCGTCGTATCTTGTGACCCAAGGGGCACCGTTTTGTTGATTTGATAAAGATACCAGTTCGCGTGTAATAATCATTATTTATTAGCATTATGAAAAACACATTGCAACCTAAGTTTGTTCATCTTGATGTGTTAAGATTTCAACTTGAAATCAGGCATCACTGAAGTCAACAGAGAACTGAAATGATAAAGGGAAAGGTAGTGACCACAGAAAAGACAGACTTTTACGGATCCTGACAGATGCGCATTAGAGCAGCACAGGTAAAAATCACAAAATCTCATTTATCCTACAAAACACAGAAATAAGCGGCTTCACCTCTTAGGAGCGGTCACAAGCCTAAGTGGCAAATTGTGGCAGCTTCAGCACTCTACAACGGTCACGCCCATCCCCGTAGTCCACGTACAACCTGAAACCCCCTTTATTTACAGCAAGCTCTGCAAATGGATGAGACGCGGTCTTCAAGGAGACTTCAAGTACTTCAACAGGAGAGGTCCAGCTGTTAGACGTCTCTCGTTGTCCTTCCTCTCATTGTCCTTGTATCTGCAGGGCCAGTGGCGCAATTGATAACGCGTCTGACTACGGATCAGAAGATTCTAGGTTCGACTCCTGGCTGCCTCGTTCATTTGTGTCCTTTAGGGGCAGTGGTGGCCTAGCGGTTAAGGAAGCTGCCCCGTAATCAGAAGGTTGCTGGTTCAAATCCTGATCTGCCAAGGTGCCACTGAGCGACGCACCGTCCCCACACACTTCTCCCCGGGCGCCTGTCATGGCTGCCCACTGCTCACTCAGGGTGAGGGGTTAAATGCAGAGGACAAATTTCACTGTGTGCACTGTGTGCTGTGTTGCTGTGTATCACATGTGACAATCACTACACTTTACTTTACTTCTGCAATCATCTATTTGGGGTGTTTTGCGTGTGTTTCACTTTTGTCCATGCGGGTCGCATTATTCTTGCCGATGGATTAACAGCAATGTTTCACGCTGCGGTTAATTGTCAAACCGGTTAATCCTTGTGACTACTCGTTTTGGGTCAGCTTGGATCGGGTCAACTCACCACAGTGACTGCGTCGTTGAGCAGCGACTCCCCAAACACCAGGATGTGCAGCAGCTCGTTGATGTGGATCTCCTCGAAAACGGCCAGCACCGCCACCGGGTCCACAGCAGAGATGATCGAGCCGAACAGCAGACAGGCCATCAGGTCCACCCTGCCCAGGTGTGTGCCCTCAAGCTGGCACACGCCATACAGCAGACCCCCAACAAAGAAGGCGTTCCAGAGGGTGCCCACCACAGCAAACATGAGGATGGTGCCCACGTTCTCTGTGAAAGGTCGGATGGGCAGGAAATATCCGGCATCGAGGATGATGGGTGGCAGCAGGCACAAGAAGAAAAGCTGAGAGCCCAAAATGGGAGGATCTTCCCCCACCACCCGGATCAGCCCACCCACCAGCAGGCCCACCACAATCAGCAGGCAGCTCTCCGGAACAATGGAGGACAGACGAGGGATCAGGTGGAACCCTAATAAAAAAAAATGAAAAAAAAGAAATAGTCATTTTAGTGATTAAATATGCTGCACACCATAATTTACAGGTACAGTAACACTAACAAAGTAAGCAACTGTGGGGTGGTAGGAGCATTGTCCCTTAACCCTGGGAAACCTGCTAAATCTGTAGAATGTAAATGCAAATGAAGAGCATTCACATCCATTTACTTCACACCAGTCAATTTAGAACGATGGTAGAGCAAAGGATTTATAATCAAGGGCTTAATTTGTAATAAATACTTAATGAACATGCTTTAATCATTAAAAGCAGCATAAATTAATGAAGAGTGGAAAGATCTAAAAGGGATCTCATCTGAGGAAACCCCTGCTAACAAAAAATAAATACAGAAATATAAAGCATATACTGTGCATCTGAAAAGTATTCACAGAAGGAAGGTTACAGAAAAATCTCTGCTGCTTTTGAAAGTTCCGATGAGCACAGTGGCCTCAATCATCCTTAATTGGAAGAAGTTCAAATCCATCAAGACGTCCTAGAGCTGGCCGGCCACCTAAACTGAGCGATCGGGGAGAAGGTCCTTAGTCACCAAGAATTCAACGGTCACTCTGTCAAAGCTCCAGAGGTCCTCTATGGAGAGAGAACCTTCTAAAAGGACAACCATCTCTGCAGCAATCCACCAATCAGCCCTGTATGGTAGAGTTTGCCAAAAGGTAGCTGAAGGACTCTCAGACCAAGTTGTTATGAATGCCAGGAGTCACATTTGGCAGAAACCAGGCACCGCTCATCACCAGGCCAACACCATCTCTACAGTGAAGCATGGTGGTGGCAGCCACCATGGTGGGATTTTTTTCAGCTGCAGGAACAGAAGGGCTAGTCAGGGTGGAGGGAAAGATGACTGCAGCAATGTACAGAGCCATCCTGGATGAAAAACTGCCCCAGAGCGCTCTTGGACACACACACACACACACACACACACACACACACACACACACACACACACACACACACACACACAGCCAAAGATATCAAAGGTGTGACTTCAGGACAACTCTGTGAATGTCCTTGAGTGGCCAGAGCACAGATTTGAATCTGATTGAACATCTCTGAAGAGATCTTAAGATGCTTCCCGTCCAACCTGATTGAGCTTGAAAGGTCCTGCAAAGAGGAATGAGTGAACCTGGCCAAGGAGAAGGTGTGCCCGACTTGTGGGATCATATTCAAAAAGACTTGAGGCTGTAATTGCTGATAAAAAAAAAAAAGTGCATCGACAAAGTACTTGAGGTTATGGGGTGTTATGGGGAATTATGAGTGGAAAAAAATTCATTTAATCCATTTTGGAATAAGGCTGTAACTTGAAAATGTGGGAAAAGTGTGGCGCTGTATAGATGTGGCATTAAAGCATTACACATCAGAAAAGCATGTCCGAACCAGGCGTGAGGTGAGTGTGGACTGAATGCTGACCATTTTTCTGCTCATTGGAGCACATCGTGAGCGCTCAGCACCAGTTTGGGGTCAAATAAAAGCCACATGCAGAGATTTCTTTAGGGCTGCAACAACGGATCGATTAAAATCGATTAAAACCGTTTACTAAAAGAGTTGGCCACAAATTTCAAAAATCAATTTGTTGTGTCATGCGACGCCGAGACATCAGCGATGGTAATCATTCTCTCGCGCGGTTCTATGTAGAGGTGAGTGAGTTAACTTAGTCTTGGATTAGCCTGTTTAAGAAGTGCTTGTGTTCTAGTTGTCGTGACTAGGTGAGCTCAGTAAACGTATTAGTTTCGCTATCGTTCTGGTCAGTTTCACCTGAACTAGATGCGCGCCCACTCTTGCGTTGTTGGGGAAACTGGTCAGTCAACCCCGCTACGTGTGGACCGCGCCTGCAGCCACTTTTTATTTGACCTGTACTTTGGGTATTACTCTGGCGCTACCGCGTCACTTGTGTTCTTTTTCAACTTCTTTCTGCTGATCATGTGCTTCCAGAACATTCCGTTCATTTGCTCCAGACGCCCTCCTACATTCAATACACACAGAACACGTAACCCACACAGCCTGCGCACACTCTCCCAGGCCTCGTCTTGTCACTCGAGCGGGCTGGAACGGTCAGTCGGCGGTCAACAAAGCGTGGTAGTTGGGTGGTAGAAGCCTGGTGGGTAACACACTCGCCTATGAACCAGAAGACCCAGGTTCAAATCCCGCTTACTACCATTGTGTCCCTGAGCAAGACACTTAACCCTGAGTGTCTCCAGGGGGGGACTGTCCCTGTAAATACTGATTGTAAGGGCGTCTGGTAAATGCTGTAAATGTAAATGTGGATGATACGGTAAGGCCCGCGGGGATGAAGTCACCGCAATGCACCAAAGTGGACTAAATAAAAGTAAACCACCATATTCATGTTTTTTAACAAAAACAAAAGCACAACCAAGTAGGGGAAGTGGTTACATGTAACTCAGGAAGTTAACCCATTACTCAAGTGTTGTGACCCCGATGACCCCTGCGTGCGCCTACATGCAGGGCAACACTAAGTACAATCTGTGCCCTTGAGGGATGCTCATTTGTACCAGGCTCCAAAAGAACTACATTTGACCGGGGGCCGTAAGGTCTTACTGCCAGTGCTCAAATTTAACCTAACCAACCTACATCTCCGCAAAAAAACTAAAATGTCTGGATGAAAGTCTGCACAGAGAGAGTGAGAGACTCAAAGTAACACTAGAAACAGCGCATGCAGGAACGTGGTAAAACGTGGTAACGCTGCTATGACAGACGCAGTGTCCTCCTGTTCATTACATCCCAGAATGAACTAATAGATGCATTAAAAACAAAAATCATGTAATACAGAGTGGGATTACTACAGGAAAATAAATAAACTGTCAGAAAAACTGATTAGTCCATGTGTCTAGATCGAGTGAAGAGTCACTACAGATCAATACAAAGCATCTGATTGATCACCTTTACCCTACTAACATTTCAGGCCTGACGGGAGGAGTGTCTTGAAGGACGATGAAGCCTCCTTCCCTAGAAAATAAGTCATAAGACAGTAGAGTATGAAAATGACAAATCATATGCTGTGACCTTTGGGTCACCAGATCTCAATGCCCCTCCCACAGAGGGGAAAAAAGGAGCACTTGATGTTGGGTTAACCTTCCATCTGTTGCACGTGCAATCTGCAAAGAACCATTAACTCACTAGGAGGCGCTAAAAGCCATCAAACATTGTGAAATGTTGATTCTCAGGTCAGGCCGAAACACTAGAACGACTATTCTCTACATGGCGTTTCTTTATCCCCCATAACTAGTGGTGAAAACTATGAACAAGTGTGACATGTATGTAGCAAAAGCAGTTTGAAAACTTGCCATGTGACCAACACAGAAAACTAGTCTCACTTGTTAAAATTCTGTGAACTCAATAAGCATTCAGACAATAAAATAATGTTTATGCTATACCAATATATGCAAATAAAATGACCAAGATGGTAAGGGTCGGTGGTGGCCTAGCAGGTAAGGAAGCGGACCCGTAATCGGAAGGTTGCCCACTGCTCACAAAGGGTGATGGTTAAAAGCAGGAGGACACATTTCATTGTGTTACCGTGTGATTGACTATAGTGATGCACTATTAAATGTAACATTTAGAAACTAAACTTTGGTTATGATAATTTGCTTTGAATTTCATTGAAATTAGTCAAAATAATACATGATCACAGAATGAAAAAAAAAAAAAAAACATGCAGCAGAGCAGAAGCAGGTCGGGTATTGATGGTGAAACAGCGTGAAACAATCCTCATGAGTCTGATGGAGTCACAGGGAGCAAAAGCAGAACAAAAGCCATTCACGCCGCTGCTCTCACATCGCGGGATTCACCAATTAACACCGACAAATTAGGCAGAACGCCACACCAGGGTAGAGCAGAGTCAAGAAGCCTCGTTCCCTTGTTGCATTTGTGACACTCCACTTAGGTTTGACTGGTCTACGGATCGGCTTCTGCAGGAAGACCCTCTACAGCACACAGGAAGGTTTAAGGTCGGAGAACATAATGATAATAATATTTTCCATGAATACCCATACTTTTTCCCCTATTGCCTTTTAAACATCTTCCTTCTGTGCACAGGAAGTCTTCACTGGCCTTCAATGTGGAACAGAGTGACTTAATTTGCTCTCTAGAAAAAAAAAAAAAAAAGTAAAAATATATTGCAATAATGTGTGCTGTGAATTCCTTTTTGAATATGGAAGTAAAATACACATGGTCTATAACAGATCCCAATCACACACTCTCACACACACACATGACTGGAGTCACTGCTGAGCTGCTGGAACAGAATGATCTCAGTGTTTCAGGAGTAGATTCAAGAGGATCTCGGCTGGACATCCACCCCTGGATAAGCATTTCCCCCCCCCACTGTGTTACATTCCTTCTGCGACACTGGCGGGCCAGAGCGGACTTCTCATGCGGACGTCCCAGACTTATCAGTATTTCTGGCCATGTTCAGGGATTTCAGAAAACGACAAATTCTTCACAATCGCTCACACAGATAACACACAGCTGCATTTTCAAACCCAAAAAGAAGCTCAGCAACAAAGACGCTGTCCAGAGGTCTCATATTCATTAAAAAAAAAAAAAAAAAAAAAAAGGCCAGCAGACTCCACAACCAAAACCATACACAATAAGTAAGAATTCAAATTCTGCTCAAATTTGCACACAATACTATGTATCGTTATTTATTTTGCGGAACATTTAACTCAGTTCCGCATTTTGCACATGTATATAACAACGTCAGCATCTTGCACAATCAACCCTTACTGCTAACCCAGATACTGCACTCACTCTATATTGAAAGTGTGAATATCTGGAAAATTGCACTGTGTGTTGTCTAGTCATGCCTAGTCTAGTCATGCCAAATTGTATTGTTGCACTTGTTTGTCTCGTGTATACTTATGTCCTGCAATAGTGATGTCTCTCTGTTCTGCTGTGCTGTACCACGGTACGATATTTCATTTCACTGTATGTGTATGGCTGGAATGACAACAAGCCTACTTGAACAGATCAATTAATGCCACAAGCTAAAACAAACCAAATAAATACATACAAACTATTAAAAAAGCCAACCCTCCAGCGAGCTTTGCTCTAAAAGTGACTAATCCAGTCATGAGACCAAACAAGAAAAGTTCAATATATTGGGGAGAGAAGAGAGAGAGGAGAAAAGAGAGAAAAAAAAACCCAGATGGAACAATCTTTTCACATGAAAATAAACGTATGGAAACTTAATGTACTTTATAAAGCAGGCATGTTTTTTTTATGATTTTTATCTGAAACTGGTTTAAAAAGAGAATTTTGGGAGAATTTTGTTGAGCAACCCAGGCTCAACTTTTCAAATTGCAAACTTGCCAGCCTCCCACGCAGCATTCTCATTAACAAATGCCACAACACTGAGAGGTGAAAAAGCCCATCACTGCCAAATCATAACTAATATGGCACACCTAAAGCAGAGATTTAGGAAGATAAAAGAGGCAAACTGTTAATATAAGTCTCGGACCTCCAATGGAGTCTGAAATCTGGAACACGCCCTTCAGTCATAAACCACTGGCCTAGATCAAATCCAGCAGCGATACAGGGTGAGGGAGGAGCAAAGTAAACACACTATTGCCTATATACACCCCCACAGCAGGTTGCTGGGAGTAACCGTAAATCACCACGGCATCCCCGACAGACCGGTTTCGGTCTGCAGGTATACGTTAAAGAGAAAAAGAGAACTGATTTTTCCTGCCCAGCTTGTCTGAACGGAATGTAAAGGCCAGCACAGTCTGGGCCTGCGCAGATGATTAAACTAGTCCTCACAAAATGACAATAGTAGAAATGGGGAACAGAACCGGGGAATGACAACATGAACGAGAATTTATTTATGTGTATATATTTATATACAGTTTGGAGACCCCTTCTGATTCAATGTGATTTCTTTATTTTCATGACCATTTACGTTGGTAGATTCTCACTGAAGGCATCAAAACTATGAATGAACACATGTGGAGTTATGTACTTAACAAAAAATGGTGAAATAACTGAAAACATGTTTTATATTCTAGTTTCTTTGCTCTGATTCCTGCTTTGCACACTCTTGGCATTCTCTCGATGAGCTTCAAGAGGTCGTCACCTGAAATGCTTCTCCAACAGTCTTGAAGGAGTTCCCAGAGGTGTTTAGCACTTGTTGGTCCAGCTCACCCCAAACCATCTCGACTGGGTTCAGGTCCGGTGACTGTGGAGGCCAGTACATAACTCCACATGTGTTCATTCATAGTTTTGATGCCTTCAGTGAGAATCTACCAATGTAAACTGTCATGAAAATGAATAAAAGACATTGAATGAGAAGGTGTGTCAAAACTTTTGGCCTGTGCTGTATATATAAACAAATTCTCATTGTTACATATGGGTTCTATATTATTGTGTATTTGCAGACTCAGTTCACAAAAGCAGACTGGAAGCAACAGAAAAGAGGATAATCCACTTTAAGGACACGTCATTGAGGACGATCCCTTGCTTAAAGATTGTGCAAATGTACAGTATTACTCGGTCACATAATAGCCGCATTGTACACCGCTGGGTGTGTGTTCTCACACCTGTGGTGGTGTGTATTATTAACAGACACACACACAGTCTGCTGGTGCCGGACACTTCAACCCTCAACCTGATCCTCCTGAAGGAGGATACACGTGCCTACACGTGCCGCCGTGCCCCACCGATACCTGCAACCCCACAACGTCTTTCTGGTCCAAAACACTACAAGACCTGCACAAGTTTGCAATAAATCCCCAGGGCGTTCACCACAGCCTTGTAGCCACTGTGTGGCCTGCATCGTGTGGCGAAACACTGTGGTAAATGGAGGACGAGATTAAAACTTTTTTTAAAAAGGACCGGACACAAGCCATTACTGGTGGCGCGAATGCACCGGGCAGAACGATAAATTACCCATCATGCTCGGCCGGCTGTTTTCAGGGCGTCTTACAAGAAGCCTGAGCGAGAGAGCTCCTCACCCTCAAACAAAGCAGACCGGCAGACGAGAACCGGACACCGCCAGCCACCTACGACAACGTCACACCTACTAGTTAAAAAGAAAGCGGGCAGCAGCCCCAGCGCAGACACCGTATCCGACTCTACTCGGGAAACCGGTTCCTCCAGGCGAGCATAGCGTGAGAAGCCCAGCTAATTAACCACTTTGCTTTGGTTGACTTGTTGTGAAACTATTTGTGACCATCTGCTTTAAAAACTAAAAGTAGAATGTCCTTCTCCCAGCAAGAAGATGCATTCTGAAACCCGTTACTTCATCTGCTGCTGTTAAAGGCCACAGCACTTCATGGTTTTGACTGATTTTTTTTTTTTTACATATTTGGCAATCATGGCATTTACAGCATTTACCAGACGCCCTTATCCAGAGTGACTTACAATCAGTAGTTACAGGGACTGTCCCCCCTGGATCAACTTAGGGTTAATTGTCTTGCTCAGGGACACAATGGTAGTAAGTGGGGTTTGAACCTGGGTCTTCTGGTTCATAGGCGAGTGTGTTACCCACTAGGCTGCTACTACCACCCTATTGATTTATGTACAATGGTTAAACGCTGAAATAGTGAGCTGAGAAATGACTGATATATGGATATTATATGGATAATGTTAACACTTGTATGTTAGTACAGACCAGTGTACTGGTTGCCCTTACTACATCTCGCACTGCACCTCGTTTACTCAGACCCTCCAGTACTGCTCGCCTGGTCCCTCCATCTCTGAAGGTAAAAGGAAGACGCTCATCTAGACTCTTCTCCGTGGTGGAATGAACTTCCCCTCGAGGCCAGAACAGCGCAGTCACTGAGTATTTTCAAACGGCAGCTCAACACCTTCCTCTTTAGATTTAGAGAATATTTAGATTAACTTGTAACCTTCTTATTGTCTGACTTATGTATAGGAACTACAACAGAGTGAATAAAACGATTGTATTCATAGTTGTGGGTCCTAGTGAATCAGAATTGATCACTTCATCGATTGTAGCACGGAAGCACATTGTAAGTCGCTCTGGATAAGGGCGTCTGCCAAATGTCTTATATGTAAATGTTGTCCAGAGGTAAAGTGAGCGTATGGGCCCTTCAGGAATTAAAGGGCTCTTTAAGGAAAGGTGAGCCTTGGGTGGACCATCATGCTGAGATTTTATTCAGTTTGTATAAATCACACATCAAACATAACGTTACATGTCTGGGGCCCCGTCCACACGTGAACATTTTTTTTCCTTGAAAATTCATTAATGGCCTATAATCCCAGGGCTCAACAACCCATCATTGTCTATTGTGAGGGTGTTCAGGCCAGAAATAAAATGCATTTCATTGAGATTGCTGAATAAAACCTTTACTATGAGTGATTGAAGTCCTACGTAAGACCCGGAAGCACCCTAAAACTTGATTAATGTATGTAGAAATAAGGGACCTCTTGACAGATGGGAATGCAAATATGAATGGAGTTTAATCACCTGACACACCCACACCCATTACTCGGTGTGAAAGCAAACAACAAGAGAACAAAAGGTCACTCATCGACCCTCTGCAGACTTACCAACGCCAATACCAATGTGTGCACAAGGTCACGTGAAGCAAGGTTGGAGACAGTGAACTTTTCCTACGCATTTAATAAAAAAAAAAGATTAGAAATACTAATTATGATGAAATTAAATAAAATTGACTATTTTAGAATCCCTTGGATTTCGTTTGATTGTATTTTTTACAGTGTCTTTTTCAGCAGCATTTGATGAGCCAGAACCCACCCTTCACGCTGGTGTGACTTGTCCCTGATCCTCGCAGGATGGCTGGGCATGTGTTTCAGACTCACACTGGCCCTCAACGTGTCAGCGGTCAGCGCAGCAGGGACTGGGATCATTACTTCATTGCCATCACCATGGGAAACCGTATGAACGGTTGCCAGGTGACTCATCGACATTCTACATAATCAGGACAAGGCTAGGAAGTCCAAAAGAACGAGTGAAATAACAGCGGTTATGAGAGAGAACCTATTAAAAAAAAAAGTCATTAGGACAGCACCAGAGCTTCAGGAGATAAAAATGAATTAAAAGCTTGTCTTCTGTGGCCATAATGTCATCTTTCCTGAGATTAATAACTGTTCCCTTGAAACCCACAATTTCCCTTCAAGACTAAACAGAGACAAGAAACTAGACACAACCAGCAAGGCTGTAACCCATGACGTATGCCTCCAACCACTGGCATTAACGCGATGTGCAACGACGTGCAGGTAGACCACAAATCATAGACCCACTCATTTTCAATAGCGTTTAGGGCAAGACTTTGGGAAGGCCATACCAAATCTTTAAATGGTAGCCTGATTTAGGCATTCCACAGTCCTACTATTCATTCTGACGTTGGATTTTCTGAAATCCACATATAGTCAATGTAAGACTCAACACACATTAATATCAACAATATGTGGACTCTAAAGGACCAACGGCATGTATTAATGTGAAATAATCTGTCACATTAATACGAGTTCCCTAGTCGGTCTATGGTCCTGCAATGGCTAGAAATGGTGTAAAGAGGGCTTTGGCCATTCTGCTTCACCGTTCAGAGTGGCAGCTCAGATGGTCAGATATGGAATTTGTCCCCTTATGTTGTCATAATGGGAAAGGTTACCTCCCCTTTCTCATGCTTTTTCCACCCAGAGAATTTCCCACCCCTCCCTTAAAACCTGCGAAGCATTGCAGTTGCATAGTGATTGGATGTAAAAAAATTTTTTTTTGTTCAGCCACGTGAGACTCTTAAAAGAACCAGTGGGTTCATTAAATCTTTTCTGGAAAAAAGGAGATATGACTTCCTGTCCACGCCAAACATTGTGGTCGGTGAATGGCGTTGATGACGTAATTTCCACAAATGCCCCCTCAACTAGGGTGGTACACTCGCCTATGAACCAGAAGACCCAGGTTCAAATCCCACTTACTACCATTGTGTCCCTGAGCAAGCCACTTAAGCCTGAGTGTCTCCAGGGGGGACTGTCCCTGTAACTACTGATTGTAAGTCTTTCTGGATAAGGGCATCTGATAAATGCTGTAAATGTAAACTTCTATAGGCCTCTCTCCTCCTCATTAGAATTTAAAGCTACAGACGCCGAAACGGCATCTCATTGTGGGACTGGATCAAAGTGGCTGTAATTCTGCACCCAGGCTGAATTTCTAAAAGCAACTTTAGATACAGTATTAGTGGACCAATAAGACCAAGCAAAGCAAAAAAAGCAAGCAAAAAAAATAAAATAAAAAATTGTCAGCGGACCGGTCAAGAGTTCAAATTTCTGCAGCCCAGAGAAAGAATAATTTAAAGCAGAATTGCCCAAATACCACGAGTGTATGAAAACCACACCTGGATGCTGTGCTCTGTTTGCCTTGTAAATTGGAACTCGGATCAATGATGTCACAGCTAATTTGAATGTAATTTGTAGGTCGTGCTAAAACACAATGAAAAAAAAAAAAAAAAAAAAAAAAAAGTAAAATAAATTTTTTTTTTTTTTTAAAAATCACCATTTACATAGTCCACTTGCATAACATTCTTACTAGGGGTGCTGAAATTAATCCCGTAATCGATGTATTGCGATGCAGACGTGGAATCGGTGCAGGGCAGAATATAAATCATAATGACGTTGCTTTTGTAGTTAAAAAGTAGTGCCGGCTGCCCGATGTGAGTACAGCGCAGCTCCGGTAGGAGTTTCGGCATGGTCCACTCAGACATTCGAAAAGAACGCCATACATGTTTTTGCTGTTCTTTGTAGAAATTGATATTTCGGTTGTTTGAATGAGAACGATTCATCTGGCAGACAGTCGCGTTCCTGGTTCAGGGAGATTGCCGAATTTCCCTGTGTGGGCCAGAGATGGATGACAAAAAATCACGGGAAATGCATTATCCTCTTCCAAAAACTGTCTAAACATCCTGTCTAAACCATCCTCTCTCCGTATGAGACTGCGAAAACAACACTCATCCCTCTCCATGGCGGATCACAATCGGAGAAAAGAGTCAGAGGGTCAGTCACTGAGAAGATAAGAACCACAGTGGCTTCCAGAAAAACCAGATGCCAACCTGCAGCACGGAGACATTAACAGTGATGTGTTCTGTGAAAGGCCATAGTACACGTGCATGTATTCTGTAAAAATATGTTCTGATTGCTGGAGTTAAACAATTCGAGTGTCACTAAGTCGAGAGAAAGAATTTTCATGAGTAGAAAACATTTATGTGAATTAAATCCATAACTTTTTTTAAGGAGCATGATTAAATTATATTCTGAAAGTGGACATAAGTATATTCCTGGTTTATATCCAGCTGGTAGTATAACAATATAATAGCCTAATTACACCAGGCTACACGGGTCCAGACTCTGTTGTCCTGGGAGTTTAATCAGGGCTGGTGGCCTTCTCCTCTCAATCAGTTCCACAGATCACCCCACTGTCAACAGCCACAACATTGGACACATCACACCTCACCTCACCTCGCTCAATGGGACTGTGGTTGGCCTAGTGGACCACTGAGGTCCCCTTGATCAAGGTGCCGTCCCCCCACACTGCTCCCCTGGCGCCTGTCATGGCTGCCCACTGCTCACCAAGGGTGATGGTTAAATGCTGAGGATGCATTCTACTGTGTGCACAGTGTGCTGTGCTGCAGGGTATCACAAAGACAATCACTTCATTTGAAGGGCTAGAACATTAGGTATTACTGAAGAACATTATTATTATTATTATTATATAATCATACATTATTAACACTGACATTCCCAGGGTATCACATGGCTTAATAGGATATTAATGACCCCCTCACGGCCTTGGTGGGGAGGGTTGACTGTGGAAGAAAGGTTCTGTCAATTCTGCCCAAGCCACTGCAGGTTCCTGCTCGTCGCCATAACGTGCCTCCTACGCCCTGCTCGTGATAAGCAGAGCTGTTCAGAGGTTCGATAAGGTCACCGATATCTTCAGCACAGTCACACCCGGACTTGCTCAGGTGAGCTCAAAACGCCCAGTTAGAGCCCCAGACTTCTGCATGACTAACACACGCCAACCGATAAGGGCACAGAACACTGCGTCTTTGTTACCGAGGACCCACGGTGCCGCATGGAGCGGGCGGCGGAGACGGTATTAGAAAAGGCGGCGAGCTTCGTAGTGTGGTCCCTGCCTGGGGACCACCAGTTCCCGGGGGGAAGGACCTCCACCTGACCTTACTGGCCGACCTGGAGTTTTACCAGGGAGGGTACGGACGAAATATGTTCTGTTTAACAGAAACACCCTGCAAAATGTCATATATGAATAAATATTACTTTGCATTTGCCACGGTATCCACCCCCAGTCGAATGGCGAAAGTGCTGAAGCTTCTGGAGTTTGTTAAGTTTGTGCATGTTCTGCATCGTACACCACAGCATGTGGCAACGAACACCTCCACACCCCACTGTGTTCATTCTGGGTGGCAGTAGCGTAGTAGGTGAGACACTCGCCCATAAACCAGTTGGCCACAAAAATACCAGGTTCAAACCCCACTTACGACCATTGTGTCCATGAGCAAGACACTTAACCCTGAGTGTCACCGGGGAGACCGTCCCTGGAACTATGGATTGTAAGGCGCTCTGGAAAAGGCCGTCTGGTAAAGACACTCAGGGTTAAGTGTCTTGCTCAGGAACACAATGGTAGTAAGCAGGATTTGAACCTGGGTCTTCTGGTTTATAGGAGAGTGTGTTACCCGCTAGGCTACTACCCTCCCCAGAACAGATAATAACTTCAGTCCCACAATCGGCCATGAAAGAGCTCAAACAGGGCCAGTTCCTGAAAAGGTGAGACTCCAATTTCTTTGTTCATCCACGTTAGTCATTAGAATCAAATTTTTAAAAAGCCATGATGTTCAAGTCGATCAATAAAAAAAATAAATATAAAACCAGACAATGAGAACAGTACATTATACATACACATATGTTCGATATATCTGGAATGTTTATATTACAATACGGGTGTGGCATAACATACAGCACTTACACCACCTTCTCTGGGTTCAGGCCTCACCACAGCTAATTACAACCAGGATTAGGGGCATTTCAGGGTTCACAGGAGATTTGTAATACCGGGGTGATCTACGTAAAAATGCACTGGAACGCGTTGCTAGAAGTTAAATTGGCGGCCAGCATCTCCGCCCAGCACGCCCGTATCCAGAGAGACTTGCAATCAGTAGTTACGGGGGACTTGAACCCGGGTCTTCAGGTTCAGCGCCACGGAGCTCTGATTCACGCTTTTCTTTTCGACCCAACCGGTCAAAAGCAGCGGACCGTCACTTCCTCTAATACGGAGACGCGGCGCGAAAGGCCCCTTCTGACGACATAAAACCTACAAGCGGTGAACTGCTCATGCCGGCCTTAAAAAGCTCCATTGCAGCGCAGTTAACGCCGATAAATCAATTCTGTTCAGTGGCGGAGCTACGGTTCCGGGGCATAGTCACCACGAGGGGACGCGGTTACAGCCCGTCTTCAAAGAGGAAATCAATTCCAGCATTAAGAGAGGGGGAAGACGACAAAAGCGATCCCTTTAGCCACCTTTACTAATTTCCGCCCGTCGTGCATTTCCGACGTGATCTCACTCTGTTCCCCGCACGGCGCCAGGAATCCGAGCAGGAGATAACCGAGCACCAGAGAGAGATAAAGAATCAGAAGCAGCGAGGGACGGAGAAGGTCAGGAGGAGGGATTTACATGAGATAAAGAAAAGTTTCAAAAGCACACGAGGCTGAGCGTGTGTGTGTGTGTGTGTGTGTGTGTTGAAGGCCCCGGTATTACCACAGTCACTGTGGTGAGACGCATGAAGCAAGAACCCAACACAGCTAAAGCGCAGTCACTCCGTGGTGCCCACAACGTTCATCAAACGTCTAAATAACGCTGCACATGCACGTCCTTAATAAAGTCGGTGTTGGCGCCCGGGCCTTTCAACTTCCACAAGTTCCACTCGCACGTCGCTGCCTCGGCGTGTTGAAAGGAAACGGGAAATAAGAGGCAACTTTATTTTATTATTATTTATGCTTCCAGATTGCAGTAAACTGATTGGTCACAAAATTGCAAAAGTGAAAATAATGACAACATTGACTACTGTGTAATTAACTTTTTTTTTTTTTTTTTTTTTTATAGAAATTGTATGATGATATTTCTCATTTTGCTTTCTATATTTTTTACGCTGATGTACTGCTGCTGGAAACCGAACTTCGTGCTGGCACGCAACGTCCGTGCATTTCATTTTGTAAGAACATTACAACATAAAACCACGACTGCAAACATGTGATTCGTCATTGTGAAGCACAGCACACAGTGACACAACTAAACGAGTCCTCTGCTTTTAACCATCACCCTTGGCGAGCAGTGGCCGTGTGTGGGGGACCATGCCGGTTCGGCAACGTAGTAGCCTAGTGGGTAACACACTCGTCAATGACTGTCCCTGTAACTACTGATTGTAAGTCGCTCCGGATAAGGGCATCTAATAAATGCTGAAATTGTAAAATGTAAATGTCCATCACGATTGAAAAGATAGCTGGAATTGAAGAGAAGAGGAAGAAGAGTCGCAAGCTGCCAGGAAGAGGCGGCGGTGAGGTGTTTTTTTGGAGAAGTAATGGTTCAGGGCTGGCACCGGGAAGTTGGAGGACATTTCAGGAATTTCATTACTCCAGCCGCGGGTGCTCCGGGCTGCTCCCTCGGCTCGGGTTCGCGGCGGGGAGGAACGTCGGCGCGTCTCGACGCACCTGGAGCGCAGCGGGAGAGCCGCAGTGCGCATGCGCGCCCGCGTTCCTGTCGCACTCGCCGACGCCGGTCGTTCCGTTTAAAAAAAAATAAAACAAATAAAAAGTGTCGCATCACCGAGAGCCCGGCAATATGTTCGCGGTGCCGTGTAACATGCAAACGTGGTGACTGCGATAAAGGAAATCCCTCACCCAGCTTCATCAGCGAGGCCAGCAGCACCCACAGCGAGATCTCGAACGGCATCTGGACGTGCTTGTAGTCGAAGGACAGCACCGGGAAGGCCTTATTCGTGGCGTTGGCGCCGTGGCCGTCCAGGCCGTGCGGGCCGCCGTGGTCCCCCGCGCCGTCCGTACCGGGGACCTGCGAGCCGCCCGTCCCGGGGGTCAGCAGCAGCAGGAAGAGCCCCGCCAGCGTCATGGCCCGGGAAGTCATGTCGCGTCCCTCTGTCGCTCTCACACACGCTCACTTGGCTGAAAGTTTGGCAGCGAGAGGGCGAGTTCTAACGAGTTCCTCCGGCCGGAAGGACCCGCATCCTGGTCCGAAGTCACCGCGTTACCTCTGGTCACCTTGAGCGGACGCCGGACTACGGGAGCACGGAACCGAATTCGGCGCGGATGCTGCCGCTCCGCGCCTCCATTAGCGGATGAAGTTGCACCGGCCGTCAGCTCCGCCCAGTCCCGGGTCGCGCCGCGGCGACAGGTATCGTCGCCTCCCCCGCGGCGACACGACGCATGTCCCGTCCCGTTCCGTACCGTACCGTGCCGACGCCGCGCCTCGGATCGCCCGGCAGCGGTATATCGGCGTCGAGGCGAGACCTTGAGCGGCGTCCCGGTGCCGGTTAAATACAACCTGCCAAAGCACACACCCTTTCTGCGAGGGAGGCTGCTGGAAAAAGCCGGAGGAGACGCTTATTAATTTACTCCCGCCGTCAGCCCTGCTGCAGCGACACCTGGCGGAGAGGAGGGTCGCCCTTCGTATTCGGCAATGACAGGACGCCGGAGTCAGGTGTTCTATCATTTCAGCCTACCTATCGAAACGTCCTACCAAAGGCGACTGCGCATGCGCACGCCATAAACGCTTGCCGCCCTCGCTCGGCGTTCAAAGTTTATTTGCAGTAGTTAAACGGGAAACACGGCAAGTGCAGCAGCAAATACGTGTGTTTCTGAGCTTTCACAACATAGAACTTGTGGTTTGTGGATAATGGTATAATTATTATATAAACAAGTTGCACGTCGCGTTTGTACAGGCAGCAGGATCAGCGGCCATAAAAATACGCTGCGGTAGGAATATCTGACAAGGTAGGACGATCCGACGGAACACGGGAGTCCGGCAGCGTCTTCCTCCCTGAATAAACCTGTCCTCTCGGCGCCTGTCAAGGACAGGCACTGCAGCTCCGCGGGCTGCTGACGCGACCGACCTCCTCTCTGTTGCGGCCAGAGCGGCGTTTGTCGCCCGAAAAGCCGCTCGCACCAGTCGTGGCAGAAGCGTAGGTGGACATTAAATGTAAAAATATCCCTCCCGGTGGCTGTAATTACTGCACGGTCGCCCTGTAATGCAGGGCTGTCCTCGGAACTGACATTCTCGCCCCGGTCCTCTACTCCCCTGTTTTTCTCCTAGAGGAATTATGCATCAGCGTTTATGCAACACGGATTCCAATGTTTTGTGACACTTTTCATTCTCCACGTGTGTTAGTAAGTCCCTATACGTGTTACATGTGAGCATCTAATTACTAATGCTGTTTTATGATATTATTGGGGGAAAGATGTCCTTTCCAGCACAAGTACAATAGTCCTCCTTGTATCACTTACATTCTCGGGTTAGTGTGAGGGCGTGTGTGTTCATGGGTAATGAGCAGCGGCACAATGGACACAAAGACACGGCCCGGCGTTCCGCTTCCTCTAAACAGATTTGTTAGTCAGATGAGCCTCTGCCTTAAACCCGCACGAACGCTCTCTTGTCTCCGCTGTTTCGTCAGAAGAAGGGCCAGTGTGGGCAGCAGCTGCATCTCCTCGCCCGTCCACGGTCACACCAGCAACGGCGAGAGGGTCAGTCGCATGTCTGTGTCAGGAAAGTCGAGCCCGGAGCGCTTACGAGACGTTTGGGCCGCTTTGCTGCGTCTTCTGAGTCTGCAGCTGTGAAGCAGGCCGTGCCACAGTCTACTTTGGACACACCTTCTCATTCAATGTGTTTTCTTTATTTTCATGACCATTTACGTTGGTAGATTCTCACTGAAGGCATCAAAACTATGAATGAGCACATGTGGAGTTATGTACTTACCAACAAGCTGGACCAACAAGTGCCCAAACACCTCTGGGAACTCCTTCAAGACTGTTGGAAAAGCATTTCAGGTGACGACCTCTTGAAGCTCATCGAGAGATTGCCAAGAGTGTACAAAGCAGTTATCAGAGCAAAGAAACTAGAATATAAAACATGTTTTCACTTATTTCACCTTTTTTTGTTAAGTACATAACTCCACATGTGTTCATTCATAGTTTTGGTTCCTTCAGTGAGAATCTACCAACGTAAATGGTCATGAAAATAAAGAAAACACATTGAATGAGAAGGTGTGTCCAGTACTGTGTGTGTATATATATAAGATCAGCCAAAAGCCACAAATTCTTCCGAGCTGCACCTTCTCTTTAGCACAAACTACCCCGCTCTCTCTCATCCAGGCCAGGCTCTATGTTTGTTACACGCTCAGAAACCCAGGCGTCGTACCAACTCGACACGGGAAGGCTCTTGGGAAATAAAAGGCCGCGTGCTGCGCTGTGGTCAGCCGGTCCACCTCGCTCTGCCGTCTCTAGTTAAACATGCGAACTCTGGGACAACTTTTGAACCCCACAGGATCCTAAAGCCCCGAGGGCATGTGGTTCGAGTGCAGTTTTTAGAAGTGCTTTACCACTGATGATCGTCCAAAGGGGAAGGATTCGCTGCAGAGGTCGTGTTCGAACGTGCATGTGAAGTATGCACCGCTCCTGTTTACGTACTTGAGGTGGGAGCGCGCTTGGCTCCCATTCCTCTCGTGTGGTTATGAGACTGAAGACGTTTTTTTTTTTTTTTTAATAAGTGAAAAGATAAGTTCCATTTTTGCTATTATGAGCCACGGCTGCTTTGAAGTTATTTATTACTGCCCTTCTCTTTCAGAAAAATCCATGTCCGCCCTCGCCACAACATGAGAAAAACAACCCAATTAAATGAAAGTGGCACTTCTATCCGCAGCCAGGGTATGGTTACCATTTAAATCACCGAACGACGACAGAAAACAACAACGACGGCATGACAGTCACCACGTCTGTGACGTCTGTGACCTCAGTCGGTAATGTCCGTTCTGTGTGCGCCATTTGCCTCTAAAAATATCTAAAATCCGTTTTCACCAGTGGCGCTGAACAGAAGGAAAAGAAGGATAAAATGCAGTGGAGACGCAGTTATTCCTTTCGTGAAGTGGTAATTAGACGAGGCCCCGTTAAATTACATTCTTGCGCTTTTCTTTTCAAATAAATGTGGTGACTAATGGGATGAGGGTGCACCGGGACTGCCTCTGATGGAAGCTCACGCTTGTATTAGCGGTGGGCCGCAAGATTGCGCGCACCGCGTAACGTCTGGGCTTCAGTCAACACGCGCCCTCGCGAAAAACAACACTTATCTGTTGGCTTGAGTGCAGAGCCCCGTGGCTTTATGAGGAACAAACCAGTGCTATTACATTTACAGCATTTACCAGACACCCTTATGCAGAGCGACTTACAATCAGTAGTTACAGGGACAGTCCCCCCCCTGGAGACACTCAGGGTTAAGTGTCTTGCCCAGGGACACGATGGTAGTGATGGTTTGAACCTGGGTCTTCTGGTTCATAGGCGAGTGTGTTACCCACTAGGCTACCACCACCCCTATTAAAATCCTTGAATGCCATTTAGCTTCTAAAGTGCACGTAATACTTAAGAGAGTCACTTTATTTATTATTATTTTTTACTTATTTATTGTGAATTTCTGAATATTGTTACGTTTCTTTTACGACTAATGTTTTACCCGGGCATCATGCTCAATAAAAAAACTAGTAAATTGCAGTGACACAAATATATATATTTTTAAAGTTAATAATAACTTCAACTCTATATAAATGGCATACCTCAAACATTACAACATTAACACATAAGGTCACATCTAACCGGGCTCACAAAACGATACACACACACACACACAAACAGAGCAATGAGCCACTTCACCCAGAGAAGAACATTAAGCAATCCCCAGTGACCGTTTAAAGCTCATGTTCATCAGCAAAAGCACGCTGCTCCTTGTCTGGTGGGAATTCTGTCGGACTTGATGCTTGATGCTTGAGGTGCCACTGAGCAAAGCACCGTCCCCACACACTGGCCTGGCTGCCCACTGCTCACCAAGGGTGATGGTTAAAAGCAGAAGACACATTTCGTTGTGTCATCGTGTGCTGTGCTGCAGCGTTTCACAATCACTTCACTTTCACACAGTATGTCTTTGCTTCATAGGATCTGTTTTATATAAGTGGAAAGCAGTGCATAGTTTTAATGTGGACATAGTTTTATATGTTCATATAAAAGTTCAGACAGGTACAATCATTTACTTTCAACGTATGACATTACAGTTTTGTATTAGGCCTAATATGCAGTCTGTATAAGACCACTGATGATCTGTGTTCCATGACTACCTCTAGGGCCACTCAGTGGGCTGAACTGTTCTAAAACTTGGTCCATTACAAATCCTTCGAACATGCACTGCAGGTCTCTGGCCAGTCTACCAGCAATCCCAGCAGCAGTGCCAGCACCAGCATCAGCACCGCCATTGAGGAGCTGCAGAGCCACCAGCTACAGCACCAACGGCACAGACTGTGGTGTATGCTGTTGTATATATGTTTGTGTGTATTTACACAAAATCCTGTTTTTTTTTTTTATTTAGGCGTTTTCTAGCACTTCATTTCCCATGATTCCCTGCCATCCTTTTTAACTCTCAAGAAGGCGAGAAGTTAAGATTCAACATCTTTTGTCAGCTTCCATCTATTTAAATTTTCTGTATATATTTCTTATGTTGATGTATTATGTTGGTTTAATACTGTTTTTAATGTTATTTCTCTTTATTTTTTGTAGTTCACAAATAATAAGTAGGTTCGACCAAACTTTTGATTGGCCAACTAATGATAGTTTTGCCAACATTGAACATTGTGTAATTAAGCCGTGTAATCATTTTTATGATTACTTTTATGATTACTGTGTGACTGATGCTATTTTAATTTTTTTAAATTAAATTTAAATTTATATAGCTTTATATATTTTTATACTTTATGCTGGTGTACTGCTGCTAGAAACTGAACTTCCTGGAGGAACAGGGATTAATAAAGTTCTACCTACTTACATGGTGGCATGCAACATTTGTAATAACATGGGGTGCTAGTAGCCTAGTGGGACAGCCTAGTAGCCTGTCATGGCTGCTCACTAAAATGATGGTTAAATGCAGAGGACACCTTTCGTTGTGTCACCGTGTGCTGTGCTGCAGTGTTTCACAATGGCAATCACTTCACTTTCACTACAGTTTATAGAGGGTTCCTTGGATAACAGCTTGATGGTTGCGGCTCCTCACTGGTGAGGGTTCCAGTCCTCAAAAGTTTCAGCCTGGTAGATGGGACACGAACAATAGACCCAAACCTTGGTACTGCTTCAGGTGTGGAGAGGATGGGCCCCACACTCATTTTACAGCATTTATCAGGTTCCCTTATCCAGAGCGACTTACAATTTAAAGCTAGCTACTCAAGTAGCTTTAAAAAAGGAAGAGGTTCAAGTTCATAAACGGCACTTGTACACAAACCACTTTAAACCAGAGTCAATTCCTACTGAGGGTTTGGATTGCAACTAATACATCCCAGAAAGAGGCGACATACCTCCCGCATGCACTCATAAACCAAAGAACAACCTGTAAACCTACCAAAGAGAGTAAATGCAGGTTTCCATAGTAGATCGAGATTGTAGTTGCCTGTCTCAAGCGATAACAATCCTTCCAGCAATTATTAAGGACAGGATTAATGGGGCTAATGTGAGACTTGGGGCAAAAACCTCCTTCCATCAGCGAGAGTATTGAATACAATCAGGTCTGGAGACGAAGTCCATCATTTTAAAAACAAAACACAATGTTTAATACAAAAAATCTGACATTTATAAACATCGTTTGACATATAGAGAAAGGACAGAGAGAGAGAGAGAAAGAAAGTGGGCCGTATAGCCTGTAGGCTCAAGGATCCGCAGCACACCAAGAGCTAAGCATTATTTTTGGTCATCTTGTAATACTGCCACAAGGTGGCACCCCGTCCTTGTCTATGCGCTTGATCCTGAGTGGAGGGTGACCTCGAGGCACGAAAAGCAGTAGCAAGATTTTGTTTGTCACATGCATATTTTCAGCAGTACAACATGCAGTGAAATGCATCCTGAACTGCTCATTTTTTTCTATGCATAGTTAAATCTTAAAGCTATAAAAATAAATCAAATAGAACAAGTGAAATAATATCTAATAAATGAGGTATGAGGCTAGTACACAAAGTAAGCATGCTAAAATGCAAGCAAACATTTATGTTCGAGGAGGCCATAAGACACAGACAGACATCACTGGGTGTGGCTGTGGATGCTGCACCTACGCAGTGTGAAGCAGGATGTGAATGTAAAGTGAAATTAAATAAAATAGTGAGTTACAGTGCGGAGAGATACGCATTGCGTGTTGGTTGTGCTATAACCAGGGTAGTGCTGAAATGAACAGACAACAGTGACCATTCAGATGGTCGGGTTGGGAGGTGTCAGGTGTGGTGGCATGTCCTGTTTCAGCACCCTTATGGCCCAAAGCTAGAAGCTCCTCCCGAGTCTCTCAGTCCTGGCCGTGATGCTTCCGAGTCTTTCGCCTGGTTTTAGATGTTGAAACAGGCTGTTGTTGGGGTGTGTTTTGGCCTTGATAACCTTGATGGACCTGGTCCTACATCTCTTGGTGTAAATGTCCTGCAGAGATGGAAGAGGTGACCTGCAGCAGAGTTGCCCTCTTTTTCCATGAAGTGTCTGTGTTGGGAATGTTGAATCCATTTAAACTGCATAATGAACTCCATAAATAGCTATCTTTATAAACTTTGTAATCGGCAAAAAAAAGTACACTTTACACAGGAGGGAGAACCGGGCACGTGAGGGGTGGTGAGAGTCCGTCACAATGTTGCCAGCTCCACAGGTGGGGTTTTTCTTGTAGAGCTGAGAGATGGGTGGAAGCGGATAGGTGGATGGGTGGATAGATCCATCAGTCTGATATCATGACTCGGGCTGTCCACAAGCGAGACAGGTCTTCATCTGCCTCGTCTAACGTTCTGGCTGCTCTCATGGTGATGCCCAATCGTCTTGTGTCATAGGTGGTGGATGGGGCCGACACAGGTGGGCTGGCAATGGTCGGCTCCATAAAGATAAAAAAAATCCCACAGCTGCTGAGTTTCCAGACGTCTCTCCTGGCTTGTGTCAAAAGAAGAAATGGTGTTTAGACATTTTGCACATTCTTGATCCACATGCTTTAGGATGTCCTTCTGTCCATGCTACTACACGCTATGCAGCAAGCCGTCAATAGCATTTATTTTATTTCAGTTTTTAGTATCTTATTACACCACATCCCCTTGATTGAATGCTTGCAAGGATATTCACACGCTCTTTGGCTAATATTGATTCTCTTAATGTCCACTAGAGGAATACATTTGACTTTGACGAGCTATAAAATCACTTGATGCGTGTTGGTTTTCTTTTTTTTTCCACGGTCTGGCTGTTTTCACAGCTTAATGGGTGTCATCCTGACTGCGCCCCATATAATTCTGAAGAGTCTAATGTGACCTTAATGAGGTTTTTTTCTGACTAGAATTGCAGATTTCACGCCTTTGGAAAAGCTCCCCATTCCCTCAGCGGCCCGGTGATGAGAACTACTGAAAGACAGAGAGAGGCAATATTGGAAGCCTGTGAAAAAGGTCAATAATCACTCATTTCGAGGAAAAACGAATAGTACTCCAGACCCTCGAAAATATCAAAGATGGAATCTTTCACCGGACATTCGATGTTTCCTTCTGCACCTTTGTAGACTTGTGTAGAGTTCTTTCACTGATTCATACGGCTTCTGCTTCACTTTCAGATACTTTGACAATCGTGTTGGTGAAAATGTTTGATCGCTTTTAAAAATGAATGATTTTTTTTTCTCTCAGCAAGGATGGAAGATGGCCAAATAGCTTGTGTTTTTACCAGTGGTCCGAGTGTTCTAGATGGTTCATACACCAGATCTCTTCTAGCTGAATTTCATGCATCCTTGATTCACTCCAGCCCTTCAAGTTGTGTGGAAGATTTATTTGAAGTATTATTTGAAATCTCATTATGTTTAATTATGTTAAAGTGGATCAGTAGAAGTAAAACTCAACTGGAATCTTGCGTTATGGAAGAGCGTGTTTTGTACATAGATCTGTTCTTGTGTTGTAGGCGCAGCAACCATGCAACCATGGTGTTTAGTCTTACTCTGGGTCATAAGTAGCAAACACCTCAATTATCAGCACTACACATGTCTGCCCTCGCAAAAAACACGACCCTCCAGACACACTCACGAGCCAGAGTCAGTCATGCAGTTGCTCAACACGCCGCTCACACTGCGCCGTCTGACACACAAATCTCTGGCCGTCATGTGGGGTCTGCTCCGAGTCGCTGTTAGGACGCGTACCTCCACATCCCTGCACGGTGACTCACTGTGGGGGCGTTCATATATAATTCACGGGGGCAGAAATTCTACCTGCTTGTATTATTAAATGCCATAACCTGTCGTTTAGGCAGGACATTTGACAGAAAAATCATAGCAACATCTAAAAGCAAGAAATGGGCAGGTACCAGTGCCAGTTATGACAACACTTTGCACCGAGTACATTCATGGTTTTGGTAATAAATATGCATGAACAAGAACATGTTGGACAGGGAAGTGAACCTGTAAAATGATACCCGTCATAAATGTACTGCTTACTTGATTGATTTAATTTCTGACTGCATGTGAGTGGGACTGTAATATTAGAAAGTGCACCCCAAGTGACATTTAATTTTTTTTGGCTTATTGTTTTGTCCAAGTCCAAAACATGGAAAAATGGTTTGATCAGAAACTGGTATAAAAAAAACTCTGATCTTAGTTTCAAGCTGTATTGAAAACGATCTGTCAGACTATATGCAGCTGCAGCTGGAGACATCACCTATGCCCAATTAGCACAGCTTTTAAAAGGCTCCGTGGTTCCGCCCATCGGGGCTGCGACAATCTTTAGTGGACCTGCCAAATGTTTGGTGCTGTTTTTAGTTCTGGTAATCGGCACACGCTTGCGGGCCAGTTTTTGTTCTCCCCTTTTGTTTCCCCTGTTTTTGGACATCGTGCCATTTTTCCTTTATTATTAATAAATCTTGTTTTCATCATGTCCCGCCTCTGCGCTTCCTTCCCTCGTCATCTCGCCGACATGACACTATAGAAATATTTATTCAGATCGGACACTGGTACAAAAACTATTATCATAGTTAAGAGCTATATTGAGACCATAGAAATGTACATATTCAGATCGGCCACTGGAACAAAAACTATGATCTTAGTTTTGAGCTATATTGAGACTATATAAATATATATATTCAGATAGGCCACTGGTACAAAAACTATGATCTTAGTTTCGAGCTATATTGAGACTATAGAAATATATATATTCAGATATGCCACTGGTACAAAAACTATGATCTTAGTTTCGAGCTATATTGAGACTATAGAAATGTATATATTCAGATCGGCCACTGGAACAAAGACTGATCTTTGTTTCAAGCTATATTGAGTCTATAGAAATATATATATTCAGATCAGCCACTGGTTCAAAAACTATGATCTTAATTTTGAGCTATATTGAAATTATAGAAATATATATATTCAGATCGGTCACTGGAACAAAAAATATGATCTTAGTATATTGAGACTATAGAAATATATATGTTATTATGGTTTGCATAAATCTGACTGTATTTAAGCCCATTTAATATCCAGCCTGTTTAAGCACCTTTCCACTGGAATGTGAAGCCTATTCCAGCCAATCAGAAGACACACCACTGTTCAAACCACTTGCAGGCCCCGCCCTGGAGAACAGCAGCATCACAGTGACAGAGACCCTCGACTTCTCTGTTGCTACCATACCAAGTCGAGCCACATGAGACAAAGTCTGTGGTCCTCATGCTAAAAAGGGAGCTGCGATCACCAGACGTCTACCACAAAGCTAATTCAGACCGACCGACCTAGGCACCAGGTCTCTAAACATAGACACACAAAATAAGAGAGACTACATGCTGCTATTCCTGGAGCACATTCTGAGGCTATAACAGGAAGCTGTGACGGGGTCAGGGTAGGGCTTTACAGATTTGTTCGGGTTAGTTTTATGGTGGTCGACGCAGACTTCACTGCGGTTATGGGGATAACTGTGGACGGTTTATGGGAGGGGAAGCGTATCGTATCTCTCCCAGGGAAGAGTGCAGGCTCACAAACCTGAGCCCCCCTGCCGGCTGCGGTGCTTAGTGCCTGTGCCCCTGCCTGGCACCCCCAACAAAAAATGTCTAGACACGCCCCTGGATGCAAGGGGGCGCCAGCAAAAATCTTGACTTGGGCTTCAAATTTGCTAGGGCCGGGCCTGCTTAGGGTAATGGTGGGGTGAGGTCATTGGCTCCTGTTGCCCTTCACAAGGATCTTCTGAAGCCCTGTTGCTGAACTCTTCAGGTTTGATGACACATGACATCATCAAAGCACAGCCTATTTATTTATTTATTTATTTATTTATATAACTAATTTTCTTGACCAATATGACCTTGTGCGTACGAAGTTTGCATGAGTGAGTGAGTGAGTGTGTGAATGGTGTGTTGGTGTGCAACCTTCCGGTGAACTGGTGCCCAGTCTCAACCCTGAGGATCAGGACTAAGCGGGTTTGGAATGTCAGAGTGAGTAAAAAAAAATCCTGTGTCCACAATCACCAATACAGAGGAACAAATCAGGCCAATTGTCGATCCTACACAGCCATTACAATCTTTCAGCAAATTAGTGACACACTGATAAGTCTAATGTGACAACTGATGAGGTAATGGCAGTCACAAGATCACAATAATGGTCCTGTCTGTATATGCTGAGCTACTAATTTAATTGCTCATTTACTTCTCTCATCATTTTGGGATGGAATCATCACCAACATATTCTTATCTGACCAAAAGACCCAGAAAGGTTAAGATATGTTCATAATGCAAGTGAAAGTAACATTATCACATCATTACATTTTGTACATTTACATTTGGCAGAGGTTCTTGTTCAGACCGGACATGCCTTTTATTGTAACTGTACACATGTACAATGAGATTAAAAGAAGCTCCTCTAGTGCAGAGTGCAGACAAATGTAGGACAAGATACAATGAATGGTGCAAGAAGTTCTGCATCTTTATATACATGTGGAAGTGAGTAAGAAATAATAAACCCGTTATTTAAATATTGCACAGTAATGAGGGTCATATGAAGTGAGTAGAAGATATTAGACAATGGGGATAATAATATTGCAGGCTATACAGAAATTGCTCCATGTTTTCAGTTCCATTAATATTAAATATTGGGTAGTAGTAGCCTAGTGGGTAACACACTCGCCTATGAACCAGAAGACCCAGGTTCAAACCCCACTTACTACCATTGTGTCCCTGATCAAGACACTTAACCCTGAGTGTCTCCAGAGGGGGGACTGTCCCTGTAACCACTGATTGTAAGTCGCTCTGGATAAGGGCGTCTGATAAATGCCGCAAATGTAAATATTGCACAGTTGATAAATTGAAGGAATTATGGTGATTGGGGGGTAGACAGGACTTGAAAGCCAGTGAATGCACTCTGGTACAGGAAGCCAATTTCATCAGTCAATTGTTTTAAAATTAGTAGAATAGAGACTGCTAATTTGCATGTATATGTGTTCAGTATAGTGCTTGAGGCAGCATGCTGAAGGACAGTGTGTGTGTGTGTGTGTGTGTGTGTGTGTGTGTATGGAATTTTTCTGAGATGGATATGAAGAGCGACAGTTCGGAGGGAGCAGGGCCATGCAGCATCCGACAAACGTGGCATTTAAATATTGCATTAAAACCCCGGACCCCCCTCGGCCCCGCGAGGCTCCGCCCGCTCTCAGCTCCGACTCCTGCTCCTGATCTGGCCTCAGATCCGCGTGCACTTTCATTAGCAGCCGCCTCAGTGAGCAGATCAGAAGGGTCTGCTGTTCCAGAGGCTTCTGGGAACGGCTTGCTTTTTAAAAAAATGTTGTTCTCGTTTTTCACATGAATCAGACCAGAATCAGAATCGTGCTTATTCGCCAAGTATGAGAGTGAACACATACAAGGAATGGTGTCTCTCAAGCACAACAGTGCAAAACAACAACAATATACAATATAATGAAATATCTTATGTACAGTGTACATAAAGGGCAGTTGCAATGATGAAAGTGTTTAGCAGTGTGACAGTTCAGCCCGTTCAGGAGGGGAAATTGAACCACTTTCATGGGAATGATGCTTTTGAATTGATTGTCATTAATTGTACTTTATAGATGATTTACATCCATGTTTGATTGTAATTACTGTTAATTTGAAATGTAAAACTTACACAAGCTTGATCACATGGCATGAATCCGTTGCTCCGTCAAAGAACCGTGTATCACATGTATCAGAATTGACAGAGAAAATTACGTTATAGTGAAAAGCTCTCCTCTGGGGCCCAACATGCCGAGCGCAAAAAGCAAAGTGCAACTGGCAGAGCCAGGTGAGACATTCATTCCTCCCGAGAGGGGAAAGAACCTGACCACAGACAGACGCTCTGGAACATACCCAAAACCACGGAACACATGGAGGCTCTGGACGCAGAACGTGAGTGCAGGGGAGGCCAGGGAGTGGTGAAGAATGCTTACCCTGATGGAAAACAAGACACATGTTCAAGCTGTTCCGACAGTGAAACGGGGAAAGAGTGAGAGGCTGGAGCAGCGTAGGGTAAAAAGGTGAAAAAAGCAGCGTATTCGAGGGTTGAAGATGGTATTAGAGGGAATGGTGGAGATGCTGGGGTCCTTTATCACAGCACAGAAATGGGGCCACGAGTCACTAGCCTGCAGCAGTCGGACCTGCTGCACTGAACATAGCAGGGAAAGAATAGAGTGGAGGGGGGGGTCTGGAACAAAACATGAGGAGACAGAGATGTCTTCAGGATTTACAGAGCCAGTGGGGGTGATTGACAGCTCTCACACGCCCTACATAAACATTCTGACCGATTTAAAACCCCTCCTATCAACACGTCACATGACCAGGTGTCAGAGGACATCGCAAACGTAATCTGTGTTACAGACATCTCGGCACCACGTCCACAGCCAATCCAAAAACCAATTCAATCATTCGGATCCACGGACAACCCCTGCATTCTGCAGATTATAAAACCATGAAAACACCCTAAGAAAATATTGAAAAAAAAGCAAGAGAATATAGATATGTTTTTGAAAGATGCGGTCTTAAAAAAATTTGGTGTGACAGTGAACCCTATTTTGAGGACATTAAGGTTTCATTTTGTTGACAAATGTATGTCTATGAAACTGGAGCTTTACTTTCTCCATTGTTTTCTGGTCCACTAATGAAGGGTCCAGAAGATTTCTCGGCTTGAAACCCTGAAACACTTACACGGCGGGTATAATTCAGTGGGTTCTCCGTCACAATTTACAATTCTTCCAACGCGTTTCATCTTACTGTGCCATACCTTTTCATGAGGACATCTCACTCTAGGATGTTCTTATCTGTGGATCCCCATGGTGGATCAATTTTCAGAATCTCGAAGGCTCATCCTCGCCTTTTAAGTTGCATTGAATGACAGCCTGACAGCCAAACTAAATGTAATGTAATGATCTGGGGTCAGGACCATATCAGGAGTGATCCAGGATCCACAGCCTCAGTCCAGATCAGTGCCACAAAAATATATACAGAACAGCTACAATAAGACAAAAAGAGACAGTGGGGCAGGTCTAGTGTGTCACTGGTCCAACACAATGTTCCTGATGTCTCCTGTTCCCGTGTGATATTGTTTATTAACGTGCAATGTCCTTTAGAATGAAATGACTGGCAATTTCATAAGAGGTTGTGGGACCAGACCAAATCCGACAGGGCGAACAAGGCAGTTTGTGAGACACCCGTGGAAAGTGAGACCGACAAGTTCGAACAAAACACGACTGTGTGTCTGGACGCTCATTCTGGAAAGCCGGTGCCAAGCAGCCCAACGCCGGCGGCCTTCTCCCACTCACAGCATTCCAGTGCCCCACCTCGCCACACCGCCATCTAATGACAAGTCTAAGCCTTATCAGGGCTCTTAGTTTGTATACTTGATATTCTATAGAAATCGAACGAGAATTGCTGGTGTCTTCCCATTGTAAGTCGCTTTGGATAAAAGCGTCTGCCAAATAAAGTAAAGTAAAGTAAAGTAAAGTAATACCCCCGTGTGTGGAAATACACCCTTTCTCCCCTTTTTTGCCTTTAAATAGCATGACATAAGAGATTAAAAGTCTCTCTGTGCTGCGGCCTTATAACATGAAGCACACTCACAACACACAAACCCTGCGTTGTGCTGTGAACAGGTCCAGGCCTCGTGACAAGCACAACAGGGAGGCTTTCACACATAAACATGCCTTTTGTCTGGGTCACCAGAGCAGAAGTTGAACAAATGACAATAGCTTTTAACGGGGGTGGGGATAAAGCTTGTCAGTTGAGGACATCAGTGCCACTTAACAGGCGTGAAGGGCCATGGGCTAATCACAGCTAATCAATTAATCCTGTAAATGCTCAATTTATGTTGCTGCAAAAAGGACTGACAAGTAGACCATTTCGTGATTAACAGGTCACTCACTCACTTTCTATAACCACTTAACCCTAAAACTCAGGGACAGGGACACTGGGTGCAGGGCGTGGACAGTGGGAGGAAACCGGATAAAAAAGAGAGGTGGGATGGTCATCCTGATCATGAGAGATCATGCATCTTCATTGTATTGGTAATTAAGTCTAGCTGAACATGTTAGACCTACACCTCAGACAGCAAGCCTGTTCCTCCCTGGATAAAGTAAAGACTCTTTAACCTTTGCGCTGGCACTTGAGCACACCACCACTGTGACGCAACCAGATGAAGACAGGAAACTGATAGGCCTATCAGCTGGTGCACCAAAGAAGCAGATATAGTACAGCAGACAGACAGTATTGTCAGTTTCTGTCGGTGGCCACAGTATCATTCTTAGGTCAGGACAACCTGACAGTCCCATGGCTTAAAAAAAAACTTAAATTTAACCTTTATAATGAATGTGTGTTCTCGGTTTTAAAACTCAAACTCTCAAAGCCAGCAGAAACAGATGAACATGGTCTCAGGGTCATTAACTATAGACCACACCTAACCATTACTATTAATTACGTCCTTTTCAAAGGCACCTTTTCCATCACATCTGTAGTGCCGGTGGCAGGTAACTCGACCCCCTCTTTGTTGTCACCTTGATGCAGCTCTGAAAAGATTCCAGACTCTGAGGGCTCCGGGACTGGGCAGCTCATTGTCAGATGCTCTTATCCACGGTGACTTACTAGCCCGGAAGAATATTTGCATATACATGCATCCTGAGGGGTTAAATTTGTTATGCACTTTATAGTAAATAGCATTTTCCTAAGTGAACAAAGCATAAATATACATATTTTGATGTAATCTTCTTAATCTTTTAAGCCACACATTCCGTATGGCGGTTATAAGAAAACATATTGAAATGAAATGGAAAGAGAAAGGGGTGACTAAGGCCACAGTCAGAGCTTGTACTTGGGAACATTAGGAATGCTCTATTCTTTCTTTCAGGAAGATATCTCTAGTGGAAAACCTATTTCTATGATTCAGACTGTCCTGGCAACCCAGTTCTTGTAAATGACTGGAATTTAAACTGAATAAATGTGGAATTCTGGTAACTGATAAAGCCAAAACGACCCAAAAGGAAGTGAACTCATGTTGGACAGGATGTGTGTGGGTACGTCCATGCTCTTGAGAGGCCGGAAACAGGGATTTTGCACTTATATACAAATCAGTGTTGTGGAGGGTCACAAATTAACCCTGTAAACTCAGATATGAAAGTGGCTGTCTGGTGGAATAAAGATACAGGCTGAAAGAAACAGAATCAACAGAAACTGCTATGCCTTGCTCCATGTCACTCATCGGTTAAGGGCCACCTCACACCGCTTCCTGGGAGCAGCTATAGCCCCCTTTCCTGTCCGGCCCTATTCTTATTGAAAGCCGACTGTTGACACTTTGTCCTCTAAAAACACAACACAGGTCATCGTGCAGGGATAAGAATGGACAGAAAGGACGCATGGCCAGACAGATAAACAAAGTGATGTAGGACAGGTGGGTTGCTGCTGTTTACATGGACTCTGAAGATGGTATCAGAACACAGGAATCACTTGCATGGGCACTTCAGACGTGCTATTTTGGAGAGCCTTTTGTTGTAATGATGCATAGGCAAAGCCACTTCACAGATAAAAATAAAGTCATTTCTGGTAGTCTATGCTCCGTAAATAGACTATGGGAAAATCATTTCAGGACACCTCAAGAAGTCAAACTGTGCCCTCTTATTCATACCAGATTTAATCATAAAATTCATGAATTCCATAAATAAACAAATGTTGTAAGCAAAATACCTTTATAAGAATGAGAATTTCTATAAATTCAGGGATCAGTAAATGGGAGCTCACCCAGAGGCAGGACATCAAACCCAGAGAAGCACTGGTCCACATGTCTCACAGACCATGATCCCATCATGGGAATTTCAACAAAAACCTTCTCTTTAACCCGGACCCCTCCAGGCCCTGTGGACATCTCAGTGTCCATAAAGAGCAGCTCATCTGTGACCGTGACGGCTTCATGGAAGTCATGTGCCGCTTGCCCCTTTTCACGTGGACAACCGGGCCCTTCAAAGCCCCTCATTGTGCCAAATGTCCAGGGCTGGTTCAGGCTCCACATAATGAACACATAAAGGTGTTAAAACCGACCCCTCGCGTTGAAGGGTAAAGGTGGCCACTAAGTTTAATGAGCGTGAGTGAGACAGCCCTGGGGTTATGTAAGACTGGAGCCAGGCGACCCCACTGTGCTCCATCCCCCCGTCTGGGGATCAGGCCTTCCCACCCTCGCACCCATCTCCCCTACAGCAAATCAGCTCGTAGATACACCTCTTCCACAAAGCCCCCGGTGATTACCAGGGGATTAAAATGTCTTCTGGGAGACGTGCACACATCAAAGTAAAGGCTGTGAGTGTGGTGACCCCAATGATTGGTGCCAGTCCATCTAATTAAAGTCTCATTATTCAGTGGAAAATCCTGGAGGAAATGAATCAAGGTGCGAGGTGATATGAATTCAGGCTGACAGACCTGGGAATGGGACGCACTCTCCTCTGGAACTAAATATGAAGAATAAAGAAAGAACTGCGAAAGCTCCGCCCCTCTCTCGTTCTCTCATCTGTCCGCTTCTTTCTCTCGAGCCAGGCTGAATAAGCAAATAGAGACATGTGGCGGGGCGGAGACCATTTTCACAGGCGTATGTGAATTTGTTTTTTCTCTGTGGCGAAGTCATTAGCAACACTCTAGAACCGTATGATTGCAGAACAGTACAGAAAAAGAGCAGCTAAACAAATTCACACAACAATCGTCCAACAAGCTTCTCCAGTAGCTGAGGGTGACAACATATTATTTGTAGGGCCGTGTTGGACAGAGACAGGCTGACAGGCTCAACAGAACAATAAACAATAAAAAAAAGTCAACTACTTTCATTTAAAATGACACCCAGTGAAAAATATAATAATCATTAAAAATCTTACATATATTACATGTATAGTAATCTGAAAAAAGTGAAGATCCCTTCTTCAATTAACTCAGATGAATCATATGAATCTGACTTAATATTTTAATGTTTCCAACAAAATGTGTCACAGTAAGAATAACGTGTTTAATTTGGATTCAATGCCAAATCATGTTAAATCAAGCTGAATTAACTTATTATGTTAATATGTATGGTCTTAAATAATGCAAAGGAATTAGGACAGCCAATATCAAATGAATCATATGTAAATGATCATTTATTCTCAGTGATGCAATTATTACACTTTCTCACTCTGAGCACGGTCCACCCCCCCACCCCCGTGTGCAGACCCCCTGCAGACTAGTAACAGCCTCAGTACAGCAACTGCTACCCTTCAGTTTGTGTTTTGCACCTCTGTGTTTGCTTGCAACAGCTGCTGAAGACAAAGGTGTCGCGAGAGACGTCTGAGACGGATGAATCACCAAAAACCACCATGTCCGCAATGCCGCAGAGTCTCTTCATCCTTGAAAGGAGGCATTAGGGGAAGACCCCTTCACTCTCCAAAGGTAGAAAGGGAATGAGCAGGGCCACATCAGACACTTATCCTCCCATCTCCTGTCCTCACAAGCCCTGGTCCACTTGAGAGTTTGCTACAGAGGCGTATCCGTCCATGCTAACCCCACACAACGCGAAACAAAAGGTGGTGATGCCAGAGACAAGTTTTTACAGGTAAAATGGCTAAAGGGGGGCTTGCAGGAAGGAGGACACCCACACTTCCTGAATGGTATAAAAGGGGACAGAAAGAGGGGATGGAAGGGAGAGTCGGGACAATGTGACCCGTCACACGGCCACTTACAACTCTGCGCACAGGCCGGAAGTCACACCGCTGGACCTCCCACAATGCACCGAGACAGGAAGAAACGCAGGAAACTAGTGAAGCGCAGCAGGCTCACAGGAAATGCTTCCTCTGATGGTTAAAAAGTTTTACAGAAGGGTTGCGAGCGTGAAAAGGAGGCTCCGGATGCCTTTTAAGGAATCATTCAAGCAAAACACACGTTCAAACACAGCCCACAATTTTAAATGCACAATGCAGGAAACACAATTCAATAAACCCCGACCAATAACTGTACACATATGGTCAAAACAATGATTTACATTTTATTTTGTATCCTTTAACCTCACTGAGCAGCAGTGACGATTCTGGACTGGCCCTGTACATCAAGAGAGACAAAATGGTGCTCAGTGGACTTATTAATTTGACAACTCAGCCCCATAGCATCTCCAGTCAAGGTGAGCAGTAACTCGTCTTAATGTGAAGGACAGCAGCTTGGACAGGGACCATCGCAACAGCAGCTTGCTATTGTGAGAAGTGTTTTTTTAAGATCCATCCTGTGTCTGTGTCCTGAGTCGGAGTGTTTTGACAGACCGGTCCTGTCTGGGCTCTATCAGCTATTCTCATTCTTCAAAAAGCTTTCCCTGCCTGTGAGCCTTTGAAGTCTGCATCACCTCCAGCCAACTTTGTCCAGTTTCCTCCCAAAACAGGCCAGACTTTGGGCCTGAGGTTGGCAAGAACGGCCAGTCGGAGGGGAGGGGAGCAGACAACAAGCAGCTGTGGAATAAGCTACTGAGGTGAGGGAGAAGCTGTGGGGCGTCCCCTGTTCCGGGTAAGGCAAGTAAGAGAGTTCACATTCAAGCAGGAAAACCCACCATCAACTCTTCAAGGCTTCTTGACATGCTGCAGTGAAGAGAAGGGAATAAGACAGAAAATGGGACGATCCCTCTGTGCATTGTTAAATCCATCACAGGGAAATATGGAAATGTGTCACAGTCAGAAAGCTGCTGCTGCAATGCATGCATACAGTCTTTCATGGTCCACACACACACACACACACAAATGCACCGTCAGTTGTCTGTAAACAGATTTGCATTTATTTCAAAAGTAAAAAAAGGCTAATAAATGTTGACACAAAAATGAACGAATGACAAAGGCTCTTGGCCATGGCTGATTGTAAATCTGCATAAATCTACCAGATTACCTGGCCAACCACTAATTATCTACAAAAGAGAGAACAATGGTGGCATGCGGTGAATCGGTGGCCAGATTTGACTTCGGTCAGCCTGAAATGAGCTGTAGAGGGATGGGCGCTTCCTACGCGCTTCCTGGAGGCTGGCTGTTACTGCATCGACACGGAACAGCCCCTGCGCTCTTCACGTTGACCTAGATTCTGTGCGGAACCTCCCCATCTCCACCCGGTCTCCAAACTCGGCCTGGACGCCGGTCGGTGATGTAGAGATGGTTCCCGCGGTCAGCTGAAAACACACGGGCTCAAAGGCAGCATTATCTCTGCTCCAACGCAAATATTGTTTTTTAATAAGCGAAAACATCACAATCGGCACATTCCCGGATTCTCCCCGACGCGCTCCCAGCTTCCCAGCGGCCCGTACTGTTGTCATGGGTGAGCCCGGATTGGCTGGGGTGCGTCATCCAACGCGGGGATTTACACCTCCCTTATCTTCACACTGTCCCTGCACCGGTCAAAACAATAACCAGAGACCCCGAGGAGCCAAAACAACCTGATGCCAACAATCACACATCTGTCTGCAGGGCAAACGCCGTCTCCCCCCATGTCATTGTTGCCGAATTGAAAGGTCAAAACAGTCCAACCAAAGCTTGGAGGCCGAAGAGCTCCTATCAAAGGTAGCGGAGATATGGACCTTCATGTACAGTGGGAGTCAAGAGTCTGAGGTAGAGCTGGAACGTTTTAAGGCCCGAAATTAGAACAGTATGGCTTTTTAAAGGCCCGACTTTCTTTACGTGCTCCACAAGCGCTAGACTAAGAGAGAAAGGAAAAGTGCGAGTTTTACTTTACTTTACTTTACTTTACTTTATTTAGCAGATGCTTTTATCCAAAGCGACTTACAAGAGGAGGACACCAGCAATTCTCATTCGATTTCTATAGAATATTGAGTTTACAAACTAAGAGCCCTGATAAGGCTCAAACTTGTCAGCGAGGAGCATGCTCGGAGATTGTTAGGTGTTAGACGAAGAAAAATTATAATGTATTTTAGACATTTTGTTAGATTTGTCTGTAATACTTTTTGAACAAGAGGGTTTTCACCTGCTTCTTAAAAGTGGTGGTGGTCTCGGCTAGTCGTGTGGAGGAGGGCTGGTTGTTCCACCAGCCAGGGACAACAACGGAGAACAGAGTTGATTGGAATCTGAGACCCCGTGAAGAAGGAATTTTTAGTCTCCTTTCATTTGCTGATCTGAGAGAGCATGCAGGAGTGTAGTTAGGTAGAATTGTATTGATATAGGAGGGTGCAGTTCCATTTACAGCCCTGTAGGCAAGCATCAAGGATTTGAACTCAATGCGAGCAGCTACCAGGAGCCAGTGGAGAGAGGTAAGAAGAGGTGTAACATGGGTGTATTTTGGCTGATTGAAGATGAGATGGGCTGCCATATTTTGGATCATGGTTTTAAATATAATTGCCAGAGTGTAGCATCCATTTCACCTCATCAGAATTCATCTTCAAGTCTCCCTCGCAATATTTAAAACACATCACCTGACGACGGTGGCTGAGAATTGCAAATCAAACCAATATTTAATGAAAAAAATAAAACTGATTTACAACATGCAAAGTACTTTTACCACCGCAACAAATTCACAAGCAGCAAATCACACGGAAAGGATAGGTACCACAGACTAGTCGACCGTGCATTTACCGCCAAGCCCGTCCCGAGACTGCTTCAAATTATGAAAAAATATAGCTCGATCTCGACAGGTCTGGCCAAGTTTTACAGCTCTATTTTGCAGGGTCCAGCAACATGTTCTAACACTGTTCTAACACTGGAACAAAGCACTGTCCAATAATTTTTCAGATTCAGAATATGAATTTTACCCCATGTCCCTTTGTTTCAGTCTCTCAGACTTTTGAACATCCACATATTTTTAATATAAATCAAATTCACAGTGTACAAGAAAAAATTTAATTTACAGTCAGATCTTCAACAGACTGACCCTGTAGTATTTTACTCTTGGGACCGACCTCCCTTTTTTTATTAAGTGAGCTGCCACACCTAACATTTTAGCATAACCGTAATGTAAATCCGTCAGTAGCGTTGTAGTAAAGTTAATAAAACTTTAAAAATTAAAATGAAGCTGTATTTTTCCCAATAATAAATATACTTCCCCACTAATCCATCTCAAAACAAATGCTCTGATTTATTCATCTTTGCGGTTTGTTGTCACTTCTAAAATGAACTTTGACCTTGTGTTCATTTTCAAACCCAAAATATTTCAATATGAATAGAAAATGAGAAAAGCCACGAAATGAAAACTCTTTAATGACGTCGTGGCCACGTACCATCGTCCTTTTCAACACTTCAGATCGGACCTGCGTGGATCTGCGATGTTACAACAGTGCTGCAGGCTTCACGTCATTCTCCACAGAAAAAATACAATTATTCATAAAGAGAATAAACAGAATGACATATAACCCCATGATTAAGACATTAGACGGTGTAATTACATGAATAATTATATTACAGTAACCCCCCCCCCCCCCCCCCCCCCCCCCCCCCGACCCCCCAGGGGCGTGCGCGTCGTGGCGGGACGTCCCGGGTGCGCGCGCCGCGCAGACAGGCTGCCAGTGCGCGCGGAGCGGCGGACGGACGCGGACGCGCGGCGCGCGCTCTGAGGACGGCTGTGTCCCCGGCGGACAGGACGCGTCCTGGGACTAAATCGGTGGAGGTAAGGGACCCACCCGAACGCGTCGCGACACTTTACACGGTCCTCGTCCGCGTCTCGCCGCGCCGATTCGCCGGTAAACTCGGGGTCTGTAGCGCAGGGTTAACATTCGGTAATCCGTGACGTTTTATTTTTTTTATTCCCGCGCTCAACGCAAGAAAACCGGATCGAATTCGATCCGTTCAGAGCCTTCGCACTCTGAACGGCGCACACGGGTTAAGAAATGGAGGTGTGTGTGTGTGTGTGTGTGTGTGTGTGTGTGAGCAGCGATACTCTGAGTAAACGTGAAAAGTGAGAGTGCAGAGAGGCCAGACGCATGGAGCATATTAGAATAATGATGAATAATTCACGTTTTTTTATTTATTATTATTTGTAATGAACTCTTTTGAAAGGCTCTTCACTGGCAAGAAAATTGATCCCACTTGGGGGGAGTTTGAAGGCGTGCACCATACACGACTGCGAGAGCCTTTTCATGGCCGTGTGGTACACTGGCACTTCCGCTCGGGCACTGCTTCCCGGGATGGCCTCGGACCACGGGCACGTGCCGATGTGGCATAAAACCAGTGCACAAAAGACGTATATCTGATGGTTACGGATTCCACCGAACCCCTGGGCTGCATTCATTGGTGGGTGGGCATCGCCAGGCTAGACCTTGTGCACCACCTGATTTATTGAAATTGGTTTCTGGGATTCTCGTAAGTTCATCGTGTGTCACTAGCTTAAGAGCATTCTTACTTACGTGTGTGTGGAAACCTTATTTGAGAATGTGTGTGTGTGTGTGTGTGTGTATGTGTGAGAGGGAGGGAGAGAAAACAGGCCTCAAGGGCAAAAAAAATGCACTCAGGTCGCTCATATCCAGTCTCCCTCTCTGGGTGTTGACAGCCAGCCTGACGTCATTTAGAGAGCTGGAGGAAATGGCACATTCTCTTAAAATCACAGTACCTGTAACATTTATGGCATTTTATCAGACGCCCTTATTGGGAGCGCCTTACAATCAGTAGTGACAGGGACGGTCCCGCCCTGGAGACACTCGGGGTTACGTGTCTTGCTCAGGGACACAATGGTAGTACGTGGGGTTTGAACCTGCGACTTTGTGGTCTTCTGGTTTGTTGCCTACCAGCCCCTGTTTAGTCTAGTCTACAGTAAAGACTAAACTGAAAGGATCTTGAAAAGGTCAAAGGGCACCATCTTTGGTAAATAGTAAACGAAAGGCACGTGATATCCGACCTGTTAAAAAAAAACGTTACAAACGTTGCTGCGGTGACCTTCGGCTCTTTTACTTGTTGCCGCGGAGACCGGCGTCGAGCTGTTGCTCAGTCACTTTTCCTGCCCGTTATCTCCCCGGCGCGGTGTGACCGCATGTGAAGTTTATCTTTTGCCAGCCGCGGGTACTTTTATTGGTGGTTCTTATCTCCCCCGCTTCTGAGAAATGGAGATCTTGTAACTTTAAGGAGGTAGAGCTCAGGCCAAAGGAGCCTTCTCAGACCCCAACGGGATATTTCTGAAATCAGTTCATGAACAGAGGCACTCGTAGGTTCAAATCCCGAAACGGCAAGGTGCCACCGGTGTCCCCTCGATCAAGGTACCGTCCCCACACAACGCTCACTAAGGGCGATGGTTAAATGCAGGGGACACGTTTCGTTGTGTCGCCATGTGCTGTGCTGCAGTCTTTCGTCACCTTTTATAGCCGGCGAGGTTTTCCGCTCCGGAAATAAACTCCCGGTATTTTTACGCATTTGCACGTATGCTGTGAACCAAACTGTTCAAGTTCAGGTCGAGATCGGGTTTCTAATTAGAGGGCGCCGGGGTCTTGTTAAGTAACGATACACTCAGTAATTGAGTGGAGTGTGTGTGTGTGTGTGTGTGTGTGTGTGTGAGAGAGAGAGAGAGAGAGAGGCAGCTTGTTTTGGGCATCAGACATGTCTTATAATTTGGCTTTATCGTTACTGTAGCCGGTCTGATGCACTGTGGCTGCTGCCTGCTGCAACGTGGGGCTTTTAAAAACGCCACCATGGTTTAATCCGCTCTGGGCGATATTGCGTTTAAGCACTGCAATGACATCATGATTTTATAGACTGTCTGAAGACCCAACCCCCTATAAAATACATGACGCGCTGTGTTTTTGAAGGGGAGCCGTTCCTTTGACCACAACTCTGTAACCTTCGGCATAATTCGTGGGTAAATAAACAATAAAAGAAGTGCGTTTCTGAACTTTTGCCATGCAGCAGTGAAACATTTTTAATATACGACAAAAAACTTTTTACAAGGTGCAATTGTCCTTACTGAGTATCACTTTATTATTACGCGATTCCCACCCCTCATCTGACATAACCCTCTGTTTCTATAGACGTCAGTAACGTGTTCGATTAGTGAATTATTAACGATCAATAAGTAAACTACGGCGCTGCTCTCATGCGTGCATGCGACAGCTGCGAGCGTTGGCCCTGCTCCGGTCACGCATCCTGGTAATTGTCCACGACTCAGCAGGACATCGCCAGGGTCCTGTCACATCCAGTCACAGTCACCTGAGTCACGCCGCTTTGTTACAGGCCGCTGCGGGTCCGACCCAAGATGGAAATTCCAGGCCCTTCTTCTTACTGAAAGAGAAGTGTGGCACATCTAGTCCTTCTCTCTGTATTGTATTGTGCTTTTGTGACAGGGGTGACGTAAATGATATAAGGTGAACCCCTTGGTTTTTTCCGTGCGTGTGTGTGCCGTGGCCTGGATAACGAGGGCGGTGTTCTTTTTTTTTTTGTGACACCAGGGCACCGGGCAGAACCAGGCCGGGTGGCCCTGATGTGGGGTGACAGGAATAGGAAATCGATGACATCCAGCTGCTGTTGGTGGTGTTTGCAGCGAGACACATAGCCCTAAGCCTGGTTAAGATGGGCTGATGTTTGGAATGGGGGGAGTGCAGCTGAATGACACCCTTACACACACACACACACACACACACAGACACACACAAACAGAACCATCCTTTATTCATTCTTGTTGCAACCCCGTTTGTTTGTCCTCTCAGTGTTTGTGTGGCAGTCGGGTGACACTGAGATGACCTCCACATGTGGCGATGACATCAGGGAGACACATTTTATCCTGGTGTGTGTGTGTGTGTGTCTGCACTGGTAAAATTCAGAGATACTGATGGGTCGTTGAATATTGGACCAGTTCAGAGTTTGCGGTTCGCTTTGTTAAACTGAATGCTGATAAATTTCCTGAGAAACACTGGGTGGTAGTAGCCTAGTGGGCAACACACTCGCCTATGAACCAGAAGACCCAGGTTCAAACCCCACTTACTACCATTGTGTACCTGAGCAAGACACTTAACCCTTAGTTGCTCCAGGGGGACTGTCCCTGTCACTACTGATTGTAAGGCGCTCTGGATAAGGGCGTCTGATAAATGCCATAAATGGAAAATGTAAATGTAAATATAAAATTTTACAAATTTTTTTACAAATACAAATTTTCCTTTGGCATTTGAAAACTGGAGCTGGAGGAACCTGTAGGCATTTATATCTGGGTTCTAACTGAGTGTCCTTAGAACTGCATTCAGAAGTGGACCTTTCGGGTGTGTTTTCTTCTTCTGGTATCCTGTCGAAAGGCAGGGCCAATAAAGCACAAGTCCCATCCAGAGATTGCGGCAAATGTGTTGCTTTTGGGCGATTTCGAGTGTGAGGGCAAGAAAAGTGCTGTGCAAACACTTGCATGTAGCTCGAAGCCGGCAAGGCGATGAGATCCAGGGATCTGGCCTGATTTATGCCTGTGCGTGCGTGTAGACCTTCAGGATTTGCTATTTAAAAGGATTCTGCACTTGCTCGCCCTGTTAGGATTCCCACACCCCATGCAGCGGTTCACCCAACACATATGCCAAACCTCAGCAAGGCCACGGAAACAGGAGGAAGCTCGCGGAACACTGGATGTTTTCCGTTGCAAACCCATTACGACTTAAAGGATCATCTTGTCTGGAAAAAAAAACCACGACTCCTCATTATTTACCCACATACTCTGTGCTGTCTTCGATTTACAGCTTAGCCCTGTGCAAACATGGCAAAGACTAACACCATCTTGGATCCTACACGCCCATACCTTATATAACCAACCTGCCCCCTCTTCGTTCCATCATTTTGGGAGAAAAGCTGCATTCCCCGCATGCTTTTGACGGGATTCCCACGTCACTCGTGGACGGGAGGTCAGGGGTGGAGGTGTTGGAGGCAGGGAGTACTACTGTACTGGTGTCTGTCAGTGTCTTAATAATGCCATAAACCCCACGCCCATCGCTCACCGCGGCTGTGTTCATTCCAGATATGGTGGTGGAGTGTCTGCTGTAGCGGGAGGTCGTGCATGTTGGAACCCTAGATAACTTGGGGTTCAAGCAAATCACTTGAATTACAAAAAAACAGGCTGAAGCTAACCCTGGGGTGCTTCTTTTCTCATATTTCCCAAAGCCAGGAGAACATTTGAACATTGACTCCAAGAGTGTCTAGAGTGCTAAAGAGCCAGGCATCCTTTATTAATGTTCCATGGCAATCTCCTGCGAGAGGAAACGAAAGAGAAATTTGTCGGTTGATAAGCTTCGCTATTCATTAGTCCTGCAGTGGTGGGAGAGTTGACTTGGTCTGATAACGTCTCCGGTCTAAGCAAGGCGGGTTTTTGTGCGTTCGGCCTGGCCAGTTAGCTTCAGACATGCAGCTGCTGTTTATGCTAGGACGTTTGGTTAGCACGTAGTCGCTAATCCGGCTAGCTACAGAGTTTGACGAATGGTAGCAATTGGGTTAGTTGGGAGCTAAACCAAGATGGTTTGAGGAAATGTCCACAGTTCCCAGAAATGAAGGCCACAACTGACTAGCAAGCCACCCTTCCTTGGGTCATTTAATCGTGTAAATTCATTGGCACACAAAGCTAATAGCTAGGCAGTCATGAGGGCTATTCAGAAATGGAGGGCGCCCCTTTCGACCTGCCTTTGCCCCTCGTCTGACAGGGGACCGCACATCCAGAGTAGCACGCGATGAGACCTGATTTGTCTGGGCCCTTTTTTTGGGACTCTGGTTAATGGCTGAACTGCATGTTTCAACACTCTACGGGTGAAACGTTCGTCGATTCATTGAGCGCTGGATCTAGAAATAGACATTTCCGTAGGCAGTGGCCTGGCGTGGGGTGGTGATGCTGGGAGCTGGCTTCAGATGAGGCAGATGGGAGAAGCCATGATTAGTTGAAGATGTTTCTGAGACCCAGGAACATCTGGCTCTGAGAGTGGGACGTAAAGGAGGGATGCACATTATCAAGTCATTATAATTAGCACTAAATATTATAGTATTGTGTCATTTATTTTTAAAAGCTATTTTATGTTGTGTGGATAAGTGCTTGCCTGCTTTCAGATATGAATTGTGACCCCGAGCTGGATAAGGAGGTCTAGACAATGGAAGAAAGGATGAAAAATATCAATAAAAGTGGTAATTTTCTATCATGTTTAAACTGTGTGGGGAAAAAGGACACATGTTGGAGTTCCTGGCAGTGCGGCCTTCTCCTGCCTGCAGCCGTCCCTGGTCCTGATACAGCATGACGGTGAACATCTGGTTTCTTTTTGGCATTACGGGGAGCCTTGTTAAACCCCCTCTAAAGAAAGAAAAAAAAGAGAGAAAGAAAAGTATTGCTTGTTGTGTTGGAGGTGGCGAGAATGTCATACAGCAAACCACAAAAACATTTTCAGCACAGCCAAGATTGCAGGAGACAACGTACACTGCGCGTTTTTAGAAAATACCCATAGACTAGATGAGTGTGAGAGAGGCTGCGCAGTGCCGATTGACCGTTTTGTGTGTGTTCTGGGGTGAGTGTGCACATGAGTGCGCAAATATGTGTTACAACCACCCAAGTGTGATCGGAAGGATGTGATCAAATTTTAATTCAGGCCACTGGCCCGCTTTTAATAGCCCAGCCTGCAGGCTGGAGTGGATGCTGTGTCATCTAAACGAATGCCGTGTTATGGCAGAAGAATATTAGGGCTCAATAATGAGACGTAGTTAACCGACTCCATTTAACCGCAATATGAAAACGGACGGAATTTTAGATGAAAAGTTCAGTGGTTGCTGTATACGCGTCACCAAGAAAACGCTGACAATCATTTCATTTGTGCTGATGTTGCGGTTCGGGAGTTCCTTACGCAGCCTCGTGCTGAAGTTCTTTAAACGTGGCAGGTCCCGGAGCGGCGCCTTCAAAGCACATGATGGACGATGCTCGGCCTGAAGAGACGGTTCCCACAGTCACACCCTACTGCCCGGGCCCCTCCGTTTTTTTGTTTTTTTTCCTGCCTTGTACCAGTCTGTGCACCTCCTTCCCCACACCTGTTGAGAATTTGGTTCCCGGAACTTTTCCTAAACAGCCCCCGTCTTTCCCGGACATCTGGAAAACGTTGCAGCCCCCCCACCCCTCCCCTCAAGGCCCACCAGCCTTTGAACGGATTTACAACTGCGGGTTTCAGTAGGCGCTAGGTGGGGGTTAATATGAGAGTGGCTGGAGGTGAAGGGCCCCATGTTTTTATGTCAAACTGTATCTTCACTCACCCTTTTCCCTCCACGATGGCGTCAGGTGAGCGCGGACCGTTTTCCGGCTCAATGGAGCAAATCAAGGCGTCCACGTGGACGTTCAGCACCAGCGTTCGGGCGTCAAATGACGGGGCATTTCAGATACCAGAACCGGCTACCAGCTCATAGGGCCACTGAAACCAAACGTGCCAGGCTACCACTGCCTCTACCCAGAAGTCCATGTCACAGTACAGCGGGATAGTATTGTATTCAAGATTCAGCTGAACTTTTACATTCTTATTAAGCCTGTTCGGCACTTTTTATTTCTGCTTGCAAAAGCTCTGTGTGTTTTAATGAGGACTAAAAAAGAAAGGGTGCCTATAAATATTTGTTAACCAACTGCTTGAAACAGGCCGATGCAGAAAACCGTCACTTTCTGCGGTGGGGTGCTCACAGACTATAAATACACAAACCTCTCTGGTTAAAACCGACCCCAAAAACATGGGGATGCCGTCCTTCTCTCCGACTGCATGCAGCCGTGCTTGGATCCCAAGAACAAACAGCCCTCTATCCACATGTGACGTGCTCATAAAGCTCGAAAGTACCAGCGTGCGCTGCATTGTGTATCCGGTGCTGGGACGTGCCCATTTAGGTCACTAGAAGCGTATTGGCTGTGGGGTTTTTTGGGGGCATTTTCAAGGTCCTCTTAAATATTTACACCCTCATGCATTATTTAGTGGCGCGTGCCCTTGAAGGATGCAAATGCGGCTGTGATGTAGAAGTGTGGTTAAGCCCATTCCTTATTACGCAATACGTTACGGCCCTGTTTATCAGGGGCATCTGAGTAGAGTGTGTTAACTCATTTGACGCGGGGGCTGTTGAGGGCTCTGGGTACACGCACACGTTCGCCCAGCATTATATCTCAGTTCATTTTGTAACGATTCCGTTCTTGTGGTGGTATGGTGGTAGTATGAACCAGGACACCCAGGTTCAAATCCCACTTACTACCATGAGCAAGACACTTAACCCTGACACTTAACTACTGATTGTAAGTCGCTCTGGATAAGGGCGTCTGATAAATGCCGTAAATGTAATTGTCTTGTCCCAGTATACCAGCATCGCAGGTTAATTCTTTTTTTATCGACCAATTCAGCTCTGAAGATCTTTGGCAAATCAAATGCACGTTATCCCGGGTATGGTTTTATCTGAATGAAGCAATACAGCTTCTTCTGTCACTTCCAGTCAAAGCACATAGATGGAATTGTGCAGCACTTTAGGTCCAGTTGAACGTGCAGGCGTAGTTGTAAGTTCCATTTAGTAATGTATTTTTGTGTTTTTTTTTTTTTTTACTTGTTAGTGAACAAAATGCTTGTTAGATGCTGGTGGGATCAAATGTTTGCCTTTGTTTCTAAATTGCTTTAATGGTGCTGTTAGTTCACCGCCTGTACACTGTGAAAAAATAAGAAGTTGGGAAAACTGCTGGACTTTTAAGCACTTTTCTCTCAAGTTAACTGAGGAAACGAGGTCAGCACAACCACAACTGCTTCGCAGCAGGTCGAATGTAGATGTTTTACCGTGCACTTTCACTTCCGATACGAAGTGAGTCAGGCTCAGCTGAGCTGCACGTGCCCAGTGTGGCATGAGGCGTGGTGCTCTGCCAGCCCCGCGAGACCCTGCTGAGTCTTCTGCCGTATGCGGTTCTTATCTGACCTGTTGCTCTTTCTCTGTCTGACTTTTCAGAGTTTTTCGCACAACGAGAGCTGCAGAGATAAAGGCCGAACAGGTCGCCTCGACCGCGATGCAGCAGGACAATAGGAGGCTGACCCTCTGTCCCTGGGACCAGGGACATTCTAGCGCCAGCTCGTTCAGAGGAGCGAGTGAGTGAGAACAGGAGAGAGAAAGGGATTTCCCTGTGCCCCGCCCGTTTTCCCCAATGCCTGTCTAAATACTGGATGGAGATATCGAGTTGGAACCAGTTCCAACAGAACCCAACAGAAGACTGTCTGTAGGCAGGGTCCCAGCCGCTTCCTTCCGATCGTCACATGGGTCACTAGAGATTAGCCGGAACCGAGCCTTTCTGCCGCCGTTTTTTTCCACCCCACTACGCTGAAGCATTCGCCCACTCGGGCGGTGCAGGATGAAGCCCCTCACGCCCATCGGCTCTCCATCCCCCCTGAGGCTTCTGAACAAGGGCCCGGACTACCTGCGGCGGCAGATGGACGGCGGCAACCGCGGCAGGTCCGTCAGCGCGGTGGAACGCCTGGAAGCCGACAAGGCCAAGTATGTCAAGAGCCAGCAGGTCATCAACACCAAGCAGGAGCCTGTCCTTGCGCCCTGTGCCACCCCTCCTCCCCTGCCCCGGCGGCCACTCGCGGTGCCGGCCAGCTCCACGCCACGGCCGACGCCACGAAGGCCCCAAAATGCCTGTACCGGTCCCGCGCCGGGCCCTCCTTCCCGGCGGGACGAGAATGAGGACGACTCCAGGAAGGAGAATCACCGGACGTCGGCCCACGTGGAGGAGCACAACCGGAACAACGCGGGCCGAGCGCTCATGGCCGCGCCCAAGACCCCGGTCACCTTTCCTCTGGTGGCTCCTCACAGCGCCCCCGTCCTGAGGAGAAGCACGGGCAAGCGCATGCTGCGGCCAGACTCCCTGCTCATCTACCGGCAGAAGAAGGAGTGCAAGTCCCCGGCGGTCGGAGGTGGAACCGGGAACGGCGGCGTGGAGACCAGAGGCTACAGCTTCGTCCGGCGCCTCTTCCAGGGCTCCATGCGCGAGAAGAGCGGTGGGGAGAGGATGGTCATCAGCGAGGAGAGGTCCTCCTCCAGAGACGGAGACTCGCGCATGTCCTGGTCCAACGACAAAGACACTGTGGACGGGGACGAAGGGAACGAGACCCGCAGGTCCAGCCGGTCAGAGCGAGGACGGTCGGTGGGGTCCAGCAACGGCAACGTAAGTCCTCCAGAGCGGCCGAGTAGGAATCCCACCATCGGCCGCATCAGCATTAACGCAGGCCTTCGCTGTAACAACAATAACAATGACGACCCCATGGACCCCTGGAAGCCCGTGGTCCAGTTGAGGAAGCGTCCTGGGCTCCAGCGCTCTATATCGGACCTCCGGCTCCGCTTCTCGCTGGCGTTGTCCGACCAGGAGCGCTTCTTCGACTACTGTGGCCTTGACCTGGACGTGGTGGAGCGCCTCGGCGTGGAGAACTTCCTCTCGGGCGGCAGCTCCGTGGACGCGCTCTCCCTCGTCCTCAGGAGCGTTGGAGGCGGCGGCTCGGAGCCCAGCGAGTTCTCCCGACACTCCGGGGAGGGGCTGTTTCAGGAGGAGCTGGCCGAGCAGCCGCCCACCGGCGTCTCCATCATCGAGCGGAACGCGCGCGTCATCAAGTGGCTCTACGGATGCAAACACGCGGCGCAGGAGGGGCCTAAAGAGTCCACCGTGTAGCCACGAGACACGAGCAGGTCAACGTCTGGGGCTGTGGACTCCCAACAGACTGTATTTATTACACTTTAACTCGTACTGTAACTTGAATGCATGTCTACATGGTTTGTTTGATCAGAATTCACGGATACTGACGAGCACACGGGGCGGTCAAGTGAACCGCGCGCACCTCTCATTTCGACTGGCCCAGCTTTAGTTTTTTTGTTTTTTTTTTTTCAACCGATTTATGCACTGAGCTGGAGAGAGAGACGAAACTCTGTACGACAGGAGGGCAGCATATTCTGACTTGCAGGCCAGCAGTTCCGCACGATTTCTGCACATTCCGTCTTCCCAAATGAAGTCATTTCGTTCATAAGCTGAAAGCTGAAATTCCAAAATACAAACATTTTTATATATCTACTTTACAGGAACGTTGTGAAAACCGAGAAGATAACAGTAGGTCATGACAGGAATCTTGGTCTGCAGTCCACCCCCTCATCTATCATAGTCCAAATGGCCGGCAGTGAGACGTCAGCAGGACTGACACTCGCTTTACGGCTGACCGTCCAACCCCTGGTTTATCTTCACCTCACACGGAGGGAGGGGGGAGTTCCTGGACTTCCCTATCTCATGACCTACCTCACCACAACACTTTACACTCGTTTAGCCCCCTGGATCTCCAAATAATTCATCTTCAGGACCAGATCTCTCTGGGGTCAGAGAGGAGCCAGCGAACGACGGGACTGGGGGGTCAGTAAAGGTCATGCAGAATGCGGCCTGCCAGAGGTCGGCATATATTTTCTTTCTGTGTAGCACCTCAACCTGCACAAAACCCGAGCTGGAAATGCTTTTCAGCACGGCTGGAACAAGACTGGAAGTATTTTGCATGTTTACATGGACGGTGTTGTATATTTGTTGGTCTTGATTTTTTTTCTGGCATTTATTTTTCTCCAGAGGATTTTACGTTTTATTCCAAAGAGTAATGTGTATTGTTTGCACAGATGATAAATATAATAAAGTGCTATTTGAGGGAATTCATTTTGTCCAATTTTGTGTATGTATAACTATTAACTAACAACCCATTTTATGGGTCCAATAGGCCATTAAAAAAATAATAAAAAACTTGCTGACATTTACAGACAAACCAAACGTTCAGAGAGCTCTGCATAACAGCAACAGTGTTTTTAGTTCCAGTATGAAGAATTCATCACCTGCTTCCAGGGCTGATGGATATGAAGATATACATAGACCGCAACACCCCTGCTGCTTAGCATAACAACCAGACAGAGAATAATGACCTCATCAAGTAATTTGTCTAAGACTGGGCTCCATTTTTCAGTGTCTGTTTACGCCATCCATCGCTGAATGCAAGGCACTTGAATTAGTGACTGCCGCCATTGTTTAGGGACAACAGGCTGGTGCCAGAGGCCTGATGCTCGTGGCATTTGTCTGGGGGCTCAGGTTACCCCCTCAGCGCTCCCTCCGCCCCCCCACCCCCGTCCGGCAGCCCGACTGGCCAGTCCGCAGCGGCCCCACGGCCTGCTGGGACGTCCTGCTTGTGGTCGGAGGTTTTCTGGGACGTGCATCCCGGCCAGGTTCTCCCCTTGTTCTCCGGTGCCGCTGCGTCACAGCAAGGAAGACCTGAGTCCACAGGTCACGATCACAAAGCGGCTTTAAGCAACAAATTATGACACTGATCCCGACTGATCACCAAAGTGTTCACCTGGTACACAGTTCCAATGAAAGCATAAATAAGACTGATCTGAATTAAAATTATTATTAGTTTTAAAAGTATTTCCTTCATTTGCTGCCGAGATATTTTTTTCTCATTCATTTATTCATGTTTAAAGCAGTGATACTCACATAGTTCTCTAAGGGGAAAAAAACTCAAAACCGACTTTGAGAAAAGGACATTTGAGAGCGTAACAGGAGCAGAAATCTTCCGGAATGATAATTTCATTACACTTTACTTCCACTGCATGCATTTTCATGAATTTTCAGTCTGTCTCACTGACCTATTTATTGCTTAGCACCGATAAGTAAATTATAAACCGAGCAAATTAGCAGAAATGATCCCAATTCAGTAATTCTATGACATAAACCATTTGACCCGTTTTTGTAGTATGATATGATATGATTTAATTACCGAATTTGAATTTTTCTGAAATTCACAGGAAAACATGTTTGTGAAGTGTGTCAAATTTGACCTAGTTTTTCTGGGCCAACAGCTCACACACACATCCACACACACACCATCCACGCTTGAAATAAAACAGCCAATTTTGGTTGAAAAATGTTGAGAAGAGATGCAACACGATGTTCAGGTGCAGAACTGTACACATGGGAGGGACATTTAGCATGTAGCATTGTTCTCATTCTTCTACTGTTTCGTGCATGAAAGCCAGCAGGAAACATGATTTAAAAAGGGCTTCCTGCATTGAACAAGTAGCAGATGGGTGGTGAGACCATCATTTCCTGCTGAATCAGAAGCCTGTAAATAATACTGACATATAAATAATACCCCAATTTATATCCATCTACCGCCATACATACTCACTAGCCTAGCGGCTAATCAACATGGTGCAACAAGAAGATAATTTTTATGTTCAAACACAATCCAATCCAGGCATTCTCCACAATGCCAGGTCTGAAGGGGGTGACTTAGATCGGATCACCCAAGATGCATGTTGATGCCGGATCTGAACTGCCACACAGTGTCTCTTTACAGGTTTTGTGGAAATTCAACACCTCTGAATGGAGGTTCACATGCGAGGGACCGTTTCTGGGGCCCCATCCCCCGTCTTCATACCTTAACAAAACCCATCTTAGGAACACGAGGAGATCCTATGGCACCGGGGGGTCATAAATCAGGCCGAGGCTCTTTTCACTCCTCTGTCTCGGCCGCGACCTTCGCTCCCAGGGTCAGGGAGACAGATCTGGCATCCCATGAGTTACTGCTCTCGGTTTGACCACCGACAACTGACGTCAGGATGGAATCATCGGACGACCTCGGGGTCGAGCTGTGTTCAGTCGAAACTCAGAGCTAAAGACAACATTGAGTTGAGGCGGTCTCTGTTCAAAGTTGTCGCTGGGTCAATTGACCATGTCTTGAGAGCAAGAACAGCCAGTTTTTACTGAAACTGAAACCCTGGCCTGCTGAGAGTGACCCCTGTTGCTGACGTGAGAAGTTTCTGTTCTGACGTCAGTGTCGTGGACATTTCCAAATGTCGCATCCCCCTAAACGTTTGTGAGTCTCCCCATCAGCTGCTTCATTATGCCATTAATGAGTCGTTACTGCCATGATTTGCACCCAAGCTGGACACGCTGGGCACGTTCAGTGGTGGTCTGATGTTTTACCTTGAGTAACAGGATTAAAGAGGATTAGCTGCCAGTTAATGACCTTACGCTCCTTTGAAACCAACACCGGGCTCAGGCTTAATGGTATTACCATGCAGCGGAGCGCAGTTCAGGAAGTACGCGTGTCCTCGCTGATTTACTCTACCGGACCAGGGCGCCCAGGCCCGAGCGCTGAGATCTCTGCGAGCTATCACACATCAGCTGACAAGATATTACTGTGACATAGTAGCAAATGTAATTGCAAAATGGCCAAGGGCTCTTGAAATATCATGAATGGCAAATAGAAATACAAAAGCATGTTGAGCGTAACAACACCTATCAGTATCAGTAAATGCTCAGCAGAAACATTTCAAAGTGATTTATACATTCAAAAGCATTGTTAAAATAACATTGTTTAAATGTATGAATAACCTTTAAAAGCATTTATACATTCTTTTTAAAGCATCTCTTTTAATTTGTGGCTATAGCCATCAAGGACCGCACCTCAGAGCAGACTCTCAGACTGACCCTGGACCTCCCTTAAGAAAGCAGCTTGACCCCGCAAAGCCGAACAAGATTACAAAGCAGGCCAAAGGTTTTTGAGTAATTTACTGTCTCTCCCCCTCTAATTGCCAGCTGTTTATCTCCAGGGGAGAGACCAGCCAGATTCCCACAGATCCGGTGAGGTCCAGTGGGGCGTGGTGACTCCCGAGACAGGTGAGTCCCAGGCGGCAGATCTAGGTCACATCGGAAAAGATGTCCATGTGCTCATTGTGGAAGCAGATGTTCTCTCCGCCTTTGCGTTTTTTTTGTGCGTGAGTGACAGAAAGAGGATGATGGGGATGGAGGGAAATAAGGACATTTTCAAGATTCTGTGGCGAATGAGGTGACAGAATGAGGCGTGGTTGAATCTTTCACAAAGTAAGAGATAAAGGAGCTTTATAAGGACACGGATTGGCTCGCACTTCCTGCACTACAGCCCTCTCAGCTCAGGCTGGGCCACACATCAAAGCCTTGACCAGACCAAAGAGCGAAACCTCACCCACATCTTTTGGGGTTTTAACGTTCCTTATTTAACCCTGGACTGTCTGAGAGAGTGAGGCCCGGCGCTCAACCGCGGCGCCATGCCTCACGGGAACCTCCGCACAGGCAACATCTTCCACAGCTTCGTGGGATATGACCGCTCCACTGTCCCTCCTCAGTCAGGGGCCGGGAGGCAGAAGCTAAAACGGCCCGGTGGACAAAGAGACACGTCCTTTCATCAGGAGTGATTGAAAACGGGACAGTTTGAGGAAAGGAGCAGGTGACTGGATCTTCATGACAACAGAAGGGGGTTCATCTGATGCTCCAAGGGCCCTCCGGGGGTGGAGTCGTCACCGGGAAGGTTATAGCAGGCCTATAATTACATTCTTCAGCCCATCAAAGGGAGCTTTCATTGCTGGCAGCTCATTTTCGCAGAATGTCCTGTGGTGGCTATGAAAACGTGTCACAGTCAAGGCGAGGATGAGCACAGCCACTTGGATTTTATGAAGTTTGCAAACACTTTTCCTACCGGTTGTGCAGCATGTGTTCAATGTATTCAAAAAAAATGAGCAAGCAAAACGATGTAAGTGAGTTATGGTCAGTGTTTTACTTATATTACATCCTAAATAAGTTCCCCTGTTAAAGGGCTGTTTTAATGACTTTGACTTGCTGCCTTTTCAGTTTTACAGGCCTTGACATGGCCTGGCCCTGAGATGTGGCCTTCGTGCAGGTGGATAACCGGCCTGCCGTTCAGAAAAGCCTGCCGCAGAGGGCCCCGCTTAAATAACCCCCTTTATCAGTCATATTCGCTTGCTCAGTGGACGCCGGTCTTTTGACATTTTAGAAGAACGCCATGCGACTCTTTATCAGCCGAGCAAAGACAAAACTAAGTTCCTTGTCTGCTCTTGGGTACTACTTTTTTTTTTACTGTTGTGGCCGATGCTGTTATTATCTTGCCCGAGACGTAAATAGCTCTGTGGGAAAACGAGAAGCGGCACCGTGGCTCGTATATGCTTCCATTTTCATCGACACCCTGCTGACAGTTCATCTGAGGGGTGATGCCTGAATGCAGGGATGTAAAAAAAAAAAAAAAAACAACCGGGCAGACAGTGTCCTGTTTCCGGTCTGTTTGCGTTGGAAAGTGCATCACATTGTGGTTTCCTTAAAAATCTCTGTCTGCATGGACTCAGGTAGCAAACCATTTTAGACCATATTTTGGCCATGGAAACCAACATTTCAACTCATAATATGTAATTATTAATTACTGTGGCGTGAGTTCGAACAAACATGCTTTCAAAAACGCTTTAATCCATATTTTAACTTTAATCTGATTCTTCTGGAGGACACAAGGGTAGTTAGGAGCACAGACGTGACCATTGTAAAATGCAAATTATGAATTCACATTTTGAAAAAACTGTTGATAGAAAATTGATTTATTAGCAAGAGATCAGTCTCGTTTTTTTTATTATGGAGCAGCTCTTGGTGGTTTTAAAGTAAGCAGATATACGCTTGAAAGCCACCAGAGCCACACTTTGTGCGAATTTTGCACAAAGTGCAAGAAAAACCCGGTTAGTCGGGAGTGAACTGGGGATTAGAGGGTCTAGGGAGGGGAGGGGAGGGTCTCTGCCGCGGCCCGGGAACAGAAGTCAAAAGACAACATCCCTGACAGCTGCAGCAACAGAAACTGGATCCTGACAGGAATTTGGGAATGAGGGCTATCTCCGTGCCTTCGTTATCTCAAGGGCACAATCACTACCACGACACCACCGCAGGTCCACGGATCAGCTACTGGAGCGCATGGACAACTTAGAGGTCCAATATCATTGAGACAAATGCTAGATAAACAGCTAGAAATGAGCTTGAATCGGGTTAATACGTTGTTCCGGATCAAATTCCCTGCTGGAACGCAGGTTTAAGGAAGCGTGGGTTAATTGCAGGAGACTTTTTAAGGAGGAGGGGACAAAACAGGGAGATTAAACCTCTCGGGGGAGATAAGCAGGAATAGAGTCGTGGAGAGGTGTAAAGGCTGGGGATAAGCTCCTGGTTCTCAGCTGACAGCAACAGGAGTGCGTTTTTCCTTCCTCAACCTCTTGACCCCTGTAAGGCCCCTAAAAAGGACCAATTAAGGAATCGATTTTTCACTTCAGATTGGAGAGCAACAAACGGGGTCCTTCACTAACTTCTAACTTCTCAAGTTAAGTCTTCACATGTGTGTTGCCCCAGGACCATGACGCAAGGTACAGTCTACAACCACATGGGCGGGTAAACAGGGGTGGTAGTAGCCTAGTGGGTAACACACTCGTCTATGAACCAGAAGACCCAGGTTGAAGACCCCACTTACTACCATTGTGTAGGACACCCTGAGCAAGACACTTAACCCTGATTGTCTCCAGGGGGGGACGGTCCCTGTAACTACTGATTGTAAGTCGCTCTGGATAAGGGCGTCTGATAAATGGCGTACATGTAAATGTACATGACAAAACGCTGACTGTACACAACAGAATGAGTCCATTTTCTAGACCCAGTGGGACACGAACACAATAGAAAGGAACATTTCTTCCCGGTCGGGCATTGCGTACACACGGAAACGGCGTTTCAGACGACCCTCTCTTTTGGTGTGGACCAGGGCCCCTTGGATTAAATAATAATAATAATAATAAAGTGAAGTGATTGTCACATGTGATACACAGCAGCACAGCACACAGTGCACACAGTGAAATTTGTCCTCTGCTTTTAACCCATCACCCTGAGTGAGCAGTGGGCAGCCATGACAGGCGCCCGGGGAGCAGTGTACCTCAGTGCACCTCAGTGGCACCTTGGCGGATCGGGATTCGAACCGGCAACCTTCTGATTACTGGGCCGCTTCCTTTAACCGCTAGGCCACCACTGCCACTGATTATTTTCCAAAACGGGTTCCTGAGTGATTGTCTCTTTTCCGCGAACCTCTCTTTTGGTGTGAACCAGGGCCCCTTGGTGTGGCTGTGGCAATTCCGGTCCGGATCGTGTAGAAATCCTCCTTCTGTTGAAAAGAAGAGGCTGGACGACACCGTGTTAGACTCACCGTGGAGGGCAAACAAGGACGGCAGGGAGTTACAGCGCCACCTACAGGTATGCAGGGGGTACAGCAACGTTTCAGATAAGGCTTCCGTGTGGACGCAGGTTTTTTTTAGAAACCGAAAAGCCTTTTGAGAGAAATGTGAGCTGCTTACAATGTTTCACGAGTCCAGCTTGTTTCTGTTGTGTCTGTCTGCTTTTATGTTTGACTTTATTGTCGGTTCCGCTCACTGCGGGTCCGCGGAGGTCTGGCGTGTAGGGCTCCTGTGCTACAGGTGTTTCCATGCTTCCAGATGTTTCTTTGCTCCGCCGTAAACTCGACGTGACATCACTCTGGCAAGTAATCACACGTTGCGACGGTTCTTCAGCGGCAATTAACCTGAAGTGAGTCTGTGTTCAGGGCGCTCTGGAAAACGACCACTAATGTGTTTTACGTGAGAACCGAGAGGACCGAGTCCAGGTGAGGGGGTCCATAACATCTTCAACTTCACAGCTGCACCCTTTAAGTGTGTGTGTGTGTGTGTGTGTGTGTGTGAGACAGAGAGAAAAAGAGACACATCTTTCAACCAGATGGGTCCGCATCTGCCTCAGTGACTCATCTCACACACTCACCTGGTCTGTCTGTCGTCCTCAGGTGCTTCTGGTTCACGTCTGTCTGAATACGAAGGCCATTGTGTTGTGTGTGTGTGTGTGTGTGTGGTTGGGGGTCGGGTGTGTGTCCAAACTTTGTGCTGCTGAGACAGGTATTTATTTACCCCGACAACGTCGTACGTTAAAGAGCAGAAAGGAGGCGCGGAAATGTTCATCTCTAGCTAACCTCCAACTTTTACTTCACTGCTTCTTCTGTAATAACACTGGCGGGGTCCAGTGCAACGTTTGGGTCATGAAAATACACCCTTGTGACACGTTCAGTGCATAGATCAGATTTCAAGATTTCTTCTGCAGCCAGCCAGCGAAGTACTAAAACTTACCATCTTGTTAAGTAAATGTGATTTTAACCCTCTTTAGCTCAACTATTTGATTTGCTTTTTTAATTTTTTCCTTCAGTGTGTCAATATAAAACGTTAATGCATTATAAGGATTTTTGTAAATTAACAATCATTTTAATTTATGAATAGCCTTGATTTAATAATTATATTCAATCATTATAATGCAAGTGTTTTCTGGTGATCAAATATCGCAGAGACACATTTTCTGAAACATTCGTAGTTGCTCTGTAGTAGCAGGCAATCTGGGCGTGGTCGTGCCCTGAAGCATGCAAGAGGAAAGTGAGCACACCTGCTGGCACAAAGCCACACATGCACCAGCGCCGGAGACACGGCGGACATGCGAAGGCCGCATGTCCCAAAGAGCCGGATCAGGTGAGCAGCGGCCACGCAATACGGGAGCTCAGGTCACTGCGCTGAAAGGCTCTTCTCGGTATAACTTACAAATTTATGTGAGGATCTAAAAATGCTTCTGCTCTCCTGGGGCTTCCAACTGGTCAGACGTGCAGGCGAGATTGTTCGAGAATGACCCCATGATGACCTTCACACCCTCATTCATGTGCTTATTCAGATGTTCAGGTGTCCCTGTACCGATACAATATCACCACGTAAAATACCGCGATATATTGCGGCATCGATATTTTCCCCCCTGGCTGTGATGGCTGTATAAAGCATGTTTAATTATTAGTGCATATGATACACAAGGCAGAGTAATATTCCCGCATGTTCCACACAGGATCTGTGTGAAGCGCCAGTGAATCAGGAAATGAACTCATATCCACCAGCGGTCTAGTAGAATGGACCTGTTTTTAGCACGAGTAAAAGCGGCCGCCGATTATTTAAAATGATGTTTGAGAAGACAGGAGTCAGGAAGCGCAAGACATGGAGAGGAAGACTAAACATAATACATTTGGGAAATGAGGCCCAGACGGGAAAAATATTCACAGGCAGACAAATTCAGAGAGGAAAAATACGTGGCATTGTAATTCGCAAAAAAAAAAAAAAGCTGCACAATAAAGAATTCGATTCCAAAAATAAGGAATGCTCATCGTGTCTAGTGGACTGATGTATTTGATAGAACACGGGTGAGCATGGTTATGTGTAAGTTTTTGGAAAATTAAAGGATAGTGTTTTGGTTAAAGCCATTTTAGGCCTATGCTGCCCCCTGGTGGTGAAAATCTATTGTACCGCTTTTTTACCCGGTCTGTTAACCTTTGACCTTAAAGTGTTATAAGAAGACAGGTTAGAATTCGCTTTTAAAAACGAACATGTTCTCATACACACACGCATACAAACGTACAAGTGATCCACGCAACAATAATCAAAGAATAAAGGTTTCTGTTGTAATTTAATTTTGTAATTGTGCAATGCAGTTAATCTTTATTTAGGTGACACATCAAGGCAAAGGATTCGGAACACAGTAGAGCATACGGAACAATGTATGCTCAAACAAACGGAAATTCAGGTAGAGCAGATACATTCAACGACACACATCCCAAATGTACGAATGACAACGAAAGGCCTGTTAGCAAAAAA